>NC_086345.1:22602308-22922656 GCF_032445375.1 Bacillus rossius redtenbacheri
AAAACCCGTGTCCTGACCTCCGCGCTAAAGCAATCGTAAAAAAAAAAACTCATTTGCAATGCGTTCGCGTGCAAACATGGACCTTCATAACTTCCCCTCTTACTCACTGAAATAAAGCTTTTAAAAAAAAATACATCGCTCCCATAGGACTGACTACACAGGCTGCCTCGAAAAAAAAAAAAAAAAAAAAAAAAAAACAAGCGAACGGGTCTTTTAGTACTAGCCAGTGATGTGTAAACATCTAACATCAGAAACGAGCAAATTCGTTGCTAAATAAACACTTATAACATGAAACTCGGAACTCAAAATTTAACGTTATAATCCCTTAAAATAATGCCTTATAATAGCTACAATTTTAATAGTCAGGAAAATTAAGTTCAAAGATATTTAACACTTTGTAAAGTTGTCTAAAGCAATTCAAACGTGGCGCTATATTTGAAGTATTTTTTTTTAAAACTAAATGTTGCAGTCCAAAAAATAAATTAAAACAATATAGCCAGGAACATTTAAAAGCACATATTATAACACTAAGTATATGTAAGTTTTTTGCTTAAACTACAGAAATCAGACTTTAAATACTTCCTTCTAATACAGTTGTAGTATTAAAATTTTTAATTTTTTAAATACCTATGCAAGGTTTAAATTTTGCAATTTTCATGAAAGCAAAATTAACGAATGAAACACGCAGGTCCGCCAACGTTTCGAGATTTCTGAGACTTCCACAGCAAAGTTGTGACGTATTACCGTTTCATGAGTCTTCCGTTCTATGCACGAAATTACTCCCACCAAATGTCGTATACCGAGAGCTAAGATGCTTACACATCAAAAATATCCTCACACTATATACGAACAATGTGCAGGGAAGTCAGGCAGATTGTTGTATCGAAAAGTTAAACGCTGAAAAATTATTTTTATCTTGTTCAGACGTCCTCAATTGGTCGCTGTTGTACTGACACCACCAAAAAGCAAACTAAAAAAAGCCTAACTACATACATTCTGGTCATTCAACAACAAAATTTATTCTCTAAGAGGACCACCAGCCGATGTACAACTCATAAAATTCATCAAAACACACCACACTTTTAGAAATTACAGTAAGTTTATTGATTGTTTCAACGAAGAATTTAACTCACACGAAGAGTTATTTGTAATTTCAAATAACTGAATTTCGTAGAAACTGCACCGTACTTCGACTTTCATGATATGTGTTTCGTTCCAAACACAAGGACACATAAGTGTTCTTCCTGTAGTTTTAACAAGTTTTTGAATGTTTTTTTAATATATCAAGAACGTTCTTTTGGTTAATTTTCAAAGTAAGTGAGATCAGTATACGTAAATTATCGAAGATCCCTGAATCATTTGTAACCAGAGATCTTTGTAAACTGAAGGTGAAAATTATGAACAGTGCACTGTCAAATTCTAGCCTGTATGTAATTGAATCCACTGAATTTCCTAGTGTCAATAACACGAACTTTCCATATATGTTATTTAACACTTCATATACTGTCCTTGCAAGAACGGATAAGGGAGGGGTAGAATTATTCCCATGTGGGACTCTATTTCCACATTACTTGACTTGATGTAAGCTTTTGGACATACGCCATTGCTAAGCACATGTATGTCTGTAGAAGAAAACTACAGTCGCACCTGTGTTTTTCGTACCATGTGCGTCTCTGCCTGAGGATGGGAGCAGATAGCAGTTCCCGAAACGTCGCTTGTTTCTGTTTTGGAAAACTATTGTGTTTGTTTCGTCTTTTCGTTTTGTTGTGTTTTTGTCTCGTTTCAACTGTTGTGTTGAATTTTTTTGGGGTTCAATTTATCATTTGTGGGTTTTTTATTCGTTCTCTTAGTCCATTTTTCTTTGTTTTTCTTTGTTTGTTGACCATATTCCTGTTATGGAATATTATGTGGTGTATATATCCTGTTGAAAACAGCAATTATTGCTTAATTTGTGTTTTTGTCTTTTGGTTTATTGTAGTTTTCTTCTACAAACATACATGTGGTTAGCAATGGCGTATGTCCAAAAGCTTACTTCAAGTCTTGCACTCCCATTGCACAAATCTTCCAAAGATAATATCCACATTACTTCTATTACAATTTTTCACTGAAAGCATTAGCATAACGATTAAAAAAACTGGAATTTAAAACGATAAAACAATTATCTCGTCAAAATTCGTAAAATATTCTTGAGTGGATTAAATACGTTCATAATTTACCGTTCACAAAAGGGCGAACCTTCGCGAACTTTTCATGCTGTTAGGTAAGGGACTTATAAATTTTTTTTTCGCAGTAACTTCCTGAATTTAATTAGCACGGCGAGAAACACTTTATGGCTCTCATTTTCCTGCAAACCTGCCTGTTGGTACGTAAATATGAATATTAGATTATTATTATTTTTTTTTTTTTTAGTTTTCGAGCAATGGATACTCGCAAAACTTCTCGTGAGCCCATTCTTTTTATTTTTTTTTTGTAAGTTCATGTTCGTGCGAGGCAGTTTTCGAAGATTTTAATTAAGATATTCCCACCAGATTTTGCTCATTTATACCCCCCCCCCTAACCCTCACACACCCCCGGGCCCCACCCATTGCACCGCCGACGCGAAACTTCTGAACGCGGTTCGCGGCAGAGGTGTTTTGCAACGAAACGGAAATTCGCCGCCACACGTAGAGATTGCTACAACGAGTTACTGTGATCCTCGGACAAGAAATTATCCACACGCGAACTCCGGGTTAGCGGCAGGATATTAAGGATTTACACGTTGGAACGCCTTTTCCCCTCCTCCCCACCCCCTTTTTTTTGCTTTCGCGCGTTTTCCACCTCTCCAATTCGTCCTCATTTGCACCGCGCCTGTATTTCAGCTGCGTGCTCGCAACTTAACTTATTCAGGGATTATCCTCCCGCGCAAGAGGTTAGCGGCGAGATTCATCCGGGTAGCCTTCATTTCACAGACGAGAGAGCCACACCCGAAGTTCCCCGAAGTTCATGCTTTTTTTTCCCCCGTATCTTTAATGTAGCTATCCTAACCAAATCAACCGTCCACATTGTTTTAAAGTATTTATAACGTAGCTAACCTAACCGAATTGACCATGAGTATCCTTTTATCAACACCGCCATATTTATTTACAATGAACAAAAAAAAAAAAAACACCCGAAGATGCACGATCGGTCGTTTGGCTCTCTCATCTGTGAAAAGAAGGCTTCCCGAATCAGCCGGACAGATTTACGTCGTTGGTCAGAACAACACTTAGACCGGAGCTACTGCACTGATGAAGGTATTCTGACGACACTAACCAGTGGCGGTCCCTAGAATCTACGGAACCCTGGCATGTTTGCTTTTACGGATACCTTTCCTCCGTGTGAACTCGAAATTTTTTTTTAACTCTTCCAATTAAAATGTTAAGTTTTAAGGCTCCTAAAAGGTTGACAGACAGCATAAAGCTTTAATGTTTTTTTTTAAAAATAATATTCGTGAGCATTGATATCAAATCCTTTCTGTGCTCATGACAAGACTAGAAAAATCTCTTGAAAACATATTTGTCCCAATTCACATAGATACAAATATGTATGTTGTGACCGTGTATGGTCACGAGACGTTAATTTAAGATTCTACACACAAACATTTAAGGACAGCACACAGCCGTAGCCTATCAATGAGTCGTGACGTCACAAGATGTTTGTTTATTCCTACGCGCTAACATGAAAGATAAGCTTCTTAATGTCCTTAAATGTTTGTGTGTAGAATCTTAAATTAACGTCTCGTGACCATACACGGTCACAATGTATAATTTACAATATAATCCATACAAATAAAAATAAAGACGGCTTTGTTAAATCATCTTAAGAATTTTAGATTTTCTTTCCTGATAAATTATCCTCACATCATAAACGCTTGCTATAAAAATTCGGCGCAATTGTGTAATCATACCTGGCAATAAAAACATTTGAAATTTTCTAATGCGAAATAACGAATTGAAAGTTGTATTTACCAGCACTTTAGTTTACGAGCTAATACAATTTTAATTTTACTTTTCCCACTTATGTTTATATTTTAGCGGGACACTAGACACACAAGGTGTGGAGTGCCGATAGTAGCTACAAAGTAAAAGACAATTAATTATTTTGGGAACTCTTTGCCAAAAACTTGTTGCCACTGCAAATCAACTTTTGTAATCTTAAACAGTAAGTTTATAGTTCCATGCACTGTTAGAAATCACGGTAAATGAACGGATTTTTCAACAAAGAATAAATCTGAAGTAGACATTATCTCAGATGACCAGATGTTCGTATAAACTACGCCTGTTTCCGAATTTGTGATTAATGTCTAATAATTGTAAACAAGGTATACCTAAGGCGCGGAAGGAATACTCAACAAGATTTTGAATGTTTTATTGGTATAAAAAGTTTCTATTATTATTGATTTATAGTCAAGATATTTTTACTCACTACCGTAAATTCTCGTAGATAAACGGTTTATTTACAAAGATCCCTGAAAAATTTGTAACCTTCATTCTTGGTGAATTTATGGTGAAATTTTTTTAACATTGTGGTATAGTGGTCTTCATACTATGACATCGATAAGCAATGCAGTTATTAATTTTTCATTTCGGAAATTATAAAATTACGCTGAATGAACTGAAACTGAGAAAAAATACTTAAATGTTTTCTCAGATGACTTGTTGTTAGGAGTACAAATTCGGGAATAACTCTTTAGACATAGCAGGCGCTAAATTTTTTTAATTTTAACTCCCCGAAAAGAACAGCTATTTAATATATTTTTGTGGTTAGAGAAGGGAGGGAGGAGGGGGTTAAAAACATTTTTAATTATTTAAAGTACACGACCGATAATGCCCTCCGCTGCCTACACTTAGGAAGTGACACGAACTATGACGAACCATCGTCTCATTCTGGGGATTAACTCAACATACTGTCAGCACAAGATAAAGCACGGACGATAAATTTTTAAAGTCTACCTCTTCGGAACAACATGACGAAATTTATACCTTGTTAGATTTTCGAAGAAGCACTTACCGAAATTGCAAAGCGATGAAAAGAGATACGTTAAACTTTAACGTCACCCGATAAAATTCTTTTTTTTTTTTACGAACGTCGTAAAGTACGGGAATATCTTGACGAAACGTGTCATACGTACGTAACCAGCAGAGAGTAAAAAAAAAAAAATTGTGTAACTTTACAAGGTATTCCAATGTCTTTTGCTCCCAAATAAGTTTTTGTTCAACATATTTTAACATAAATATTCAGACGAAAGAACAACGTTCCTTATAAAAGCGGGATTCAATGATTTTATGTATTCGTAGATCATTTCTCCAAATTTTTTTTAAGCATAACGCGTTAAAAAAATAACTTCAATGGTTCTTTAACTTTTTTTTACAATTAATCTATCACAAGTTTCTTGTGTTTTGTAACATCCGATGTGAAAATGGTTGATTTATTTGCAAAAGGGCCAGCCTATATGAAACCAGTAATATAAGTAATATTCAGTCTTCAAAGCTTTTTTCAACAACTCATACTGCAGATGGCCAGGCAAAAATATAAATATTTAAAAAGATTATAAATTAAATAGATAGATAAATAGATTATAAATTTAAAATATAAATATATAAGAATCCTCATATAATTATTGGAAAATTATAAAATCCTAGACGAAATAACTGCAATACAGAAATATTTATTTTTAGCCACTTCAGTCATCTTATCGTCTAACTCATTACTAAACATTCATTTACCTGATTAAAATTCATTGCGTCCACTGATTTTATAGTGCAAACATTTCATTACCTTCGTCTTGGAATTTTTTTTTATTTTTATAAAATGTTCATTTCTCACAACTGTGACCATTTGGTATAAAATTGCTTCCAGGTTTTCCGATGTTCTTGCTAATTTCCCGATTTCATCAATCTTAAAATCTGGGCCCAGCTACTTTTGTTGCTACAGTTAATTAATGAATAAACAATAATTCAATTGCTTTTTTGTTTTCTGCACGTGTTCATTGAAACACAAATGTAAAAAAAAAATCCTTTCTTGTTACTTTATTATGACTCCTTAATATACACTTCAAATGCGGGCTAATATTAACTGTAAGTGATCTAAAAACAAGAAAAATATCTCGTTGCTTTTAATTATATTTATTTCCACCCGTATTTTATTAACAAAACTTTTGAACGTATATACAATACAATGCTTATTTTTGGTGACAGATAATGTATTGTCGCTCAACCAGAGAAATTACAAATCCCACTGAACTGGTTTTTTGCTTTTTAACACTTTTACTAATTATTAATTATGGTAATACACCTTAAAAATAGCACAACCATTAGATACAAATTTCAGAAATTATTTAAAAAAAAAAATCTGAAAGAGAAATCTGAAATTTTACTATATTTTATTTTGAGAGTTTGAATATTTTTTTGTTTGTTTTTGGTTTCCAATACTTAAAAAAAAACCTTTCATGATAGTAATATTTTCAGCAAGATGGTAGATTCTGTGGCGTTTTTCATTACTTATAAATATGATTATAAGTATATTTTGTTGTTGTTTCAGTGATTAAAATGTTCGTCAAAGTAGAGTGTTTGTGTAATTTAAACTTTATGTGTAGAAAAATTTATTTTTATCAAGTTTTGTATTTGGATGAAAATGCATTTGAAAATTCGTGCCGTTTCAAGCGAGAACATGTGAAAGGTGGAGTTCTCGTTTGGAAACTTTTGTGGGATGATCTGTGCGTCCAGATTGTATAATTTGAGTAAATGGGAGCTCGGATAGCTTAATTAACGGCGTTAGAGCTTAATAGCCAGCTCTAATTACAACTGGGCGGCGCACGAACTTCTACTAGACTCGGCGATAATCGCGAGTCCCATGGGAAACTCTGCAGGCTTCAGGCGGCCAATTCTCTCTTTTTTGACGTGACAACGTCTGATAAATCGATGAACGCCGGCTGAACGAACGAAAAAGTGTCCCGATACTCACATTGTCCCGTTACGCTTTGTCCCTTTACGCTCATTGAACGCTTGCTCCGCATCTATCTCTCTTCCACTCGATTGGAACAACCATCGATTTGACTTTTTCGAGGCACATTAAACTTGAAACACTCCCATTCGTTTCCCACTTTTCCTATAATCGTCCTATCCTTAAAAGAATAACACAGATTGGAATAAGTTAAATAGCAAACATGTATAAAAGTTACAGTTAAAATAATCTGTTCGTTAAAGTAATAAACATATTTGAATTAATGAGTGCAAATAAAAGTAAATTTATCAATTAAATTGTAGATTTCATTTCACTCCTTCTTTGTATCCATACAAAATAGTGATAATTCAATAAAATGATTCAATTTTATTCATAAAAGTATGCAATCATATCATCAATGTTTTTTTATGACGTTGTCACGTTAAACTATCGTCCGTAAACCGACTTTGCAGACAACCAATTTTTTTTCCTAACCTAACTAAAACTAAGTGTATTTTGGAGGGGTCCGAGTTAGGGAGGGACCTAGGTGCGTCTCAGGCCGAAGCCTATACGCCTAGTCATGCTGGGATTAGCCATGCAGGGAGAGGGTCGCATGCATCATGTGCTAGGAGGGGATTGGCCAGCCATGGCAACGATTGGCGCCATGACTAACTCCCCTCACTCTTAAATCTAGACTATAACTAGAGATAGGTTGGGCCCAGGTAAAACCTGCATAGACACAGGGAAAACCCTGGGCACATTCATGCGGGATGCAAATTGGCATGCATTACGTGTAGGAATTTACAGGAGACAGAGGATGGTCTGGATGAAGTGTTGGACAGAGTAGAAAAGAGTCTACCATGCGGGGGTTGGGCACTTGGACTCGTGGTCCGCTTTGTATTTCATTTGTATCTGGAATATTTGACCAAAAATAAAGAACAGGATACGCGTGATTTGGATTTGGGTGGACAATTTAAACTCGTCGTTAGTTTAATGAACAATTTGAGACAAGGCATGATTACAAGAAGAGCGTAGTTCTAGTTCTATGTTCTATGCCATTAAAAAAAAACATTATGTAAATAAGAATACGCCAAGATTACATATTACTTCTCAAACTGAAAATTAATGAAAATGTAAGTATGAAAGAAAAATCACAACATATACTTTCATAGGCGCTTAATTTTATAATTATAAGATTATACTCGCTGGAAACTATACATGCAAAATTATTACTTTTAAAAGGGTTCCTTATTGTTTATTCCTCTCTCTCTCTCTCTCTCACACACACACACTAGTCTGCCTGTGGTTACCGCTAAGTTATTAACATCCACGAAAACTGAACTTCAAAATTTATCGTAATTGGGGACAGAAAATAGCTGAGGCCAGTATTTGCAATTTTTTTTTTACATCTGTTCGCTTGTTTCTGGTTCGTTGCTATATCGACGGAGGCGAGTAATTAAAAAAAAAAAAAAAAAAAAAAAGTGCATAGCCGCACCGACGCGCAAATCATATCCAACATACGCGTTTTCGAAAACAGAATCGCTTCAAAGCGAAATCGAACGCATACAACGGCTAGGTGCAAAATTTTATTATTATTATTTTTTTGCTTTCTTCTGCGCCAGGAACGATAGATACCACGCTCACATATTACCAACATTCGAAATAAACATAAATGTCCCCAAAACCCCATAGAACGGTTTGAGGATGATAAGGTGAGTAGGTAGGGGAGGGGGTAGAAAAAAATGAAGGGGGGTGGTGGTGGTGGTTCTCATAACCCGAAGCTTTCCCCGTTTTTTCGCACGCGCGGTTTCGCAAAAAAAAAAAAATCGTCACACACACATAGGTACTTCTGTGCGCGCGTACGTGCTAAATAATTATTCTTTCCCCCCCTTTTCCCTCCTCTGGTTAAAAAATTTGCGCTGTGGCGTAGCTTTGCGTACGTAGGGAATTGTTGTTGCGGCCAATCGTGGGCTGATTGCGGAACAGTACTTAGGTCAGGGGGGACGTCACACCTAGCGCGAAAAAAAACCGCGTCCGCCCTCGCTATGCTAAAACACGATCCGCAACCACTGCTGCGTCATATACGTATATACACACACATATGAACACACAAACATACACGCGCAGTTTGTCTCTCTCTTGCGCTGCTGGTCGGTAGAAGCAAACCGAAACAAACGATCGGTAACCCTACACACAACCCGCTTTTCCGTGTTTCGGTTCAGCTAACAATAACAAGCACTCGTATAAATTGCTGCTAAGTGAAACACTTTTAATAATATTTTCATTCCCCTCCTCTCCTCTGTTTTTTATACCACAGCAGCCGTGAAACCAGTTTGTGTTCGCCTGAGGACGGGAACAGCGATTAGGGAAAAAATACACATGGATCATAAGGTCCGCTTCTGGAAGAAAAAGGGGGGGGGGGGGTAGGTGTGAAGTAGAAAGGGGAAGGTAATTTCAGTTTACTAAACGTTCCAATATAGCGGCCGTTTGTTTACAAACGTATCAGATGTACCTCTGTATTGGAGGTCAAACTCGAGAAAAATTTTCAACTCGTATCATTACAATTGTATTACGAAGATTTGTTTCGGACTTAGAATATATAGATATGAACATACCACCCAGTAATATTTTTATATAATTTTCTTTAGAACAGCTTAACTACTTTCGTTGATAAAGGAAGGTTAGAACAGCTGGAACAAATATAAACAAACGTCCGCCATATTTGTATGCAATTATTTCATCAATGTTTTGTTATGACGTTGTCACTTTAAACTATCGTTCGTAAACCGACTTTACAGACAACCTATTTATTTTTTAACGCTCGTGGCGGGAGACGTACACATTTGTTTCTCTTTCCGAAAATAGATTTCGACCGGCAGCATCACGGAAGACTCTAGAACAGTGGTTCCCCAAACTTTTTCAGCTGGCGACCCACCTTTCCTTATAGGAATACCTCCACGGACTATCGGTCCATGGTGAAGATAAAAAAATATTTGTATCGTATCCCTTATGTATATATAGTTTACCATCAAATATTGCAAATACATATGCTTTATTTTTTAAGATACCGATTGATTATCGATAAACAATTTGTGTTCTGATTTGAAAATGGCTGACAAAAATATATGCAATTTGTAGCAAAAACAGTTATTTATTTAACATTAAATGTATGTTTGCACACAATTCGATTTTTTTTTAAATTATCTTTATCTTTTCTGATGGGTTATTCGATGGTTTCTGATAGTTTGAGGATCGAATCGCGACCCCACCAGTGGATCGCGACCCACCGTTTGGGAACCGTTGGCACACTAGAACCTAGGGCTGTGTTCCAAAAAGGTAAACATGCGTGCTCACGTACTCGCTCTCGGAAGAGACGTCACGAGAGTGTTGTTCCATATAGTCTTTGAATATATATACTGTATAGAAGTCGCCAGCCCAGGTTAAAATTTCCAATACGGTTTTGAGGTAGTTGGTTAATTCACCGCCGCAATCGCCACCATCTCTAAGGCATCGACATGTGGTGGTCCCTAGCGGACAAGTGTCGAACTCTTCAAACACCCCTTCCCCCTCCCGTAGAACGACCGTGAGCTGCAGTGAATGATAGATAGGGGTGCGGGGAATGACAGCGGGCGACAGTGCTGCGCTCTAACGGGTAAATAACAACTAAGACGATACAGGGCGCTACGGCAGCGCACTGCAGCGGTGAAGTTCCCAAGCTGCTCCTCATACGCTTCTGAAAAACGTAGAGTAAATCCTATCCACTCGCGACTTCTATACAGTATATATATTCAAAGATATAGTCGAGTGCGAGCACGAGAACGAGTGCGTATATCGAGTGCGTTTGAATGCATGCTCGTTGCGTACTCTCGTAACCATTGTTTGTTTACTTCTGGACTATTGATCTAAAATAATGGCAAATGAACAATGCACGTTTCATTGTAAGTACCTGTTCGTAATCAAACAACACGCGATGTCTTCATGTGATCTGTAAGACGTGGAACAAATATGCAACAAAGATTAACAAGTATGATACCGGTAAATAGCACGGAAATTGACCCGGAGGTACAGGTTAGGTTAGCTAATTTTAACATGATGAAACATAAACATATACATACATGCATTTAGGTGATGGATAAACCAACGTACATGTCTTAATGAAGCTGTTAGCATTGTACATTGTTGTAGGAAACCTCATACACAAATAATACCTTAACCTACCACATGGGAGTGTTTACTTTGGAGTATGATTGTGTTCCAAATGGCGAGCACGCATGGAGCATGCACTTTGCACTAAAGGAATTGTGGGTGTAAGTATGAGCACGAGTGCAAGGGCGAGTGCAAGTGCGAGTGCGGATTATTTGGAACACAGCCCTAGAAGACTCCTCCGAAGGAAAAAAAGACCTGCTTCTCGGAAACCCCCTTCCTGCGCTCCTCTCGGAAGCGAAGTGGGTGGTTTGGGGGGGGGGGGGGGGGGAATTGGTTGGTGGTGGACGCAGCAATGTCCTTCCCCGAAGTATTCTCTGTAAGCCCCATGTTATCCTCCCCTCGCCGTCAGATGGGGCAGGTACCTTCTGCTCGCGGAGGACTGCTGACTGTTGCAGAGGCCACGACCCCTGTCCTTCTGTCCGTAGAGCTTAGACCCGGACAGACTGACCGCTGACTCACCCCCAGTTCACACCGTATTATATATATTATATATATACATATATACATATATATATGAAACAAATGTGGCGTGTTGTTTTCTTTATATTGGAGTTGTACCTATCTACTCTGTGTATCTGTCGGAATATCTTTGGACAATTATGTAGTTTGGAAATGGAACGGGAAACAATAATGTTCGCAGGCTTTCACAGCCATTGTCTGAAGTAGCTTGTGGCTTCTGGGAGAGAGAGAGTATAAAAAGGAAGGACAACTGGTAAGCTACTTTGGAACGAAAACACTCATATAAAATTACATATGTGTGTATATTTGTACATTTACATTTATTTAGGAAATGAATGTTACATGAAGATCAACGCCAGAGGAGCTGATATGAAGGTAATATTTATCTAGCGAAACACGAAGTAGGTTTTTTGATAAATAAAATAGTTCATTATGCTGTCGCGTATTTTGCAAGGGCCTTGTTAATACTCTGAAAAAATGTCACCATCACAAAGTTAAGGGTACTGTGTTTCATCGCACACATTTGCAGCAGTTTTGTACAGAAATAGGTTCAGAACACTCAGAAAAGTATTCGCATAAAATTCATTACAAACTAAATTTTTTTTTAAATATCCAGGTTGGAAAGGATGGTGAGGGGGAAAAACCTCATTTTCAGTTCATTTATTAGCAGCAGAAATAATGCACATACCCTCTCCTTAACTTCTTTCCTCCACGATACAATCTTACCTTCATGACAAAGAACCTGCATACGTTAATACTGTCGGTACAAGATTAACACTATATTGTCGTTGAGGAGAAAAAAAACGTTTTCAGTGAGCTGTGTTGAATATTGGAAAAAGTTACTTCTTGTCGCACTACTTCATGTCTCGTACCGGACAAAACGGAAAATTTTACTGCGATGAACGGAAGAAATTTTTCATTAAGTATACGTCAGGAAACAGAACAACAACTGGTAGAAATAAAATATCTCTGAAATCTAATTTCAAACTACCAGCGACGATGCGAGACTTGCAGTCAAACACAGTTTACGTCATTGTGTTCTGGAGATGAATAAACGAAAAGATTTTGGTTGCGAAATGATTTCTTCGTAAAGGGTTGAATTCTCTGGGAGGGGGGGGGAATGGGAGGAATGCAAAATTAAAATAAAAGCCTTCCCCTTACCCCATTTTTTTTTCCATTTTACTCCATGTTTCGAATCATGATTTCGGAAAACTTTCCTAGCTTTCTTGTATTCGTAGCTTTATAAAGAGTTTTTTTTCCCTTGATTGCTTCCTTGTGGTCCCGCACGAAAGATAAAATTAAAATGTAATCGCGTGGTCGGGTTTGGGATGGTTATTTGCGCGGGGGGGGGGGGGGGAAGGGGTATGATGGGGTGTTGGGGGGGGGGAGGTAAGGGTGAGGAATAAGAAACATGCTACGCCACGAAGGACAAGCGAAACAAAGAAGAAGGGATGGACGGTGTCGGAAAGAGGCAGTAGAATCAAAGAAGAACTCGCAAACGAACCCCAAAAACCAGCCCCAAACCCGTGGGATCCGACGTGTAACTTCATTACTCTAATTTCCATCGCTTGCTTTAAAAAGGAATGAAATTGCTACTCGCGTGAAAAGTGGGGAGGGTGAATTTCTTCTTCCCCTACTCCCTCTCTATCAAACCTTTTTTTTTTTCTCTTCTTCCCCACACCACCTTCCAATGGTGAAAATTCCAAAGACGCAAAGCACGTAGCGCAAAAGCGTCTGGAAAAGACGACATTGTTTCCATTGCTTGCTGTCGAGAGCCGGGAGTATGATTGTCACGGAGTGCTCGCTGTCTACGTTCAAGAAATTCGATTTTTGAGAACCCCTCTCCAAAAGAAATAATTCTAAACATAGCGAGCACTCGAAACTCGATGTTGCACTGCTCGTTTCGAGTTTCGCTACTGCGTCTGGGTCTACATATTAATTTGGCAGCCCGGCTGCACCGCTGAAAGTCACACACATCCCTGAGTGTGATCGCGCCGTTTGCAATCCACGCAACATCAATTAAAAATGTCTGATAACGAAAAAAATACCTCAAAAAAAAAGGGGCGTCGTCTGTAAAGTCGGTTTACGGACGATAATTTTACGTGATGACGTCATATCAATTTTTTTTTAAATTTATGCTTTTAAAAAGCCCGTCTTAACCTGTTTGATATTACAGAAGATTTTCTCGCACGGTGGTCGGCCGGTTCTTGCACTATCGGCTCAGGCGGAATTTGACAATGAGTCATGCTTTTTCGTGCGTGCAGCCGGCGTTCATCGATTTATAAGACGTTATCGCTTTTCATGTTTCTTGGCTGTAAAAATCGTAACAAATTGGATAATTTTGAAATGCCAGGTAAAATTAATTAATGTTTTCTAAAATAAATTCAAACCATTTCTGGAAGTAGCCAGTGGCATTGCAGTTAAACTTAAAAAAGTTTCAGTTCTGCAATAAATTAATTTCTCCTTATTTGCACAATCCAAAAAACCTTAAAAATGTAACTTTTGCAGCTAATCATGCAAAAAAGTATGCGCTGTATAGGTATATTTTATCATTTCGTGACAGTTAAACAATTGAAAAAGTCTAAAAGTTGATCAGTGATTAATATGAATATAAAATCATGACCTGAAATGGGAGGCACCCCCTTAACGGAAACCTGATGTACTATGACGCAATATCAATGTTTAGACCGTGTTTTTTTTAAATATATATATATATATTTTCCATCACGAACTCCTAAGTTCACCGGCAGAGCGAAGGAAGGAGGTCCACCAACGAGAATAGAGCGGGAAATTTTCGTCCCAAGGGAAATACCAGTCCGCAATGTCCGGTGAGTCTCCAGGTGCTTTCTCCGAGGAGAAAGTGAAGGGACAGTCGTGTCCGGAGAGAAAGTACTGTCCGGTCCTGGACACAACACGACTGGGAATCGAAACAAACGAATTCGGTACACGGGCTGTCCCATAACTCAAGGTCAAGCAGAGAACAGTCGCTAGTCCAGTAAATAAAGATTCTGAATTAAAAAAAAATAATAAAAAAATTGTCGTAGTTTTTGAGTTAGAGGCAATTTTGATTTTTTTTTTCAATCCCCACTCTGCATTAAATTATTGGATACTGTATGACTAAAATTGTTGCTATGCAATCATACATAAACCTATTAATGTTAACGATAGATTAAAAATAAAATTAAACATGCTTTACTTGAAAAAAAAAACCCTCATCATTTGAATGACTTACACACGTCAAACATTTTAAATCAAGTAACTTTGATGCGGCTTAATATTTTTAAAAGTATTTTTTCGCTTTTGTCGGAGTGGTTACATTAAATGGTTTAAGATTTCGATCCGCCAATCAAATGATTCAATAGTCAACCTAGCCGCTCCGGCAACGAATTCTAGCGGCGGGTGCTGGAACTACTTGTGATTCGCAACAAGAAATGAAGTACGAGCTCACTTCGCGTATGTATTTATCCCGCTCGACATTATTTTAAAGAATTCTACGTTCAATTTTTTTTTACGTGATAACGTCTTATAAATCGATGAACGCCGGCTGCACGCACGGAAAAAAGCATGACTCATTGTCACGTTCCGCCTGAGCCGAGCGTGCAAGAACCGGCCAACCACCGTGCGAGAAAATCTTCTATAATATCAAACAGGTTAAGGCGGGCTTTTTAAAAGCTGCAATTAAAAAAAAAATTGATTTATTTGTCCAATATCGTCATTTCAAATTTACAATTTTAATGCAATTTATTTGATGTCAGTTTATTTCTATAACTAATTTTTCGTGATAATATTTAAACAAATTATTTAAATAAAATTTGCAAAAAACTGTAAATAATATTTGAAAGTTAAAAAGGATGCAATTTTTCTCATCAATCTTATTTTTTTTTTGGGGGGGGGGGGGGGGAGTTTCGTATTATAAGTGTATTCGCAACGTGTGAAACACGTGAATTCGCTCGTTATCGAGGTTAGATGTGTAACAGGCTTTTAAAGATGTTTTAACTGAAAACTTAAAAAAAAAAAAAAAAACATTCCATCGAGCAATGTTAGTTGCATGTGTTACATACGTCACACATTTTAACTACGTACGTTATCTACTCACTTATGTTACCATGTGATTCTGATGTTACTATACTGGCTTTAAAAATATTTTACTTAATAAACAGAAATGGCACAATTCATTGAAATGAGAGAGAGAGAGAGAGAGAGAGATAGAGAGAGAGGAGAGACATAAAGACTATTGCGCTGAGCTCGCCCAGAAACATGAAATGACATACAAACTAACACTATCTTCTGCATTGTGGGGTTCAGCAGTCTACACAGACAGGGCCTCTCTTCAAGCGAACAAACCATTCTCCAGTTTTCCTTCACGCCATCAACCCTCTGGAGAATTAATTTGTCCACGTGACCGGGATAAGACTGCGTGCCCCCAAAAACGCGCGGTATAGTCCTTTCAGGGGTGCGTTGGGGGGGGGGGGGGGTTCGCGATGCTAACTTGGAAGGGGGTTTATGGTTTTTGGAAGGGGTGGAGGTAGAGGGGGAGGGGGTTATGTTTTAGTCTTGCTGTAGAATTTCCACCGACTGACGGCTGGCCGATATTAAACCCCTTACCCATCCCTGACACAGGAAGGACTCCCTTGCCATCTCGTAATTACATTCTCCATTAAGACTCGTCCTTTCCGCGAGGACCCAAGTCTTCCCCCGCCATGACTATGTATTTACAAATATAGAGTCAGACGTTTGCACGACATACAGTCCCCCTACCCACAAAGGACCTCAGCTGCAGTAATAAATTTAAGATGCGTTCTTTACCTTCCTGCTGCTACGCTATACCGTAAACGGAAGCATGCGTGTACTCCGTTTTGACGTAACACAATGCACATTATCTATTCTATGGTTTGAAAAAATATATTTTTGAATGAAACATCAATAAAAGTATAAAATTATTCCCCAATGTTCGTAAGAGATACTAATTATTATCTTGAAAAAAAGTATTTAATAAATGCAAAAATTAACCATAGCCATGAAAACAAAATTTATTTTATGTTGGAAAATCTTGGAAGATTAAATTGCCACACCGGTACGCTTTTACGTCCCTCAGATGTTTACGTAAGCAAATATATACAGGTCAATGCCGCAACACGCTTTCGACTACCTCCGCTGTTAAATCTTATTTTTGTGAGTGGAACGGAAAAGTTCTTTAGAAAATTTACAGATGTTTGTATATTTGTACATTTACACGAAAAGAAACTGTATCAATACAAAAAAAAAAGTTCGGATTCATACCTGGGATTTAATGCTTTTGTGTCATCCGAGTACCTCCAATAGTTAAAATTATTTAATAAATAGTTTTTTTGAATAGCTTGCTAGCAATAACTGCGCAAATTAATGAGAATTACAAAACAAAATAAAGTCAATTTATTAAATAATCGATTATATTTTCTATGTTTTAAAAAAAATATTTTTGAATGTAACTTAAAAAAAATATATAACATTGTGCGCCAATTTTCGTAAGAGATACTCATCATTTTCTCGAAGAACGTGTATTATAGATGCAAAAAGTAATCATAGCAATGAAAACAAATTTATTTTACGTTGGCAAAACATATCAAAAACCACCACTGATTAAAATTTCGCAAAATAATTGAAACACATTTGTTATAAGACAATAGAGTACACAGTGGTTTAAGCATCACATCTTCCCGCTAGGTTATTTTTCGCAACATCTCACCAGATCTGTAATTTTGCAAAAGAGTCCTTTTGAAACCAATTGCTAGGAAATAGTTCGTAATACTACAAGAAAGATGATGTAACTTTGCACAACACATAACTATAGTAATTTTTGCATTTATGAAATTTTTTTTGAGATAAGTCTGAGTATTTATTAAAAAAATTAATTTATGAATTTCTTAAATATTTTAATTCATGTTTCATTCAAACATATTTTTAAAAAACCACGGTAAAATATAATATAATATGAAATAATTTGAGTTTATTTTGTTTTATTATGCTTATAAATTTGCGCAGTTAATACTGGAAAGCTATTCAGTAATTGGTTTACTTTAACTATTGGAGGTACTGGGAATACACACAGCATAAATGCCCGGGTAAGAATCCGAACCCAGTATTACTGCTAACACTATTTTGCAGTGATACATTTGTTTTTATGTAAATGTACTTATTTACAAATATCTGTTATTTTACACAAATATGTCTGTGCCATTTACCCCAAAAAAAAAAAATCACAGTGTAGTAAATTGCAAGTGTAAAGTGACTCATTTGACTTGTATTTGGAGTTATGCGTCTTTAGACACATTCAGAGTGAAATTTTATAATGCGATTGATATGCAACTATCCGCGCATGGCGCATGCTCCATTCCTCGGGAGTTTTAACGGGTCTATATATTATGCGCATGTGCGTTTCTGGTTTATCGTATCCCCACAAGCCGAAGTCGTTCATACAATGGCCGCCTGCACGTGGTGGCATTATCCTGTATATATTACATTACGTGAACATCGGTGCGACGTATCAAATACATTTTTGTAACAGAAAAAAAAATACTCTGGAATACATTTCATAGGATTTAAATATTCACTGAAATAAATAACTACAATTTTTGAATTACATACGTTGTAACCCTGGGATTACACCATACGTATAGCTAATTCTAAATTCTCCGTTGATTCATTTATGGTCAGTTAATTCGTTGTTTAAATGCAGTTTTTATTTTTTTTAATTTTTTTTAGAGTTACCGGGTTTAATTACCGTTACTGGACTGTTTTAGATTTCCTTTATATACAACTCAATATTGCATCTTATTACTAAATTTAAGAAAATCATATTGCATCTCGTATTTTTAACCAACTCTTATAATAAATTTTAATACATGGCTCTCAGTCTGGGTTTGTAAATTCGACACTAGGTAAGCCTGATACATACATACGCAAACTGTGTTTTCAAGTACATTTCTGGACGCGAACCACACGTAGTTTCCGCACCCGCCGCTAGAATTAAGTTGCCGGAGCAGCTACGTCGACTACTGAATCATTCGCTTTACAGAGTGAAAATTTTAACGACATAATGAAACGGCTCCGATAAAAAAAAAAAAAATAAAGGCTTGAAAAAAATACTAAATCCTGATTCGGGGCTGATTTTCGATAATGAATTTTATAAAAAAATACTGCCCATCTCGTTATAATTGATAAAACAGTTACAATACCATAATGTTTCCCTTTGTCTTTGTGAACTTTGGTTCGCGTCATAGATGGCAGCGCCGTGGTTGCTACACATTTCCGTTCCATGCGACTTCCGTTACATTCACGAAATTACATTCTACCAGAGACCGTGTAACGAGAGCTAAGTTGTGGCACGTAACAAAAATAAAATAAAATAAAATAAAATAAAGTCAACACTGGCAACAGGCAGTTGACACTATATAATTTTTTTCCGAACAGCAATAAAATAGAAAAAAAAAAGTATTTGTCGCTTCACCCACATATTGTAGGTAAGCAAATAATAAATCAACGCATGAACATCCCTGGCAGCTATGGGCGTATCCGCTTCAAAACATATGGAAAGGGGAAGGGGTGGAATTATTCGGAATCCGAGAAGAAAAAAAAATCTGGACGGGGGGGGGGGGGGGGTGGGGGGGGTGGTGGAGGGGTGGAGGGTGGATGTGGTTTTCCTGTTTTAAACCTATTTCACGGAAGAGGTTCAATGGAGGGTCATACGATCGTAAACAATAACAAAATAAATATATAAATATTTATCCAAACAAAAAAAAATTGATCAAACATTTGTGAGGATGTTACAAAATTTTTATTTGACTACTGAGCCTCGCTCTGAATCCCCATATCCCCTGGATACGCCCTTGTTTATTGCGTGAGCTGGCTAGATCGCTGTTATTAATTTTCAACACAACCCCCCCCCCCCCCCTCCCTTCATATTCGTGTACCTTCCTCTACGTAGCTTCGTGTGGTGACACGGGGGAATTAGCGGCTGGTTTCGTGGAAGGGAAAATTAGCTACGCGCTTTACTCTCTCTCTCTCTCTCTCTCTCTGTCGGACGTACCACGTGGTATACCTTCACGAGGATTAAATCTCATACCTTCACCCCTTCATTTCCCCCTCCCCCCAGATTTCCCCCCCTTCCTGATTCCGTACCTTTTTTTTTTCAAACTTCCTTCGTCACCGGACCCTGCAGAGAAACCTTCGCTGGTTGGTCGGTTGATAATAAACACGCCAGGCTTGCGAGAATTCTGTGCGAAACCCACTTCCCTCTTCTCTTTCTCTCTCTCTCCACCGCCCCCCTTCCCGAAATGTCCCCTCGCGTTATTGAAATGCGGTGGAATTTCTATGACCTGCCCCCGAAATAAGGGACCGACCAAGCCCGCTGAGATTGGCCAGCGCGGTCCATGTGTGGTCAAGACAGCCCTACAACGTATATAAACCCTCCCATTTCAAACCGCTTTCCTCCCTTCCCAACGCTTTTGCTAGCCACCCCCCCCCCCCCCCCGCTCCAGCAGGTTTAATAATAACGGGAATACTACGCCGCTTTCTTGTTTGCCAACCGTCCCCCACCGTCGGAAATTGCGTTTTAATTAAGCTTTTCGTGAAAAGACGCACCTTAAAACACCCACGTTAAGTTTTTTCTTCCCACACGTCGGCGTCTTTTAAATATGGGATCCGCTTTTCAGGAAATCAGCTCTGCGATCGAACAAAAAAAAATAAAAAACAAAGACGTATCGCCTCTGATTGGCCCGACGGCCCAGCAACCTCCTCCCCCTCAACCAATCGCGGAAGCCCAGCCTCTGATTGGCCAGCCAACCGGATCAAAGGAAAGCTCCGATTTGGCGTTGCAGCTGCAGTGAATCAGGAGACGTTATTCCTCTCAGGCGAGGAGAGCATTCGAATGCAGGAGAATTTTAGGGTTTCCTCCAGTGCGACGCTGGTTCACTGTAGCCAACACAACTTTGCTACATTCCCCAGGCTGCCGGGGAGTTATTTGCCGCGCCCCTGCAGTCTTGTAGGCAGAGACCGGAAAAATTCGCGGGTTCATTTCGTGATATGCTAAAATTCAAATAATTATACCGTTGTGCTGCTTCTGCGATTGGTTCGCTGTTAATATGTAGCACTCTTGGCCAATTAGAGACAATAAATCAAAGAGATATCCAACCACAAGTTACCCACTTGAGACGCCTCATAATTCAGTACCCAGTGAAAAGGGCGCCGTTTGCCCAAGTAGGCAGATGATCGTGGAATCTATCCTGGAGGTCATTGAACTCGCGAATTTATCCGGTCTCTAGTTATAGGCCTTCCGCCTGGCACGTATTAAGAACCTGCATTAAAATCACTCCCATTTTTGTAGGAGGGCTCGCAATCACATTGGTTGTGCGAGACTAACTTCAGCGTGGAGGGGCTGTAGTCCAAAAAACAAAAATTAATTCCGATGATCTCAGCTTATAAGAAGGCATAAGCCATCATCACAACAGGTAGAAATTCACATCCATTTCCCTTAGGCAGGAGGTGAAAGTCCTTATGGATCAGGTACTCCGTAAAAAAATTGCAAAGTGTCTCTGGGCGGCTTTTAATACAGAGCTGATCCGGAGGCTCAAGCATACAAAAAATAATAGCCAGTCATGGGGACTGTCTACAGAAGTGAAAACTTAAAACTTTGTTTTTAAATGTGTAATATGACATAATTTCTACTTCAAATGTACGTAAGAAAATGATTTTGGTATTATATCAGTAGGCCTACGATGTCAGCATGACATAATTTATCCTGACATCATTTTTTAGTCACAACAGATGTCAGTGGTATGTCAAAATTACGTAAAAATTCATTACCTAGCTATGACTTACCAGTGATGTCAGACCTAGGTCATGTATTCACGTGGTCAAATTAACTTCACTTACTGCTACTACAGCCGTGTAGGTGACGCGAGCTCACAAGATTTTGCCCATCCAAAAAAGAGTCCAACACGCACATGCTACAGTGGAGTATATACAATGTATTAGTGTGTATATGCGTATACATGTACACAGGCCACTGCGCGTCGCCAGTCTGGCGCAACACGTCACTAGCATGTCGGTGACGCGGACCCATAAGTTAGGCCCCTACCAAAAATCGTTCAACGCGGCTGAAGAAGTTTTCACTTAAAAAAATCAAACTGAAATATTGCTTCCATGATCGTGTCTTTTAAGGTCCGCGCAGCGATTGCGAAATTAATCTGCGGATTCCGAAAGACGGCAGAGAATTGAAATCGCTTCGACGAATCGGCTCCAAAGGGTTCTCTTCTCTCCTTTTCAAACATCGCTGTTCCCTATTTCTCTCCCCCCCCTCCCCCCCCCCCCGGCACCACGTTTTCGCCCTCACGAGAAATCTGCTGACGCTACACCGACCGGTAATATCCACCAGGAAATGAAGCCCACCTCCTGTCTCTCTCTCTCTCTTTCTCCTCTCTCTCTCACTATCTCTTTCCCTCTCATCTCTTTGTGTGATTTAGAGCGCTGTGTGCTATCGGTGGTGGGCCAGACCTGATGCGTTCCCACACTGTAAGAAATCACAGTATATTTCCCCGGGTTTTTCGACGAAGGAGTCTCTTCGAGAATTTCGGACAGCTGGATATTCTTAGAACTCGAGCCAGAGTTCTCACTTATGAGTTGCGTGTTTCGCCATAAACAAGATACACCGTTAGACACTACAGCAAAGTTACGGGCTCTACAGCAAAATAATTAATCTGAAAGAAACAAAGATTTATTCGTAATCTCAAATAACTTGATCTTCGTAGAATTCACGCCGTATTCCGACAACGGAGTTCCGTGTTTATTTATTAAAAAGGTAAACAAAACTAACAAATGGGAAAAAAAAGATTTTCTTTTAGGACGTGAAAACGTCTTTTAAAATGATAAACGCCGGCTGCACGCACGAAAAAGTGTCCCGTTACGCACATTGTCCCGTTTCGCTATGTCCCGTTA
Organism: Bacillus rossius redtenbacheri; assembly: GCF_032445375.1. Lineage (NCBI taxonomy): Eukaryota > Metazoa > Arthropoda > Insecta > Phasmatodea > Bacillidae > Bacillus > Bacillus rossius. The sequence goes on from NC_086345.1 coordinate 22,624,905, forward strand.
CGCTCATTTTATATTGCTCTTTGCTAACCTGAACCTCCTAGCATTGCGACCGAGTCCGTGGCGTAATTCTGTTTTCATGCATTTCAATGTAACATTTTCATTGCTCTTTGCTAACCCGTTCCTCCTAGAATTGCTGCAGAGTCCGTGGCACAAATATATTATTTTTGACTGCATTTTGGTGTTGGGTAAGCCATTTTCCTTCACATCATCCTTGAAACACTCCCATTCGTTTCCTACTTTTCCTATCATCATCCTATCCATAACAGAATAACACAGATTGTAAGAAGTTAAATAGCAAACATGTATAAAAGTTATAGTTATAATAATCTCCTCGTTAAAGTAATAAACATATTTGAATTAATGAGTGCAAATAAAAGTAAATTCATCAATTAAATTGTAGATTTCATTTCACTCCTTCTTTGTATCGATACAAAATAGTGATAATTCAATAAAAATGATTCAATTTTATTCATAAAAGTATGCAATCATTTCATCAATGTTTTGTTATGACGTCACGTTAAACTATCGTTCGTAAACCGACTTTACAGACAACCTATTTATTTTTTGCTATGGACTCAAACTGTTTTTGAATGTTTTGTTATATAAGATTATTATTATTGATTCATGTTCAAAGTAAGTGAACTCGGCGCCTATAACAATCACGAAGATAACGATAAATGTACGAATATCCCTGGATAATTTGTACCAGCGTTCTTAGTAAACACACGTTTTTCAAGGTTTGTCATGGTTTCGAGTAGACTTAAAAATAAATTTTCAAATGTTTCATAAATGCACCAAGGTTATTCTTTGTTGGATTCATGCTTGAAGAAAGTTTAGCACAATAACTGCAAATTTACGAAGATAACCGAAATTTCACGAAGATGCCCGAATGATTTTTAAACAGCGTTCTTCGACAAATTCAACGTTTTATTAAAAAACGATGAGAGTGAAATTTTTACGATGCGTGCCGCAATATGCAACGAAATTTTCACATGATAAAAAAAAAACAACATTGAAAAAATTCTATATACAAATAAAATTTATAGGTATTTGTGTTTTTAAATCTTCTACTTTAGTGATTGATATTGAATACTGGTCCAAATTGTTATAAAAATATATTTATTCTTACCAATACCTAGTGATATAAACTGTGTTTGTAAACTTTTTAAAGTGTATTTTTAAATGTATATATATATATTTTTTAAAAGTAAGGTTATGTTCCCTTGTATAATAACGATGTCAGGTTGCTTTTAAGCTTCCATTTTCACTGGCAGGGAGTGTCTGTGGAAGTTTTAATAGTCTCCTGGCCGTTAAGACAGGATTGTTTATGAGGTTATGTTTCCCTATATGTAGGCCTATAATATATTTGCATGATAAATTATTACATTATTATTTAATAAATAATTAAAATAAATAAATTTAAATTAAATATTTTGCATGTGTACTGATATGCATTATTAATATCAAATCATCCCCATTATTTACTATACACCTTAAATAATTAATTTTAAACATATATTTATATTATTACAGAAAACTGAGAATTTATTAAAATTTTTTTTTATTGTGTTTATTGTTAAAAACCGTACTTATGGTATCACTGCAGTTCTTTTAAAATTTTATTTCTGTTTTATTATGTTCACTCAAAATTAAAGTTAGTTTTTTTTATTACACCAAAGGGTATAACTTCTAAGGGCCGTATTCCAAGACACAAAAATAAGGGTTTAGGTGTTGAATATGCAATACCTGTACCCTAACCATATTCCAAGTGCACGATAGGACACGGCCAGTCCCTTATTTTTAGGGCACTGATTTTTGGTGTCCTATCTGTTGCCGATTTGATCCATAACTGTATATATATTTTATCCTTTTTAATGAACTTTAACGGAACTTTTACGATTACAATTCCCCCCTCCCCAATAACTTAAAAAACAGCAAACATAAATACGGCCAAAATTCATCGTTTATTCTTGTACAACCAAAATTAAATATTTTATTTCACATTATAATTCCATAGTTTTAAAAAATGAGCTAAAAGTACGATGGATTCCACGAAGTACAACTGTTTATAGCCCCGCACAAGTCCTCGTTTATTAAACGGCTGCCGATCTGATACCTTACAGGGGTTCAGTTAGGACACGTTTTGGAATATGACCCGAGAGTTAGGTTACGGCAGTTGCCCATCAAGGCAGTGCATATTCGCTACCTTACTCAAACGTCTTGGAATACCGCTCTAACTCACGTAGGCCTACGTAAGTACCAGAAACCAATTTTTTTAAAGGCGTAGACTTAGCTTTTCTGCGAAGATGGCGCCAGCGGTGACGGGGAACACGAAAGGAGGGAAAGAGGTTTCGTGGTTTCCACGAATCCGCCCGACAGAGGGACAGCAGAAATGAAGAAAGGAAATTCACCCCAGGGAGAGTCCCACGATCTTCACTTTGCCAACGCTTTCGATTTCTTTCCAAGTCCTTCCCCACTTATTTTTTTTTGAAGTGAAAACTTCTATACGAAGTTTTGGATATGGAGTAAATTCATGTAAGTCGTCATCGACATGGTCACGTGACGTGTTAATTATTTTATATGTTTCAAGGATAAAACTTAATTTATTCTATTTTTAAAGATACATTTTTTTTAATTTTATTTTTTTCCCAAGGAAATTTTAACGCTATTGTGTGGTACATATTTCGAGTATTGGATTATTTTTTTAGTAGGCCTACCCATAAGTTTAGCCCCTACCAAAAATCGCTCAACGCGGCTAAATAAGTTTTCACTTCAAAAAATTATTGTTATCGGTTACGTCTAACAATCTTCGACCCCAGTGCACCAAAAATAAGCGAGTGCGCGTTGCAACGATAATCTACATCGACCTCGAAACACGCTGACCGCATAGCTACAAGCTGCTCTCGTGCTCATAAATGCAGTTTGAAAACATGTTTTTATTCGGCAAGGTTGAGAAGGAGGGGGAAAAAAAAATTACGGGGAATGGAGGAGGGGGAAGGGAGGGCTGATGAAGGGCATCGAATCGCCTTAATAAGCGTACGAGAAGCCCTTTTAAACACACGCCTCGGGCCCAGCGAGCGGAACGGTAAATCACGCGCGGTCTCGCGACAGATTGCGCTTATCGCGGGGAAGGGCCGAGCCCATGTCACGCGATGCGGAGCGCGAAAGTTCAACAGCGACCAGTCATGCATGACCGACCCCCAAGGGGGGGGGGGAGGGGGAAAAAACCATTTAACTATTCATTGACTCCGAGTCAGACAGTTCACTAAACCACGAACGAGCCAGATGGGAACAGCAACGTCCAAGCCCCCAACCCCCCAGCATGGTAGACTCTTTTCTACTCTGTCCAACTCTTCTTCCAGGTCCATCCTTCTGTTTTCCCTAACCAACCTGCTTGATATTAATGCATGAAATTTTGCATCCCGCATGTCAGAGCCCAGGGTTTTCCCTTGTGTCTGTGTAGGTTTTCACCTGGGCACAACTTATCTAGTTTTAGTCTAGTATAGTCAGTGAGGAGAGTTAGTCATGGCGCCAATCGCTGCCATGGCTGGCCAATCCCCCTCCTAGCACATGATGCATGGTTAACACCCTGCGTGATTAGAGCGTATGGGCTTCGGCCTGAGACGCACTTAGTCTCCCTCCCTAACCGGGAACCCTCCCCAACACACTTAGATTTAGTTAGGTAAGAAAAAAATATCCTGAGTCGGACGTCAGAATGTGCCCCAATCTTGCATCTCAAGATTTAATTTTTTTTTAGGCTGTAAGACTTTTTTTTATAAAAAATACGCAAGTAACGCAAAACGCTAAAAAAAAAAAAAAAAAAAAACCTGTTAATACCACACACTCGTTAATACAAACTGTTTTCACAGTTCCTGGCAATTACCTAGGAATTATAATGCTCCAAATTTGTTTAATACAATAACTATGGTTTTTATGTACTACAAAAAGTTGTTCTTGTTCCAAGGGTAGATAAACAATTACTTGTAGTATATCCCAGAATGATGTAAAGAAAGAATGTGAAGATTTAACTTAAATAATAATTCATTTTAGTTTTGGGGGAAAATGTTTGAAAATTTTATTATTCTAAAATGATGGTAGTATATCTTTATGCAGGTATTCTTTAAACCGTTCATTTTCTTCTGCTTTAAATCCTTTTAAATATAATACAGTATAACATATTTTTTTTGATATTAGAGTAATTTAATGACTGCGATCTGAAGAAAAAGGGAAGGGGGTAGTGTCATAGGGGCCACTTTCGAACAGTTAAAGAAAATAACAGGTATAAATAAAACATTGAAAATTTCACATATTTTCATGACAAGCATGTCCTGTGAAGAAAAAGTTTTTTTTTCTTTTTTTTCTTTTTTTCCACGGTTTATAATTTCAAGTTGTAGTTTTGGTGACGTCTTGAGACTTTCGTGCTAGTAGTGTGTTGCTTCATTGCTTAGTATATAAACGAGGACTAAAATTAGTAATAAATGGATTGGATTACATTGTTACAAATTACAGTACATTTGCGTACAGTTAATAATTTAAAGTTTCCCCTTTTACCTTCACGTACTTTTCGTTCGGAGTATGAAGTAATAACTACAAGTTACAATTAAATGTTTTGTGGAACACTATATTTTATATTTCTTGAGTTTACAAGTCAATTCACTAATAATTACTAGTCCATATGTTTTGTGGAATAGGGCCCAGACGGCAGCAAAGTGGTTGTAAAAAAAAGCACTTCCGTTACTCTAATTCCTCCGCATTCACGGAAATTAACTCCCCCCTTTCCCAATTTTTTTTTTGCCGTATATCGAGAGTTAACATAAATTATTCTTTTTTCTGACACGCAAAATTAAACGAGCGAGCGACGAACTTAGATTTTTTTTTTTGGTTCGGGGACTGATCTGGAGTGTGTGAATCTCAGGCTTGACGGATTCAGGGGCGGGCAAACAAACGAAGCACGGATTCGCCGTGTCGCGTGTCGCTTATCAGGGAATTGTCGCAGTTTAGCGTTTGCGTTAAAAGAGGTGGGGGGGTTGTGAGATAGAGACAGAAGCATAAATGCCAGTCGTACTGCCACGTGGCACGACATATATTTCTCGAGCTGTTTGAATCGTAATTACGACTCTGTACCATTGGTTTATTTCTCAATTTTATCCCCCCTTCCCCCTCGTCGTTACGAGACTAGGTTTCATATCAGCAATGTCGGATGTTTAGTATTTTCGAACTTAAACTTCTTTAGGCGCGTTATATATATACATATAGGTATAAAAAATGAGAATGAATGTTTACGATAGCGCGCTCACCATGCAATGAAATTTTCACAGAGTAAAAAAAAAAACTACATAAAATTTAAAAATTATACATTTTCTTTTCAATCTTATACTTTAGTGATTGATACTGAATACTGGTTTGTATGATTAATAAAGTTGATTTTTTTTGAATGTTAATGACAGAAATTGTGCTTTTAATATATCTTTTAAAAGTGTGTTTTTCAAGTGACATTATGGTCCCGTATACGACGATGTCAGGTTGCTTGTAAGCTTACATTTTCGCTGGCAGGGAGTGTCTGTTGAAGGTTAAGTAGTATACTGGCCGTTTTCATGGGAGTGTTGGTGAGGTTATATTTCTCTATTATGTATAATTTATTTTAATTATAAAGTATTAAAAATGATTTAACAAAAAGTTATAATTAATAAATTGGAACAATAATTCAACACATTAACTGATTTTAATTATTAATTAAAATTTTATCTTGATTAATTTACTTCATTAAATATTTAATTTTATACACGTGTTATATTAATATTGTATACTGAGCATTTACTAAATTTTTTTTCGAATGAATTTATACTTTAGTAACCGTATTTATAATATCACGCCAGTATTTCTTCTATACATTTAGTTCTATTAATTATTTGCATGCAACATTAAAACGTTTTCTTTTTAAATCACGCCAAGTAGGTAATTATAACTTCTAACGAGCGTAAATAGGTACACACTTTTTTTTTTACTTATTTACAAATCCTTAACTTATAATTATTGTTCTTGAAACCTGGTTATAAACGTAACAATATGGCACGAAAATGTTTGAAAAGTACGTATATGCCAATGGGATCATTTAACTTTAGCAACTTGTTTTGCGGTGGTTAATGTAAAATACTGATTTTAATTATTTGTAATAAATCAATTTTTTAAGGTGTATACTAGCTTTGGGATTCACTTTAGACCATATGTTGTATATTATACATAATTTTATAAATGTGTGTGTTTTAAAATTATTTTTTAAACTATAGGCCTAATGCTGTAGAATAGAAAAGGTGGAAAAAACAACATAAAACTTGTAGACTCGTCTTTGGATTTACATGGTCAAGTAAACAATTCTCACACTCCTTTCAATTTCCCGCCACCTCTACAACATTAACAAAAAATTATAAACACGCAAGTTGAGCTTACCAGGCTTATTTTAATATACGTAGTTTGAAAAAAGTCCAACTTATTGAATTTGAAAACTTAAGGGTACACTTTACAGTATTGCAAGTAACAAAAAATCGTAAATTTTCCATCAAACCGTGAAATATCCATTCAGCATCTAAATGGGTAAGATTACAATCAATTATAATTATTTTTTTCTTTTTTAAATCTGTCTCTCATTGACAGGATTTTATCATACTTCGAAGTTCCCAGTGTCTATGTGTTGATCTCTAATTCAACTTGTTTCACAAACATTAAATTTGATACTGGTGGAGTGTTTTTTCCCCCAATCCTATATGTAGGTGTTTTTAGCCGTATGTGCGAGTATAATATTTTTTTCATATGCTAATAACAGAGAAAATTAAGGAATGTTTTTTAATGAATACGAAAACCAACAGAACAGATATAAAATATGTCACATTTTAATCACGCGTTAATATATATATATATATACACACATACATACATACACACGTGATAACGTCTTATAAATAGATGAACGCCGGCTGCACGCACGAAAAAGCATGATTCATTGTCACGTTCCACCTGAGCAAGAACCGGCCAACCACCGTGCGAGAAAATCTTCTATAATATCAAACAGGTTAAGGCGAACTTTTTAAAAGCAGCAATAAAAAAAATTGATTTATTTGTCCAATGTCGTCATTTAAATTTAACAATTTATCGACATCGATTTGATTTCAGTTTATTTTTGTAAATGATTGTTCGTGATTATATTTAAACAAATTATTTAAATTATTTTGGCAAAAACTGTAAATAATATTTGAATATTTAAAAAGGTATGCAATTTTCCATCAATGTTTTTTTATGACGTTATCACGTAAGATTATCGTCCGTAAACTGACTTTACAGACAACCGCCTTTTTTTTCGTTATGAATACGCCACGAGATGTTACAAATCCCATGATGCAGGACATACAGGGTTCGTATTTCGCCACGGCTGTCAACCTTCAATACGTGGTCAACCTGCACTTTCTTTATTTCCTCCCGTCGCCATGAACGGATCACAAGGGAGTATAAAACGTGTTAATTATTTCTTCCTGGATTAATTATTCTCGCCCATGTCACCGCGAGCGACGCAGAAGCTAAAATAATAATAAAAAAATTGGTTGTCTGTAAAATCGGTTTACGGACGATAGTTTAACGAGACAACGTCATAACAAAACATTGATGAAATAATTGCATACTTTTATGAATAAAATTGAATAATTTTTTATTGAATTATCACTATTTTGTATGGATACAAAGGAGTGAAATGAAATCTACAATTTAATTGATAAATTTACTTTTATTTGCACTCATTTATTCAAATATGTTTATTACTTTAACGAACAGATTATTTTAGCTATAACTTTTATACATATTTGCTATTTAACTTCTTCCAATCTGTGTTATTCTGTTAAGGATAGGACAATGATAGGAAAAGTTGGAAACGAATGGGAGTGTTTCAAGTTTCAATGTGCCTCGAAAAAAGTCAAAAGGATGGTTGTTCCAATCGGGTGGAAGAGAGATAGATGCGGCGCAAGCGTATAATGAGCGTAACGGGACACAGAGTAACGGGACAATGTGCGTAACGGGACACTTTTTCGTGCGTGCAGCCGGCGTTCATCGATTTATTAGACGTTGTCACGTCAAAAAAAAAAACATACTTGATATCTGCCTGTCCGTCTTCCGGGAGAATCTTTTCATCCCCTTTCTATCTTTCATGCCCGCCTTAAATTTTCACGATGTCGCTTACCATCGTTGGCTGGTAGTTTTGACGTTCGCCATGCTATAATACTAGGTACCATCCCTGCTCCCCACTACCCCTCCCTTTTCCGAGTGCTATCATGTCCTCACTCGTTCGTGACCATAAAAAAAAAAAATAAGTACGCCAGACCCTTCCCCCTTCTTCCAGACTGTATCATTCTTCGGAAACCCCTCGCGAACGTAAAAGTAAAGCGAGAACACACTTTCCCCCTCCTCACCCCGAAAGACTTTCGCCCGTTCACAGCACATTAATTTCGTCCACCCTTTTTCTGGAACATGTTAGCTGTATGGAAAGATCTGCCTGTTGGAGGCAGAATTTTTTTTGGGGGGGGGGGGAAGAGGGATTTTATGAGACACCGTGGTTGGGAAAGGAAAGGAACAAAATACAGATCTCACCAAAAGTTCAAGACCACATACGATTTTTACTGTTTTGGTTATGAACTTCCGGAGAAAATTACTTATTAAGTTTAATAAATATGAAACAATTCTCAAGGAATACATTTAAATATTAATTTATCATTCCGAAATGCTGAAAATTCTAAATTTATAGAATTATAATTTTTTTTTATTACTGTAGAAGTTTCTTACCCCACCCCCTCTTCAAGGTTATTGTAATAATAGACTTTGTAAACATCATGTGTATATATTTCGACAAACTTCAATCTAGTTGGAAAAACCTATCTAAAAAAAAACACGGTAAATTGTTATGAAAATCGCAATTAGTAAATAAAACTAAGTAAATGAATAGCAGTTCAGAGAAAAAAAAATTCTCATCGTCTTTACTTTCTTCTTATGAAATTATTCTAACCAGATATCAAAAAGCCTTGAAAAGTATTTCGTTTTTTTAAAACATTTAATTTCGTTTATAAGCATATAACCTTCAGCATCAACGTCCAAACAACCATCACCTAAGAAAATAAACAGACACCTAACATCAAAAATTAAAAAAAAAAAAAAGTTTAAGTATTGCTTGGCGGTGACGGAAAAAAAAAAATTGAATAGTGAATTGACCGCTGGTATTACAGTATTAGACTGGTGAATTATTTAATTTACTTATTGAAACGCCAAATGGCTTTAAATTTCATTCAACTTACTCAAAATCTCAGTCGGACGATCATACATACCAATAAGCAGAAATGTACAACCATCGATGGGGGTTTCGTCCCAAAAATTTGTTCTCACTGACACACAGTTAAAAAACCAGCGATGGAATGTGTCCATAAAAAAAATGTTTTTAAACTATTCTTTGCCTATGGGCATTGTGACGGGAAGCCTTCATTTCACAGACGAGAGAGCCACACCCGAAGTTCCCCGAAGTACATGCTCGTTTTTTTCCCCACCCGTTCTATCTCATTGTATAAACCGGTGTGACATTAAATTTTGCGGTCGATTAGGATAGGCTAACTAAATTATAAATACTTTAAAACATTGCGGATGGTTGGTTATATTAGGTAAGTATAGCTACATTAAAAATACTTTAAAAGCATTTTATGGCTGCGTAGCAAATAACTTTTTAATATGTAGCTATCCAGGGCTAGGAAACCGTTTACATGATTTCACGGTATCTTCAATGTAGCCATCCTAACCAAATAAACCGTCCACAATGTTTTAAAGTATTTATAATGTAGCTAACCTAACCTTTTACAATGAACCAAAAAAAAAAAAAAAACCGAAGATGCACGATCGGGCGTTTGGTTCTTTCGTCTGTGACACGATGCTTCAGGGGAGAAAACTTCGCAAAAAAAAAAATTAAACATGTACATACAGTGTTTGCGCTCTGAGACGTTCTTCACAGATACCGACCACCGGAACTACAAAATCCACATATACGAATACATGAAAATACCTCGAAATATTATGGTAAAGAATGAAAAAAAAAAGAGGGAAGAGTTTTATCAAGTACAGCTGTAGATATTCTCACGGACATGAAAAGCAAAGTGAGGGTGAAAAAAAAAAAAAACATCAGCGATGAAAAGACTTTGGTCCTTATTCGCAGAAGCGGATGCTAAATGACGGGGAAAAAAAAAAAGAAGTTCCTGGTGTTTCGCAAGCAAAAGCGGCATCTTCTCCGAACTGACGTCACACGCAGGGTGGGGGGGGGGGGGGGGGGCAAAACAAAGGGATGGGAACAATTGCCTGCCGTTTCTGCAGACTGTCTTTTGTTTCGTCCTACCGTAACATGACTGGTGCCATAACGTTAGATTCTTTACCCCCCCCCCCCCAATCTTCCCCCGCTCGAAAATATTTTTTTTCTGGTTCCTAATACCTCTGTTTCGTCGGCCAAGTCTTAAAGGCCCTGCCACCACTCATCCACCATGACATCATGAACAGTCTTTTAAAGGTATTCCGCAAAAAAAAAAAAGGGGGGGGGGGGTTTTCTGTAAAGTCGGTTTACGGACGATAATTTTACGTGATAACGTCATAAGAAAACATTGATGAGATATTGCATACTTGTTTTAAGTCATAACTTCAGAATTAAGAAAGTTTTTTTTTTTTTACATTTCATTTGAAGTATTTAGTTTTGAATCTTGAATCATGTAAGTAACGATTCATAGGTTAAGATCATAAGAAATATATATATATAAAATACTTTAATATATTGTGGACGGTTGGTTGGGTTAGTATAGCTACATTAAAGATACTATGAAATCTTACTTACCAGTGCATATTACCTTACCAGTGCATGTTTGCATTAAAACCGAAACATTTTAAGATATCGGAAAGGGTACCTTTACAGTTTGTACTCCAGCTACACTACCGCCACCAAAAGTACGAATGGTACCCTTTACGTGGGGGTACAATTCTATCGTCCCTTCTCATGTTGCAAACACACTTATAATATGGGCGTGATCGCGTTTCTTGGGTAGGAAAAAAAAAAAAAACAAATGGCAACGCGTTGCGCTGTTCAATGACGAGCGTGATAAATACTCGCTTTTCAAGTACGCACTTTCTCCAAACGCCGCCAGAATTCGCTGCCTGAATCAACTTTTGATTGCTACCACCGTGCGCAGACGGCAGCACGAAACAGAACGAAAAATCAAAAACAATCATAAACGGCTCCGATAAAAGCGAGAAAGATTCGAAATTTTTTTTTTTACTAAATCTCGGATTTTAACCTAATTATCAATCATCAAACCGTTAATACTATAAAGTTTCCCCTTTTTTTAATTTGTTAACTTTGATTCGCGCCACCCGCCACAGATTCCTGAACTATTTTTTTTTTTTTTTTTTAGTGATACAAGTTGTTTTCATGTAAATGTACAAATAAAAAAAGATTGTATGTTTACGTGAGTATTTATGTTCCATTAAAAAAAAAAAAAAACACGTTGTGTAAACCCGGCCTTAGACTCGAGAATGGCTACATCGCGTGTGTTACGTAAAACGGATCTCTGTTGCGGTCGGACACGCGAGCGAAAACGGGAAGGATTCATTGTTAGACGTAAGCGTTTCGCGCCCGCTTGAATAATTCACGCGGAAGCCATCCGCCTTCCGGCTAGTCACGTGACTGTGAGAAACAGTCACACGTGGACAAGATCTCCCCTCTCCACGTTTTACCTTTTTCAACCATATTGGCTCTGTAGTTTATAAACACGTAACGTCTTTAAAACATTTTTTTTTATTTTTTTATTTTTTCCTAACCTAACTAATTAAAAAAGTGTATTTCGGAGGGGTCTGGGTAGGGAAGACTCTAAGTGCGTCTCAGGCCGAAGCATATACGCTCTAATCATGCAGGTTGTTAGCCATGCAGGAGAGGTAGCATGCATCATGTGCTAGGAGGAGGATTGGCCAGCCATGGCAACGTTTTAGCCATGACTAACTCCCCTCACTGACTATCCTAGACTAAAACTAGATAAGTTGGGCCCAAGTAAAACCTGCATAGACACAGGGAAAACCCTGGGCACTTACATGCGGGATGCAAAAATTTCATGCATTAATTACAAGCAGGTTGGTTACGGGAAACAGAAGGATGGTTCTGGAAGAAGAGTTGGAAACAGTAGAAAGACCACTATGCAAATTGGGCGGGAGATTGGACATTTTGTCCGCATTTGGTTTTGGTGGCACTGGTTGTTTCGGGGGCGACTTTAGTCGTTTCCCACCAGGCTGCCAGCCAGCCTAGTCTTTAAAATCGGCTCTGAACGTACGGTCACCGGACACAAAAAAGTTCGGACCGTAACGAAAACGTCTAAACATCGTAACGATTTTCAAGATAAAAACCGGGTTTGGTTTCTTACCCGGCCATTAATGCTTTGTGTTGTCCCAGTACCTCCAATAGTTGAAACTATTTCCAAACAGTTCCCTGGATAGCTTTCCTGTATTAACTGCGCACATTAATATGCATGGCACAACAAAAAAAAAATTGCCAATTGTTGAATATGCGTTTATCTTTACCATGGTTAAAAAAAACTGTTGAATGAAACATAAATAAAAAAAAATATAAAGCTATGCGCCATTTCCCTATAAAATATATTCAGTATTATCTTGAAAAAAAAACATATTTCATACCACAGCCATGTTTGGTACAAATCATTATGAGAATATTTACGATTAATTCTTTAAAATAAAGCTGAGAGTGATAAATATACGCAAAATTGTGTTTTCACCCACATCTCTTGACACGAATCATACCAAGTATCCGCACCTGCCACTAGCTACGTCGACTACCGAATCATACCGTTTGCAGAAATAAATTTTATACAATACGTATATTGAAACGCATTTCACAGACGAGAGAGCCACACCCGAAGTTCCCCGGAGATAATGTTTTTTTTTTTTTTTTTTTTCCGGTAGCTTTAATGTAGCTATCATAACCAAATCAACCGTCCACAATGTTTTAAAGTATTTATAATGTAGCTAACCTAACCTAATTGACCAATAGTAGAGACATGAAAAATTTGCGGGTTCATTTCATGATATGCTAAAATTCAAATAATTATACCGTTGTGCTGCTTCTGCTATTGGTTCACTGTTAATATGTAGGTCCCTTGGCCAATTAGAGACAATCAATCAAAGACGTATCCAACCACAAGTTTCCCACTTGAGACGCCTCTAAATTCAGCACCCAATGAACGGGCGCCGTTTGCCCAAGCAGGCAGAGGATCGTGGAGTCTATCCTTGGAGGTAATTTGAACTCGCGAAATTTTTCCAGTCTCTAACCATTAGCATCCTTTTATCAACACCGCCATATTTATTTACAATTAACAAAAAAAAAACAAAAAAAAACGACGATGCACGATCGGGCGTTTTGGCTCTCTCGTCTGTGAAAAGAAGGATTCCCTTTCGAAAGAGGTTTATTTTTTTTGGGGGGGGGGGGGGAATGGAGGGGTAAAGAGGAGGAACAGAATCACGCTGGCCAACCGCGCCAGACTAACAAGACACTCGGGGGCCCTTCCGACTCTGATGAATGCGTGCCTCGAGCCCACTAGAGTCCCTTGCCCCCTGTCTCTTCCTCCTCCCCCATTGGCCACTTCCCGACCTCCCCTCCCCACCCCCTTTCCCCCCCCCCAAAACCTCCCTGCACCGAAATCTAATTCTAATTAGGCGCACCGCGGACGCCGAATCGGAATCCCCGCATGAAACGCAGCCCTGAGTCCCCTCAAGAGGCGCGGGGTTCTTTTCAGAGAGAATGCGATACGTGGCGGACGTTTCCATGACGTCGGCGCTCATGGTTCTCGGGGTCGCTTCACCCCGTACAGGTCTCACAAAAAGTTTAACACCACTAGGAAAAAAAAAATAAAGTAAAAATTTTTCTCTCTCCAACGTTCTGGTAGAAATTACTTATTAACAGCAATAAAACTTCTAAAAATATACTATTTAATGTCTGAGAACGTACCAAGCGTGTTGGGTGTGCCAAAAGAAACTTCATGGTAGCGAAACCATCCTGGAATACATGATTCTATAGAACTTGACTTAGCTGCTCCGGTAGAAACAAAAAAATAAAATAGAAATGAAACATGAGTTGGTTATCACACCTTTAAAACCCACGAAATTAATACCTGAGAATAAATTAAAAAATATATATTTTTTTGTTTTTTAAGATTTTTGTTCAAGTTAAACAAATAATTTAGAAGTAGTCAAATGAAAATCTTCGTTTGAAGAAATGAATTTTTTTTGTATGGATACATACGTTGGTTTTTAGCATAATTATGCTTCGAAGTAAAATTTCATATGTAAAGGAATCTAAGTGTACCCTTAAGGGGAAAAAAAGGTCTTAAACTTCATGTTACATTATCCTATTTTTCGCTAACGTTTACGTTTTTTTATTTTCTTTATAAATTCTGAGTTCAAATGTCTCTTGAATGCGTTGTCATTATTTACGGAAATCTAACTTAGTAAAGTAGCTTGGCTTCTGGGTTGTAGCCGAGTCCTTGGCAAATAATTCACCAACGTTTCGGTCGACATTGCAGTCGCCATCATCAGAGAGGAGTTACCTACTCAGGTACAACGGCTACAACCCAGAAGCCAAGCTACTTCAGACAATGGCCGTGAAAGCCTACGAACATTATTAACTTTGTAAAAATTAGAAATTATCGTCAATATAACTCTTGTATGTAAAATACTGGTAGGCTACGTGGAGTTTAAAGACCTAGTATTAGCTACGCTATGTTTTAGTAACACGCAAACAATATCGCCAAATTAATGGCCCTTTAACCAGTAAATTTAGAGTTACGGATTCAGCCAGTTAGTTATTTGCACGCTAGTAAGCTTGTTTATAGGATTACATTTGGCTATAAAATCTCAGGTCTGTATTATGGCAAGCCGAAAGTTAATTTGCGTTGGACTAGCAATTACGCATCTCAGTATAAAAAAACCTGAATGTCTTCACCGCTCTGGTGATTAATCCCCTATTAAGTGTGGCTTACGAAGTCGCATTTAATTTACGAGCTCATTGGTTTAAGTGCACATTGGTTTAAGTGCACATTAATTTTTTTATACAGATTTTTTTACGTACCTACAGAAATAATATATGCCTATTGTATGTACTACTTTTTTTAAGTGGTGTATGCAACAAATAATTACCTAAACGCTAGGGAAAACGTCTGTCCTCTTAATGATCGTTAAATCACATATTTGTTTATTAGTTTTTTTCTATCACCCTCGTACATTTTTCTCCCTTTCATACCCTTTCCACCTAACATCGTCCAAGGTAATTTTTAACATCACACCACAATGCGTACCGTAATTCCCCCCCCCCCCCCAACCCCGGTTACATACTACGTACCACAAGTTCTCAAAAATTTCACCCCGACGTACCGTAATTCGACCATCGCATGCCACAATTGTGGTACAAATACCATAGATGTTGGGTGTACAGGAAAACTGGAGTCAGAAGACTCCGTCCGCTCCCATCATGTTATTCAAAACAGTTCAATTTAAATTGTTTTTCATTTGTGACGTTATGAACGTACACAACGTTTCCTTACACGTACACATTAAGGTATATAAAGGTTCCTAGTAACGAAGGTCATGTGAAGAGGGAGTTTTCTTCAATCCTCTAACACCAAGGAATTACAAAAAATGTATGGGCACTGAGCCGGATGCCCACATTTATTTTCTGAATGCATATATATTTAATTTACATAATACTTGAAAATATATTTGGTTTTTATACATCATGTGTGCTGTGACAAAAGGCCTATATGTCAATTTTCAATACCTAACTAATTATTATTCATTGGCTTTAATTTTTTTCCCCTAATTACTAAGAACAATTAAATATATATCAACATATGAAATCTGTATAACTGTAAAGCTAAAAATTCGCTTATTCACATTCCTTCCTGTTCGAGAAAATTTATAGCACCATGCAGGTGAATAAATATTTGTCAAAATAGAGTAAAGATTGTCTACACGTCTAAGGTTTAAGTCTGCTAAAAGTATTGGAATGTGATTCTGCAACAGTAGGCACCTTCAGATTTGAGAGGCGGCATTATAATTCACTGTTTTAATTTTGGTGAAATCTCCTCATATTCCTTCTGTTGAATGGTTCTTGCAATGGATAAGAGTGATTTAATGTTTTTTTTGACATACACACCATTGCTAGTTTGATTGTGTGTCACAATAAACCTCAGTAACGGACAAAGGAATGAATATAGAAACACACAGAAAACAACCAAAAATCAGCCATTGTCAAAAAAAAAAATTGGTTGTCTGTAAAGTTGGTTTACGGACGCTAGTTTAACGTGACAACGTCATAAAAAACATTGATGAAATGATTGATCCAGAAGAAAAGGAAATATCATATTTGGCCTGAGACTGAGCCATAATAGGTTTTTGCAACCAAACCATTTAGGCATTAAAAATATTATATTCTTTGAGGAAGAATTTTTTTTTAAAATTTTTCTATCTTTTGCATGATAAAATCTACCTCTGCATACTTTTATGAATAAAATTGAATCACTTTTATTGAATTATCACTATTTTGTATGGATACAATGGAGTGAAATGAAATGTGCAATTAAATTAATAAATTTACTTTTATTTGCATTCATTAATTCAAATATATTTATTACTTTTGAAACGTTGCGTGCGCCGTACCTATTTATTTTTACAAGTAAAAAAAAATTTCGCAGCTGCCGGGTTTCGAACCGACACCCTTTAGTATAAAAGTTAGGTACGCTAACCACACGCCCACAAGGGCATACTAAAGTTGTGTAGTTTCAGATGTATTATATATGAATTTATAAAAATTTTGTTTCTCGGTAGGGAAATAATATTAACACGATTTTATAACAAATACGCATCCCAAATACACCAAACGTATTTATAATGTGTAACAATATTTTTTTAAACATTGTGCAAAAGATCCCGGGTGTAATTTGAATTATTATGTGTAACTGTAAAACACCATTGTTGGTTCAAAACGTATTTGAATTTTCAACATTACATTTAAATAACCGTACCGATTGTGCTGAAAATCGGTGGACGATCGTTAAATTACATAACATTAATAATTCAAACGACGAAAATATGATTGAAAAGTCAAATCGATGGTCGTTCCAATCGAGTGGAAGAGAGATGCCACGCATGCGTAGGCCCCCCAATGAGCATGAAGAGAAATGCCACGCATGCGTACAATGAGCAACAAGGACACATCCGTAGTGGGACATCCGTAGTGGGACACTTTTTCGTGCGTGCAGCCGGCGTTCATCAATTTATTAGACGTTGTCACGTCAAAAATTAAAAATGTAGTCAGCTCAGAAAATTCCATGGAAGGATTTAGTTAAAAATTTATTAAAGCACAGACGGTCTCTCCACTACGACACAGAAGCAACAAGAACATTAACTGTTGTCTTTGGAAGTCTTCTGTGTTTGTCCGTGCTTTCGTCGTTGCTGTGCCTAGAATATAGTTTTTTTTTTCACATAGCTGGGTTCGCCTGTGAGTCATTATGTTGTCGTTGTGTCGTCCACACTATCTTTTTGTATCTTTGTTACGTTTGTTAGTTTTCAATGTGTTGTCCAAGGTCGTATTTTGTCTTTATTTATCGTTCTTGTTGCTGCTGTATCGTCGTCGTTATCCCACTGTGTCCAGTTGCGCTGTAATATGTTTATGATTAATTTATTCCTCGGAATTTTCTGAGCTGTCAAAGTTCTTAATTTTTTTACCGTCAATTGATTTTAGCTTGTTTTCTGCGTGTCTGTATATTAATATTTTTTTTTTCGGTAATGAGTTTGCTTGTAATATACACTGTAACCAGCAATGTCGCATGTTCCCCCCCAAAAAATCTTAAATATCCTGATATCTCAGTATCAAATTTTCCAATTCGTCTAAAAATAATAACCATAATTATAGAGTTCAATACTTAAAAATATTCTCTCAGTTTCTGAGCTCCAAAAAGAAAAATCGTTGGAAAAAACATAATAAACGTATTTTTCTGTAGAAGGGTTTGCATGTCTTGAAGTTGAAGTCAATCCTATGGTTAACAATTGCTTAGAAGAAAAAAAAAACCCTGAGCTTTTTAATGGCCAATGTAAGAAGATATTTAATAGCTTGAAAGGCACTCGTTAGGAGAAATCGTAAAAATGCCATCATGAAGCGAACGAGCGACACAACCACAACCCGAAAGGTTCCGAGGTTTACCGAAGTAAAATTTTAGGTTAGGTTTGCTCTATGAAATAAATCATAGTTCTTTATTTTTTTTCCCGGGAGGTTAGGTTAGGTTATCGTAACTAAAATAAAAGGTCTGGTTAGGTTAGATTGGCGCTATTTTTAAATAATTTATGTATGTATATAGGTATATATGTATATATATGTATATATATAAACTTTGCAATATGGTTTATTTTCACGAGCGATCGGAAAAGTAGGCTTCAATCATGAAGCGAGTGCCGTTAAACAAAGATGTTGACACATCAGCAAGAAACTATTGTTATCTTCATCGTAACGGAAACATTGTTTTGCTATCCAGATGTGTAAAGGGAGGGGGGGGGGGTGAGTCATTATCATTTTGACTTCAGTAATTATTAACATGGCAAAGATGGCATAAACTAACTCCCGTAATTCTTACCTCCATGGAAATAATTTCAGGAATTCAAATGCAATTTTATTGATACTTTCAGTGTTTTACAGGAATTAAGTGTTCATTGAAAAAAAATATGTGGCTAATTAAGAGATCTATAGAATAAATTATAACGTCATTTATAAGAAAAAAGTAACGGTAGATTTAAGGTTGTGATTTTTTTTTTTTTTTTAGCCAGGATTAAATATTGTCTTTCACAAAGCTTCATTACCTTTGGAAGGTAAAGCTATACTTAGAGAGATAAATAAATAATTTACGTATCGTGGTAATGGAAATTTCCATGGGCTCAAAGTTCGCAGTAGCTCATGTCAGGTAAAAAGAGGTTTTATGCAGAATGGTATTAAACGTGAATGCGATTTAAAAGGCTCAACGTTGGGTACGGACGCTTTTATAACCTTTTGTAGCTGAGGAAATGTAATAATACACAGAAGCGCTCACGCACGCAGCTTTGATGACGCACCATTAACGATTTACTAGACATATTGGAAAGAATAAGCCTATCACGGCGTGTTTCCCTATGGCAATGATCATAATTTTGCCATGAATTAAAAAAATATATATTATGAAAAGAGCTGGTTGAATACCAAACAAATATTGCATTACCTTTAAATATAGCATGATAATTTTTAATTAACTAACCCCCTTGCTATTTTTTAGTTGTTATATAGATTAAATCACTATAACTTTCGTTAGTTAATATGAAGCATTTTCTTCAATTTTGTGATAAAACAATTACTCGTGTAGAAAAAATTCATTTATAATTTTCATGGGCTGTAAATTTTTCGAAGAAAGAACAGAGTGGGCGAGTACTTGAATAATGCATAGTTTTATTGTATCATTGACATACGTCATTCATTTAAAAATGAAAGCTGGGCGAAAGATTTTGCAAGCATTGTGTAGTTGGGCTTTATGCTTAAAAAGAGAGAAATATGACAAAATATGTATTCAGATAATCGAACTTGCACGGATTGTTTTATTTTGTTTACATTTGTGCTAAATGCCATGTAAGAGATTAACAAATGAAGTAGGTCTATGCTTTATCTGGTTCATCACCAATTAAAATAAGAATATGCATTAAAAACTACACGTATCCCAGACTATATTAAAATTTCACATGATCAACAAAAAGGATTTGGTGGAAGGTGCACAAATGATACAGGATACATAGCGAGTTGGAAGTAGGTTTTTTTTTTTTAAATTTTATACTATGTAAGCCTCCGTATGAAAAAAAAACTACACCTGACTATATAGCTTGTCCCACCTTACAGGCCAGTTGAAAAAAATTGGTGGAGGCGCCGGGTACGAAATAATTTTTTTTTAAATCACTAAAATTCCCAACGCTTGGATTTAAAACGTTTTTTTACACCAAGACACACACAAAAAAAAAAAAAAACATGACCCAAATTTATCCGGCAATCTTTCATGTTTTGGGGGGGCCACAGGTTGCGGTAATCGGTCTCCCCCCAGTGGTATTTCAAGCGCACCGCTGGCGGTAATGTGCAGAAATTATCCTTGATGACGTCGTCGTAGTCGGAGGAGGAGCTGACGGGAGATGGGCACTTTGACCCCTGGGTGTGGGAGGGGAAAAGGGAAGGGGTTGGAGAAGGGGGGGGGGGGAGGTAGGAGTCTGACCAGAAGGCCCCGTCGACAGCGCGGCGTGTGATTGATGACGCGGGTACGTTGTCGGCGACGACGCGAGGCACTCAACAGGGTGCTCGTTTGCCGGCTGCTGCTGCTGCCTGGTGCGTACTGCCTGCGGCTCGCGAGGTCCTTAACACCCCCTACCCCCTCCACCACCTTTCAAACACACCCCCTTCCGCCCCTCCACCCTGGTGTTCTCTCCGCCAAACAGGGCTGGGTGGTCTCGGCACTAAATTACCACTTACCAGAGGCGGCGAGAAGGGGTGTGAGGCTCGAGTGCGCAGGAAATTACCACCCTAACACACCTCCGCCACCCCCCACCCTCCCTTCCACAACCCCTCACCCCCCTTCCCACCCTCCAACAATTCCATAACAGCACCAGGCATCTCTCTCTCTCTCTCTCTCTCTCCCGGGCAGACATTACCCCACAATCAGGCGCCAAAGCATTTACCCCCTTCCCTTCCAACCCCTTGGAGATCTCCAGCGAACGTGGATCCCTGCCAGAGTTATGCCAGCCAATGGGCTCGTCTTGAAATAACGAGATGGGGTCCCTTACCGTTCGCGACTGTGAAACCGGGCCTGCTTATATATATATATATAATAAGTAGCTGGGTTTGAAGGAGGATTTCTTCTGCGCGAATTCCACGCTAGGATCAATACTATCTGCTGTAGGTAGTCCATAGTATTGTTTTACAAAATAAAGAATTTTTAGAAATTTCTTCTTTTTCACCACAAAAAAAAATCCATTAACAATATCAAGCCGCAGCGACTGTTTTCCGCTAAATTTCCCAAAACTATTCCACGTCTACGGGAGGTTGGTGCCTTGTCGTAGGACATGGATAATTGCTTCCACAATAGTCCTTGTAAGTGTTTCGTATATTTTTAGTTTTTATAAAAAACATTTTCTCGATGCATATGAGATTTAAAAATATTAAAAAGGGTAATAAACGTTTTTAATAGTCCTGCTTAAAACATCATATTTTTCTAATTTTTTTATTACTCCAACTCAAATTCAAATTTCAATAATAATAAATTTTATTTCCTCTTTTTTACACTTTGACTACAATCCCCCAATTAAAACAGGAAAATTTATCTCTCACAAAAGTCAGCTGGTGTGTGAGTACATATGGTCACTTTAATGTATGCGCAGTATTTTGACCAATCTAAACCTTTTTAAAATGGTAAAAATTAAAAAATAAATAAGTAAAAATGACGTAAAAAATCTTACAAGTTTCTATATTATTTCAAGTTAAAAAGAGAAATTAATTTAAATAAAAGATAAATTATAACGTTATTTCAGAAAAATATAAAAGAAAAATATTTAAAGGAAACGTACAATTACATAAATTACAACACTACATAAAACTTTCTTAACTATTAAACACATTTCTTCATCAGTTAAATCATACAGCCAAAGACTGACACAATTTCTAATTTGAAAGTAAATTTGAAGGTAGATTGACTACAATGATTTGCGTCTACGAGTTTTTAACACGCAAGCGTTAACTATTTGCTGCAATCACGCTAATATTATACTGTTAAGTATGGGATGAACATGAACCAACTTCAATGAAATTAATTTGAAATTTTAATAAAATTTTTTCCAAAGGCGCTTGAACTTAGAAACTTTTATTTGTTCTTATCACGCTGCCAAGTTAACAACGTTATTTCGCTCCAGGTAACACATCTATGTTTCCCCCCACTCCCAAATCCTAAAGTTTTTTTCAAAAGTGTTCAGATAAGACTTGGACGTGACGTGTAAAGGCATGGGCGGAGACCCCAGGCCGGATGTGACCCGAGATAACAGACGGAAGCAGCGCCATGTCGGATCACAGCTTCCGGTGACTACCGTGAATGACGTACTGAGCGGGGCGTTCAATGGCACAGTCTGGACGGCCGCGTTTTCTCTTCCGTAACCCGACACTACATACCTGCTGGAAGTTTTTATTTGTCACTTCGTGCTCGCAGTAAGTGATCTTTTAGTACCTGTAAAATTCACGAATATCTCTGGGTAATTTTTAACCAGCGTTCTTCGTAAGTCAAGGGGTGAAAATATCTGTCAGTGAACACTGCAAAGTCGGATAATTCCCTTGTTGATGAATAGATTCGTGTTCTATGAAAATTTTATCTCAGCACACAGAAAACACAGAAGGGGGGGGGGGGGAATACACCGTGGAATTTCATTGGCAATAATTAGCAGGAAGATTACAAATGCGAACCGATTTCACATGGTCTGCGATGTACTCGCTTATTATTATTATTTTTAATTGTGAGCCCAGTATAAGGCTCACGTTAATGGAAAGCAGTATTCACAAGTTTACTTGCTCCTTGGTTGGTTACTATGTCCTTTTATATCAAGCGTATACACTAGAAGTAGAGTGTATAGTGGGGGCCCAAACGTCTGGATGGCTGGCCCCAGTGGTTTGGTCACACACTAGCTGTTACGAAAACATCAGTCATCGTGTTGACGCCGGTGGTTTCTCTACGTATCGCTCTTCAGGAGCGATAATGGTAAACGTATTTTAAAAGAGGTGTACAGCACTCGAAGAAAAAAAAATTTCGCGCCCAAGGAGATTATCCAACAACCTCCTTGGCCGTGTAACTTCACGTGTCCATACTCTCCTAAACCCCTAAGCTCACAGCTCGCAAGACTTTTTCCACGCACTATACAGTATCTTGAGTTTCGTTTCCGCGCTTTGATGTGTCTCCTGGTTGCAGCCGTCCTGACGTTTCCCGAAAAAGCACTTGACAAAGGGGAGTATGGAATCTATATTCTTAGCCCTGTCACTGAATTTATGCGTGCAGATAAGCCTATATTCTGGCGGAACTTCATGGACGTACGCGGACATTCTCCTGTTTCGCGTGCGTGTTACGTTTTGTGTCGTAACCAATCCTTTAATTTGGAGGCAGAGAAGAAATTGTGTTTTTTTTTGGTTAGGAACGAGAAATAAATCAAAAACAACCCCCATGCGGGCAGTGAAAACGATTCCGACACCGCCTGAATGACAAAAGTGTTAAAGGTTCAGAATTTAAACTCTAGATAAGCCACCCCAAAAATATATATTATTGTTAGCTTCTATTGCGTTTTGTAGTAAAATAAAGAGTGTGCACATGAACCCTCAATGAATTTTATTTACATCTAAAATGAAAGTTGAGTATGTGTAAGCCAGTAAAAGACGGGTATATAAAATGTATCAATAAGATAAATAAATATGTATCTTGAATAAAGATGGGTAGGGGATTTAAATTGGATTTTTTGAATTCCAAAATAAAAAAAAATTACTTATGAATAACTGGAGTACTATTACAGCTATAAAATTGTAAATAATTATTTTAACATATCGTAACCTATAAGGAACGGTACACGCGATTGGAAGATAAGAACTGTAGTTTCATCCTTACCTACGTCCATTTTTAAAATTAAAACATTCTCTTCTAGTCTTTATATTTTGTTAATCTTTATCATCGATGCGTTATCAATACCATTAAGAACGAAAAATATATATAGTTTATATAACTTGATTTAATATTAATAATGAAATTTAAAACAGGAATTGACTGCGTGCAACGTTTTAATCTCGCGAAAATGAAAGGACACACAGTTTAAATTTTCACCTACTCTCTACTGCGTTGATCAAACTCTAAAATTCATACAAACTTTTTTTTACTGATAATTTATGTTTGTTGAAAGAAATTAAAATATATAAATGTTTTTTACAGATATGAAATATTTCTCTAGTTAAAAAATTACATACTTTTTAAAGACATAAATAATGTACGATTTGACAATATTTTACAGTTTTTGCCAGATATGACTAGTATAGAAAGCGTGATAATTAGGATATTTTATTTACATAAAATGTTATAATATTATATATTAAAACAACAAAATTCGAAAATTCTTACTAAAATCCAAAATAGCTGTCAGAATTAAGAGTACTTAAAACGTTTAGCATATCACGGAACCCCCAATACTTTAGTTGGATTTACACGTTCCTGGTTTAATGTTTTGTTTGCATTTGGTGAGTTAAATAAAGAAACGTACTTGAAAGTAAGTTTATAATAAGAAATAAAATCTTCCAAGTGGTGTGAAAGTAGTGTTCACTACACTGTATTTGTTTTGTAAATGGAACGGAAATATTCATGTAAAATTACATATACAGGTATATTTGTACATTTACATGAAAACAACTGAATCACTACAGAATACTATTCGTAGTAATACTGAGCAGTATCTACCTCCAATAGTTATAATTATTTGTAAAACGTTCCCTGGAAAAAAAAAAACAACAACTCAGTATTAACTGAGCACACTAATAAGCACGATAAAACAAAATAACGTCAAATTGTTGAAAATTAGATTATCTTTTCTATCGCTTAAAAAAATTATGCTTTAAAGAAACGTCAATTAAAACATAAAAAACCTACAATTTTGGAATGAGATACTCAGTATTATATCGAAAAAACGTATTTTATATTTTATAAAATAACCACAGACGTGTGTTGTACAAATTTACAATATATTTATTGTAGTATTACGAACTATTTCGCGATAATTGGATTGCAGAAGGAATCTATTTTATTAGTACAGAAAAAATGTTTTTTTTTCTCTGTGTGTGTAGTATTGAAGAAAAGGGTGTGCGTATTTACACCCTTATTCTTCTTGCGCGGGGGAAAAGAGATTCCGCTTCGTCCGACTGTACGGGAAAGGAAGATTATTCATATAAATAGGCGGTAAACCAGCCGTAATTAACACGCGCCTGTTATGCTAAACAAGTTGACGAGCGCGCCGCAGACAAAAGGGTGCATCACAATGGCGGGTTTTCTCTCCCTGGAGTGAATTTTCGTACCTTTTCCTTTCCCTACACGAGGCCTTCAGATGTACGGACGACGGATTCATAAAAGAAATTTGGTGGTTGGATTGTTTTGAAACACAAAAATAAAAGGGGGGGGGGGAGGTTTATATGCTGCAGAACTACCGCTCTCTTTCCACAGAAGACTGCGTTAGTAATTTGAAAGCTACAAAAATTAGTAGCTTAATAACCGTGACAATAAACCTAGGAGACTGACAGAAACCGCAAGACGCCATCTTTTCATATCCAAACATACACGGCATTTGGTTGGAGTAATTTCGTGAAACTGATGGCAGTCGTTTAGAACGGAATTTGTGACACAAAGATGGCGGATCCCCGCGAGGGAAATGTAAAACCCTTATATAGTCACTTTTGTGCACATTTGGGAACATTCCAAACGAATCGTTTTGCCAAATGTAACTCTTTCTGATAGCGAAACTACCCTGGAAAATATTTGGTAAACTAAAACAGCCATAGTAAAATGGAATCACAAGATTTAAAAAAAAAAAATTGGTTGTCTGTAAAGTCGGTTTACGGACGATAGTTTAACGTGACAACGTCATAACAAAACATTGATGAAATGATTGCATTCTTTCATGAATAAAATTGAATCATTTTTATTTTAATAATAAAATAATAAATACTTGAAATTATACTTGTAATCAGATTTTTAAAATGCAAGAATAATTAACCTTTATTGCCGAAATTGTTGCTGTAATAAGCAATGAAAACCACATTAACTTTTCACTTCACTTTATAACCAGTCGACGAAACAGTTCACGTGTAGTTGTAAGTTGTGTGCTGCCGCTGTCTTTCTTCTCCTCGGACGCATAGGCCAATCGAGTGGAAGAGAGATCAATGCGGCGTAAGCGTACAATGAGCGTAACGGGACAGAGCGTAACGGAACAATGTACGTAACGGGACACTTTTTCGTGCGTGCAACCGGCGTTCATTGATTTATTAAACGTTGTGACGTCAAAACCCCATAAGAAAAATTGACATTTAAATATTCATAACACATAATCTCCTTCTAAATTTGCAATCGGCTTAGTATTACGAGGGTGGAGCGCGCGCTTTTTAACCTGAAAGGGTGTGGTTCGAATCTCGTCACAGAAAAAGAAATCCTTTCTTTGATAATTTTGAATCAGCTTAACAAGGTTTCAAGGTCGGTTTGTAGGAAATATTTACAGACCGATGTCAGTGTGTCAGTCGTTTAACCAAAAACAAATAATACAAACATATACCTAGTGTTATAATATGTGCTTAAAATTGTTTCAGGTTAATATGTTAGTAATACCACAAAATTATAACTCATAGCGTGTGCATAAAACTTCACGGTATTAACTGTTTAGTGAATATTTACAAGATGCTCAGTATTTTAATAATATTCCTAGTCGAAAATCCGGTCCAAGTTTCCCTTTGGCTTTGTGAACTTAGGTTCGTGCGACCCCCCACATATGGCACCAACGTGGCCGTTATCGTATTTCCGTTTCTTGACTTCCATTGTATTCATGAATTTTTTCCCACTCAATACCGTATACGGAGATATATGATGTTTAGAACATTAAAAAAAAAAAAAAAAAAAAAAAAAAAAAAAAAAAAAAAAAAAAATTGGTTGTCTGTAAAGTCGGTTTACGGACGATAGTTTAACGTTACGTCATAAAAAACCATGATGAAATTATTACATACTTTTATGATAAAAATTTAATTATTTTTATTCAATTATCACTATTTTGTATGAATACGGAGTGAAATGAAATCTACAATTTAATTGATAAATTTAATTTTCTTTGCAATCATTATTAAAATATGTTTATTTCCTTAACGAAGATATTTTTTAACTATAACTTTTATACAAGTTTGCTATTTAACTTCTTCCAATCTGTGTTATTCTGTTAAGGATAGGACGATAATAGGAAAAGTAGTAAACGAATGGGAGTGTTTCAAGTTTAATGTGCCTCGAAAAAGTCAAATCGATGGTTGTTCCAATCGAGTGGAAGAAAGATAGATGCAGCGCAAGCGTACAATGAGCGTAACGGGACAAAGCGTAACGGGACAATGTGCGTAACGGGATACTTTTTCGTGCGTGCAGCCGGCGTTCATCGATTTATTAGACGTTGTCACGTCAAAAATGAAAAAAAATTCAACATAGCTTGTGAGACCAAGTCTTTAAAACACGTACCGTGTTAAGGGTCATGGAAAGCGGGAATGATACATACCAGTATCACCGAGTTTTTACCACAGAACCGTACATTGTACCGTTGGCACGTAAGATTGCGCGGATTCAGGGCTAGTGCTTGATTGGTTTGGTATTTCGAATTGTCCGGGAAGGGAAAGGGGAGGGACGAGTCGTGGAAGGGTGAGACCAGAAGAAAAGCTCGGTGAAAAGTTTTTTTTACGCCTTTCGTGTGCGAGGGTATGCAACTTGCATGGCGGGGACGCGCGAGCGCCTGGTGCAGCCTATCGTGCAAGAGGTAGCAAGAACCATGATCGCACGCAAAGGAAGTAAACTGCTGTTTTTTTTTTTAAGTTTTAAAATAAATTTATTATTAATTATTTTTTAATGCCAAACAACATTTTAATTTTCAACTTAACCATGATGGCACTACAAAAAAAAAAGCACAACAAACACCAATTCAAAAAAAAAAATTGACAAGTTAAACGCGGAGATTTTCACAGAAAAAACAAATAGATTGTAAGGAATTTAACATGAGATGAAATTATTCATTCTACTGAACTCTGGAATAATGGCTCTTAACAGGTACCTACTTTACAAGTTAATGTGAGGAAACTTGTGATCATAATATATTATAATTAATAATTACTGAATTATTTTCTCATAAACGACAATCATCTAAAAAAAAGTAATAAATGTGGTCACATGCAAGTCATTAAGAAGAGGCAAGGGTATAGCGTCAATAAACTTATGTCCGTTAATACGTCTATTTATCGCTAGAGTGGTAGCTGTGCATAAAGAGATTCACTGCATCTTCATCCGACATAAAAGTGAAAATGCTAGGTGGATGTAAAAGAAGACAATAATGGCGAAAATTGAAGAAAAAATTAATGGAAAATGATGATTGGAAGATAATACTGAGAGAGTTCATATATGTTTATATGCAATAAATATATTACATAAATTATATAGAGGTTCCAGAGGATATTTAGTTTATAACCAGAAATGACATGAAGTTATAAAATACCACCCACAATAAATTTAAATGTGCGAAAGAAATAGACATTATTAAATAAGAATAATTGTCAAAACATTAAAAAGAAAAAAAATAGTCTTTACGAGAAATATCTTATTGTTATGGGTCAATAAATGGATTTATTATTTGGACAAGGCTGACTGAGAATTTCCTCAAAGGAAAACCAAATATAAAGATAACGAGGAACTTTTAGAAGAAGACTGATCAAGGATAGGAAATACGTAAAATACCCCCTAGCATACCTTACAGAGGTGGAGATAATAAAGTTAGCCAATTAAATATTGGAAAAATCTGAGAACCAAGAGCAAAGAAAGAATTACAGAAAATGTCTGGAATAAAATCTTCACCTCTGCAGTGACCAAAGCTTTAGTAAAAGAAGATAGAAGAGCAGTTATTCTTATCTATAGAAACTTTTTCTCTGTCTAGGGGGATGCGTTTTTCGCAAGGAAGTTTTCGAGACCAGCTAAGAGTTTAAAAATTGTAGCATCGTCTGTGTTTCGTTATTGGTAGAGTTTCTTTCAGCCACATGTTTACTTTTAGCACACGTTATCACTAGGGACACCTTTATTTCGCGAATACATTTCGTGTCAAGGTATTTCACAAAATACTGTAGCTTTTCTCCTGTGGTTATTGGCTGAGGTCGGTGAGAGGTGTCGTCCCGCTCTTGACGGGGCCAATGAGAATGTGGTCACCGTACTGCTGCACCCTCACAATTTGCCATGTTATCACAGTCATTTCAGTGAGGAAGCAGACATGTACTGATTGGCCCGGTCAAATAGAGCAATGACTTCTCTTGCAGACGTTCACCAATGGCAAGGAAGAAACCGCTGCAGGGGGCGGGGCGTACCTTGATGCAGTCTATTGAACGTTCGAATTTTTTTTACTCACGGAAAATTATCATGGACCTTGTTATTGGCTAAGAGGGACCACAAAAAAATGAAACGACCTAGTTTTTAACTGGCCACGTTATGTAAGGTATCGCTTTGGCTGAGTCCATAAAATTCAACTCCTCAAATCCTCAATAACCATCAAATAGAGACTGGAAAAATTCGCGAGTTTAATGACCTCCAGGATGGATTCCACGATCCTCTGCCTACTTGGGCAAACGGCGTCCGTTCATTGGGTACTGAATTATGAGGCGTCTCAAGTGGGTAACTTGTGGTTCAATACCTTTTTGATTGATTGTCTCTAATTGGCCAAGGGACCTACATATTAACAGTGAACCAATAGCAGAAGCAGCACAACGGTATAATTATTTGAATTTTAGCATACCATGAATTGAACCCGCAAATTTTTCCGGTCTCTACCATGAAATACTTAGTATTCCAAGGATTATATATTAGAGAAAAAATTCTGAAGGAAAACAATACAGGAAATAAAGTCAACTAGAAATTTCAACTCTGATAATCTCTGAAGTTAGTTTACTTAGTAATTTTTTTCTTTATACCTATCGTGTTACTATTCTCCAAGATATATTATTTTTATCATGTAATTATATAAATAAAATTACAATATGTATTTACTCTGGAAACTTATTTCATGAATAAAACATTTACAGTGTTTAATGTTTGAACACCGTAGTTAATATTTTTTTTTTGGATTTCTTGTAAGTTATTTTAATTTGGACCCTTGAGACGTAGATTCAGATTCGAGGCGTTTATTTTAAATATTCTTTGAAATTCAAATTACAGATTGGGATTCAAACCATCACTACTAACAATGAGTTAAAAATGGCGCGGAAAAACTTAGAAGTGAAACTTTGGTCGGTTTGAAGGTTAACGGAAATATAAGTTGTCAAACGTAAAGGTTAAAAACAGTTGCGTTGTGAACGGAAGAAGCTAGAATTCTCGTATCACTTTGTATCTTTTAGTTTCAAAAGTAGGAAGTGCAAGACGTTTCGTTACTAGTACACTGAAATGTGAACTGCGTCGAAATAGTCTGATAGTTGAAAAAACAAAAAAAGCGCGAGTTTGTCGGAGTGTCATTTCTAGACAAATACGCATGGCATGGTTTGTTTAAGATGAATATTTCTTCAACGTTTCTAGCTCATCCACTGATTCGGTTTGTTTCATACATTAAACTGTTTTTATGATTTATATTTAAATTAATGGATGACCGAGCTTCGGGCTTAAGTCTAATTAAGATGGTATGTGCATAAAACCATGAACAAATGCATTTAGGAATTATTTATTACAAGTAAATAATAATAAACACATTTACAACCACTAAATATTGAAGTATTATAAACTTTTTACATGCATAAAAAATCAATACATATAATATTGATAGAATTAAGATGGTTATTTTTATCTTATCAATAGAGTTTATTGTCAGAAATTTTGCAGAATGTGCGGTTAATGTTCTCACTAAAAAAAGAGCCCTTTCGCTTCTGAATGTCTTAATGCTCTGTGACGCAATGGTGTCACTTGAGGATAGTGACTTAGCGACAAATACCGAGGATAGATCCGCTTTAGTTTTCCTACCATGTAAATAGTTTGTAAAAGATCAACCTGAGCGATTAAAAATTGAAACTACAAGGTGAGTCATACTTTACGAAACGGAAATTTCGCGCATTTATTTAGTCGCAAATCAGAACGCAACCTTCATACTCTTGCACTGTGTTTATAATTGGACCGCAGTTATTTTGGACACGCCCCTTAACAAACCAATGGGAAAGCAAGCATGGATCGAACATACGTCTATGACATTGGATTCTCCCCTGAGGCTAGACGAGTCCGCTAAATATCCGGGTCTCTAGTCATAAGTAGAGACCGGAAAAATTCGCGGGTTCATTTCGTGATATACTAAAATTCAAATAATTATACCGTTGTGCTGCTTCTGCTATTGGTTCACTGATAATATGTAGGACTCTTGGCCAATCAGAGACAATCAATCAAAGAGGTATCCAACCACAAGTTACCCACTTGGGACGCCTCATAATTCAGTACCCAATGAACGGGCGCCGTTTGCCCAAGTAGGCAGAGGATCGTGGAGTCTATCCTGGAGGACATTGAACTCGCGAATTTTTCCAGTCTCTGCATATAAATGATGAAAATAGTGACTAATGTCCATCTTTATTCAAACAAGTTGTATCATGTGATGCTACATGAACAGGATATGTTCCAAATTTCTTCCTACCATGTCGACACTCAATTACAGTACACGAGACAATGTTTCTCCTATATTAGTAAAGATAATTATGACTTAACCTAGACAATAATTATACCAATAATATTTTTCATAAAAAGCTTAAGAATATCAGTTGATTTAAGATGATAATTTTTTGGTTATTAACCCCCCGTAAATATTACTTATAGCTTTAAAAAAACTCTTTTCATGTAAAATTATTGCATTACTAAAAATTCATTCCCAATTGAATAATAATTTTTTTTTTTTAATTAGAGTTCTAAAACATTTCTACTACCATAGATGTTCTGTTTTCTAAAGATTTCATTTTAAAATTGCTAAGTTTGCGTCCATTTTTGTATATTTCGACACATCTACATCTTTAAAGTTAAGTCTTTGCAATAATACGGTGATATGTTTCAAAAGTCGTAATTAGTAAATAAAATTACGTAAGCTAATAATAGTTCATCCAAAATTTCTTACCACCTTTTTTCTTTTACAAAATTAGCTAACTAGGTTTCAAAACACATTAAAAAATATTTAAAAAAAAATATCTTGTTAAAAAGCAAATTATACCAGAACGATAGAAAAAATATTATTGAATTAAATTTTCTAATGGTCTTAACCTTTTTGTGGAAGATATAAAATAAATGTGATTTTGACGGCTAAGAGAAACGAAATATCATACAATTTGTAAATAAATTCAAACTAAACCATTATGAAATATCCAATAGGTTTGCATTGAAATGTATCTTCGGTAGCTGTTTATGCAAAAAAAAAATTGTGCAGTCGTGTTTTTTTAATTTATAATTTTCACGAAAGTTCAGTTCCACAAAGCGTCAGAAGATTCAACAGCATTTTAATGCAAGTGTAAAAATAACGAACTGAAAAAGAGACGCAACTTCTAAGAACCAGCACGTTTTTTTCCTAACAAACAAGAGCCGAGAGCAAAACTCGATGCTACCAACCTTGGACGACGCGTGATTATATTTAGCGGGGAGAGAAAAAAAAATTCACGCGGATCTTATCAAATTCAAACGGAATAAAACATTTATTATTTTTTTTTCTTTCTTTTATTTTTCGAAATGCCCGAATTTGCGGTGCCGAGCTCCGGACTGGAGATCCAATTTAACCCTTCATCTCTTCTTTCTCCACGTGCCATTTCTTGTTCACCTGAAAGGAAGGTAAAGGGTGGTCGGGGGATATCTGGAGTTGGGTTGGAGGGAGAGGGGGAGGAAGTATAAGGAGGCTTTTCTCTCCTGGCGTCCAATTAAAGAATAGTGGAAGAGATTGGTAGGTAGGAGTCTCGTACGGAAACCGTAAAGGAGAGAAGGTTACAGAAGAGGGGGGAGGGAGGAAATGGTGAAGAAGCAAGGCAGGACGATAGTGAATGGCAAAGGAATAAATAAAATGAAAGGAAAAGATGCCCCCCCCCCCCACCCTACCCCTTTTTTTCTTTTCCTTATTTCCTCTCTCTGCAACCTCACCTTTCCTCTTATCCGTCTAACGTCGCTACCCTCTTTTCCCCTTTTTGCCTTTCTTTCCTACCCCTTCGTGGAGTCGGACCGAACAAAGCGCTCCAGTGTGTAAATTGGTACCGACTACCTTAATTTCTCTGCGAGCTGGCAACACCCCTACCTCATTCTACTTCCCTTCCCCCCCCCACCAACCTTTTTCATAACATAGTTTTCTTATCGCTATACTTCACACTTTATACCTTCCCTTCTTCCTCGTAATATTGCATCCCCTACTCTCCCCCCCCCCCCCTTCACCTTACCCGATCGGGGGTCGACCTGATTGGCTCACGCACACTCATTTATGAGCAGCGGAAACTTTATCATCCCCTCTTCGCCGTTATATTGGCTCTGAAACATCTATCGCTTCTTCGGGAAGATTTTAAATTATTTACATTTTTTAATTTGGGTTATAATTTATAATTAGTTTATTATTTAAAATTAATTATAATTTTAATAAATTAGTATTTAAATTGAATTATAATTTTAATAAATTAGTATTTAAATTAATTACTATCAATATTCATTAAATTATATATATAATTTATAAATTGTACAGATTGTCTCTAGAAGAGTTTTCCAGTTATAAATTAAAACAATATCAACTGTATGTGTCGTAGAGATTTGGTTCAAGGTCAGAATTAAATAATAATTCAAACAGTTTCAGATAATCGCATGCGCGAGTACTGCTTCGTTATTTTCTCGCTTGCAGCGCCACCATCGCAAAAACGGCGACCCCTGAGCGTAAAGATTTTTTTTTGTGTTCTGCAAATTTTTGCCAAGAGCGAACTTGTAATTTGAGATCAATGGGCATTTCGTTTAAATTTTGCGATCCCCACGTGAAATAATAATAAAAAAAAAACATCCGTCGATTGTACAGGCGGTTCCGAAAACGACCGGATGTTATTGTAAAGGGACGACCGAAAGTGACTGTACAGGATGCTGACCGTGTCAAAGCATCTTACCTGCGTAGTCCTGAGAAATCTGTTCAGAAAGAAATTCCCGAATTTCAGTTGCCAGAGTTGAGACATAGAACTGAAAAGGCTACTGCTTCCATTACACCGGTATTGTTAACCAAAGTGTGGGAAGATTTGGACCATATGTTGGATGTGTGTCGTATTACTAAGGTGCACACATTGAACAATATTTTTTTATAGATAAACTAGGTTAGTTAAAATTAATTTCTATGTATGATTTGTTTTTTTTAATAGTCTAAATCCAACTGGTATAATGCACAACTGAAACTGCAATATTCTTTTTATGGACAATTTGTATCTATTTCGTGTGTTAAATATTAAATCTACGGGCTGAACAGTAATTGGCGCTAGTTGTTGGATAGCAATAAAAACCGACCAATCAAATAAGACAATTGTAGGTGAATTTCGGCGTGAGTTGGTGACCTGAAGCGCTCCTCTGCCGTGATTGGCCAAATGTGTTCTCATGCCCTGTAGAGCGTCCGGCGTCGACCACGATTAAAAATTGCCGGTAATGATTAGTCGTTCTTTGAACGATTGTTGCAACGGTGAAGAATGATTTCAAACAATTTCATGGACTTATGAATAGAGACCGGAAAAGTTCGCGGGTTCATTTCGTGATATGCTAAAATTCAAATAATTTTACCGTTGTGCTGCTTCTGCTATTGTTTCACTGTTAATATGTAGGACCCTTGACCAATTAGAGACACAAACAATCAAAGAGGTATCCAACCACAAGTTAGTTACCCACTTGAGACGCCTCATAATTCAGTACCCAATGAACGGGCGCCGTTTGCCCAAGTAGGCAGAGGATCGTGGAATCTATCCTGGAGGTCATTGAACTCGCGAATATTTCCAGTCTCTACTTATGACGTTGTATTTTCACCCTGGTTCTCACAGAATAAACCTCAAGAATGGACAACAATGATGATTACATACACACAAGTAAAACAAGCCAAAATCAGCTGATTTTAAATGTTAAAGACGGGAAAGTTGCAAAAAAGAACAGTAAATACAGACACAAACAACAGCGACGGACAGAAGAATTTTATTTTCTTTCATTTGTGGTCTGAATTAATGCTAGAGTGGAAATATGAATCGGCCTATAAGGTTTGTGAAATAATCAACTGAACCTTTGTTGCCTTGATTAAATCATGACTATATGTATTAATAATACCCGTAATACGTGGAAACATGGAGTTATTATTGTAAACTCTTTTTATTCAAATTATCCCCTCAAAGAACGCACTTTGTTTTGACATTAAAAAAATATCTGTGAACAGCGAATTTGCCCTGAGTTGACTTGATAGTAAATTAAAACAGTAAACTCCTGTTCACCCTGGATCGCTGTTCATTCGAACGAATGCATTTTTCATGGCATTGCAAAAGTACCTACCCTAGAAAATAGAAACGGAAAATTAGTTTCATACTGACGACGAAAAGCATGATTTAGGAGGGATTATAAGAAAAAAAATATCTGTTCTATACTACTTCTGGCAAATGAGACTACGTACGTGTAAATAATGCCGACGTTTAGGCCTGACTTGTCGCAGTCATCTTCAAGGTTGTTTAACAACAACTGTGAGGATATTAATTACAGTTTTTGCTAATGGATGTTAAAGATGACTGCAACAAGGCGTGCTGAAACGTCGGGTACATCATTTTCATGGACGTAGCTTTAAACAAAAAAAACAACAGAAGAAGTAGTTATTAACTCCAGCCGCGATAGCATACTACAATCTTGATTTATTTAATTTTACTTGTGTATGACTTTTTTTAAAATAATTTTTTTTTCACCTTGATGAAAATTTAAAAAGATATTCCGAAAGCAGGAGAATAGTCAACAAGAAATCATTTCCCCCGTTCGTTTGATAGTTCATATTCGAACCAAATTAAAAAAAAAAACCGAGTGAATATAGATGTATTTTACGTTCTGATGGACGTTTCTCATTACCAACGTGGCGTCTTTTTAACGGCAGACGGCGTATTTCCGATAGAATGTTGTAGAAGAGGGGGAAGGGGGGGAGGGATAGACGTGGCAACACCGGCCGGGTGAGAGTGACGCTGCAGTCCTGCACAATCTGGCAACAATGTGGCGACACCGCAGAACACCCCTCCCCTTCTCCTACACTCCGCTCCAAAAACCAACCACGTGACAGCTCCCCTCAAGGTCTGGCTATATGAGCATTTCATTTTTTTTTGGACATTTTATCATCAGGTATATTCAAAATGTTATCTGCTTTTCGTAAACAATGTCAGGCAAATATTCATGAAAACTAGAGACTGGAAAAAATTCGCGAGTTCAATGACCTTCAGGATAGACTCCACGATTCTCTGCCTACTTGGCCAAACGGCGCCCGGTCATTGGGTACTGAATTTTGAGGCGTCTCAAGTGGGTAACTTGTGGTTGGATACTTCTTTGATTGATGGTCTCTAATTAGCCAAGAGTCCTACATATTAACAGCGAACCAATAGCAGAAGCAGCGCAACTGTATAATTATTTGAATTTTAGCGTATCACGAAATGAACCCGCGAATTTTTCCGGTCTCTAATGATTACGATATTTTGCCTGACGAATAACGTTGTTGATATTAACTGGTATTTCATTTTCCCTCATTTCCGTTGTTTGGAAATGCATTTAAATTTTCTTCTGTAATAACCATTATTTAAATTTTTCCTCTCCAAAGGTCTGAAAATAATAAAAAAATATTTCCAATGTAAGGGCTCCACATATCTGTGTACACATACAGAGTGCAGAGATCCAGATAAAAACCACATGACTGAATAACTTCTCAAGATACCAAAGATACGCCTGTTTACGAAAAGCATTTAAGGTTACTCTGAAGGCGGATGGGTATTGCTTTCCGTAATTTGTCTTGAAACCATATTTTGTAAGAGTGAAAATGGTTAAAACGTGTGTTTTTTTAAAATGACTTTTAGGTACAGTTTCTTGAAATTATTCAAGGGACTTACATTAACACCTTTATCTTAATTTCTCCACCGTATAATGTAACGGTCACCGCTCAAATCTCACAGTTATCCTGTGCACAACGAGAAGACTGCGCGCCAGTCCAGAGCCTTGCGCTTAGAGGCGATACCGCGCTAGAAGCACCAGATAGCTTCGCATTTATTCCTTTTCGCTGACAGGAACACACCCAACTTATTTTCACGCCATTTCTGCTCGTTATTTTCCTCGCGTGAGTATTTTCTCTTTGTCTTCCTCTTTTACATTTCGGAGTTAGTTTGAGAATAAAATGCAGGTTGAAAAAAAAATGCCACGAAGAAAAAGGTAATGTAGTGTAAAATGCTGAAAAAGACCCAGCTGGGAAATGTATGTTTGATACCTCTCGGTGTAAACTGGAACGGTTGAATGTTGAACGTTACAACGCTTAAACACGCAGAAGTAAAAAAAAAAAAAAAAAGACATATTGCATGAATAGAATCAGAAAAAAAAAACCTGTGAAAACATTATAAATGTGTTTTTATACCTTGACCACTGCCAACTCAATACTGATTTAAATTTGTCTCATAAAAACCTGTTTTTGTGCATGCATGATTTTTAAAAAAGGTAATGCAACGATATAAAATTAGTTTTAGTTTCGTGTTGAACGGGCGTATTTAGATTAAATTTCGTGTGGTTAGAAACCCGAGATATGTAATAAATAGAGCCACGGAAATTTCGCGGATTCATTTAGTCGCAAGCTAGAATGCAAACCTCCACACTGTCGCACTGTGTTCATGATTGGACCGCAGTTATCTGGACACGCCCCTCTACGACCGTGAGCCAACAATGCCTATCTAGGAGAGAAGTAAGCGAATCAGGTAGTGCCAAATAACAAGGATAAAAATGTTCTCGCTAATAAATCAACCAATGGGAAAGTAAACATGGGTCGAGCACACCTATAACTTTGAATTCTATCCTGAGGCCAGAGGAATCCGCGAAATTTCCGGGACTCTAGTAATAAATTATATATTTTTTTAAATTTCTGTAATGATAGGTTTACATTATGGTACTAAAAAAACTACGGTTCTTGAACGCATCTGGGGTGGGGTTGTTCATATGACTGCATGTCCCGCATGAAACTGGCGAAACACACATTTAATTGAATCCCGATAATTTCCCGAATGTTATCCTTGGACTCTCGCTCGTGCAACTTCGACAATCCCTCATGAAATTACGTGATCGGAATATATTAATAAAAAAATTTTAAAACAGATTTTATGCATTTTCAAACATTTTAAATTGTTGCTGATCTAATAATATCATATCCAACATACGACAATACAAGAAAAGATACATTCGAGAATCAGTAGAAGAATCAAAACACCCAGCAAACGTTAATAGAGAAGACGGCTACAAATTAAGCAAAATATGGTACCCACTCTTCAGAAATCTTCAAAACATAGCTCCACATCCAACATCAGACAGATCGTCCCTGATTGGCAAAACATCCCAGAACCATAAGAAAGGATGGTTCTGATTGGCCCACAGCCGCAGCCAATCAGGAAGCACCTTCCCCTCAGGCGAGAGTATATAAAGGAAGGACAATTTGTAAGAACCTCAGCAGTTAACTGCTCCCTGATGATTCTCTCGCACGGTGGTTGGCCGGTTCTTGCACGCTCGGCTCAGGTGGAACGTGACAATGAGTCATGATTTTTCCGTGCTTGCAGCCGGCGTCTATCGATTTATAAGACGTTAACACGTCAAAAAGTCGTTATTTTTGTAAATTTTCACTTAGAGTAAGCTGGCAGAAAGCAATCTCTGGTTTCAGCTACAAATATTGCTACATTTTATCCCACAGCTACTTATTTTTTGACGTGACAACGTCTAATAAATCGATTAATGCCGGATGCACGCACGAAAAAGTGTCCCGTTACGCACAATGTTCCGTTACGCTGTGTCCAGTTACGCTCATTATACGCTTGCGCCGCATCTATCTCTCTTCCACTCGACTGTTTATAAAGTGAAGTGAAAAGTTAATGTGGTTTTCGTTGCTTATTACAACAACAATTTCGGCAATGAAGGTTAATTATTCTTGCATTTTAAAAATCTGATTACTAGTATAATTTCAAATATTTATTCTTTAATTATTAAAATAAAAATGATTCAATTTTATTCATAAAGTATGCAATAATTTCATTAAAGTTTTGTTATGACGTCACGTTAAACTATCGTCCGTAAACCGACTTTACAGACAACCAATTTTTTTAAATAAATAAAAACCTAAACATACGCCCGTATACAGTTATGTAGGTTAAAAAACAATTGAATAATTTTCTTTTAATGATTCCGGTAGTCTTTGTGTTTTCTTCTTACGAGCAAACCAACTCGTATTATTTCTTTGCAATATTGAATATAGATATGACGCGGTTGAAAGTGATAAGGACGGAAAAGGCTTTGAAGTGTCTCCTCTTTCCCCCCAAACCCACCCCCTTCACCCAACGAGGGAATGTGATCAATTTCAATTTACGAAGCCGTACGCGTTTCATCTTCATTTACCGCCTCTTATTGAGAGACCTCGAGCTGTGCTAAAAAGGAAAACGGGGGAAGGGGGGAAGGAGAGGGGGGAACCACTTAACTAAACACCACTCAGCCGAGTGATGAATTTTAATTAATTGCCTCATCGTCAGTGGCGCGAGCCCGTTGACTCGACGCGCAACGGAAGTAGAAGGGTTGGGTCGATTCTGGCGCAGGCTTCAGGATTGTGGATTGTGGAGGGGAAGGGTCAATGACCAGCCGCCATCTTGGTTCCTTAGGGGGAAAAAAAATTTTCCCAAAAAAAAATTCCCCATAAGCGCCTCACCGGACAGACCCCCATGCAAGTGTTTATGTTTGGACACAGGAAGTGAGGCTGCCCTGTGACATAACAGTTCGGTCGTCCTCGCCAATAACCGACCAGCACCACTGACTATGTATGTCAATAATCTGGCAGGGGCGTACGACACTCGTAGTATACACGATAAAGCTCGTACGAACCTACGAAGCAGCGACAAAAATCGAATGAAGACGAAGTACGACCTGAAAGGCGAAGACAGTGAAAGTGTAATTTCATAGTGACATCATCTGCTCAACAAAACTGTCACGCTGACTGACAAACACACAGGGTTAATAATCGGTGGGTCTGGAAATATGAAATTTTTAAATTAGGAGTTCCTTACACGAATAAAGGAGTTTATTAATTTGAATCCCTTAAGGGTTTTAATTAGGGGATGCCATTTTGTAGCGAAGGTTGTAATTTTTGAAGATAGATGTATAGAAATTAGTTTCTGTTTATGAATAAAAGTAAAATTGCTCTTCTGGTTATTGGGACGGCGATTTCGTGGGGCTGTACCAAGCTTGTTCAAAGCAGCATGGGAAAGGCACGTGTGAAATGTCGAAATTGCTAAATGATGCGGTCCTACCACATCCAGAGGCAAAAGACGGGACGAATGAACGTGGCACATTTGGACTGGAAGAGATGTGTAACCTATTCGGGACGAGCATGTTATAAGTAGAGACCTGAAAAATTCGCGGGTTCATTTCGTGGTACGCTAAAATTCTAATAATTATACCTTAGTGCTGCTTCTGTCATTGGTTCATTTTTTAATCTGGATCACTGAGGGCCAATTAGAGACCCTCACTCATAGAAGTGTCGAATCACAGGCCACCCAGTCGAGACGACTCACAAGTCAGCAGCCAATGAACAGTTGGCATTTGCCCGAGTGTGTAGAGGATATTGGAGTCTATCCTGGAGGTCATTGAACCCGCGGGATTTTTTCGGGTCTCTAGTTATAAGGAGGGGGGGGGGCGGTGTTACAAACGTTGTTGGCAAGGGCGCGACGCCTGGCGTGTCCGCACGACCACTGACGTCACACGCATACCTTTGGGGATTAAGCGGCCCGGTCTCGCCAACCCCCCTCCCCTCTTGCCAACCGCGCCGCGGGCCGCTGCGTGGAATGGCGTGAATAAGCGTCGTTATTCTGTATGTTTCGAGCGTCGGGTCGGCCCGGAATGACGCGACACGTCGCAGCCACGGGTATAAAAGCGGCGACGCCTGCCTCCGAGGGGAGTTCCGAGAGTTCCAGCAGGCGAGTGGAGTGCAGTGCGAGTTCAGACGAAGAGGGTGAGAGACCCCCTCGAGAGTGGCGCTACAGTGAGAATGCGGCGACTGAGTAGCGCGAGACTGCGTGTGTGAGTGGACAGGTGCGAGGTAAAGGGGCGAACCACTGTCGAGCCCAGCTCCAGTGAGGAGTGCAGACTGCGGAACTGGACAGATACTTAGTGATTTGATGACAGACATTTTTCAAGTGCGAGTGATTGTGTGAAGATACATGAAGTGTGGCGATTTAATTAGTAATGTAAATATGAGGAGCAAATTAAATTGTATAAAAATTAATCGTGCTCTCGTTACGAACCCGTTTTTCCCTATCGTATATATACACATAATTACAGTGTACATGCAATTAAACATTCACTGGATGCACCTCAATGTTTCAACCTGTAACTGAGGGGAAGCCAGCACATAGCGAGATCCAGACTTTAGGGAGATAGTTTTCATGCAATTTTGACGTCGAGCGCGAAGTGATAAAAGAGATAGGTATCCAATAAGGTCAGGTCGAGGAAAACGCCAAGAGAAGACCAGAGAGTGGATAACATTGCAGCAAAGGAGGGTAACCTTTTGTGCACCGGCTTATTATAGCTGAGAACTGTATACAACTCCCCTTCACAATAGTGTGTTTTATATACCTTTCTCTGCCTTTTCTTACCTATTTTTTTTTCCTTTTTCAAATTGACGGTTTCATTTCCTTGTAGGTGAGCTTTCTTGGAACTCCTCACGAACACATCCGGGAAGATAAAAAAAAATCTACTACATTATGCTGTGTGTTCACAACGAACCTGGGCAGACACCAATGACGACGGCGATTCTCATGAATTCAAGAACAAATACGAAAGAGTTCCTGCGGTGAGAAATACCGTT
Source organism: Bacillus rossius redtenbacheri (assembly GCF_032445375.1). Classification (NCBI taxonomy): domain Eukaryota; kingdom Metazoa; phylum Arthropoda; class Insecta; order Phasmatodea; family Bacillidae; genus Bacillus; species Bacillus rossius. The sequence goes on from NC_086345.1 coordinate 22,666,932, forward strand.
ATGGCTGCGAAACAGTTGAAAACAGTGAAAGTGTATTTCATAGTGACATCATCTGCTCAATAGAACTCTAACGCTGACTGACATAAACACACAGGGTTTAAAACCGGTGGGTCTAGAATTTTCAATAGGAGTTCCTTACACGAAGAAAGGAGTTTATGAATTCGAATCCCCTAAGGGTTTTAAAATAAGGGGATGCCATCTTGTAGCGAAGGTTGTAATTTTTGAAGATAGATATATAGAAATTAGTTTCTGTTTATAAATAAAAGTCGGTCGAATAAGATTTTTTTTGGTTGTAATTCATGGAAAAATGGATCTAATACTTTACCATCGTGCGCATGATTAGTAACATATAATTATATTGATATCAAATTACGTGGTCACCATACATGGTCATGGGTCAGCATTAAGAACGGTCTACCTGGATTGTTTTAGACGAGGCTGGTGCTGGCGTGGTCAGATATTTATTTAACAATCGATATGTGTTTGCGCACAATTCGATTTGTATCGATTTTTTTCTAATATTTTCCGATGGTTAATTCGATTGGTAGAGACAGGAAAAATTCGCGGGTTCATTTCGTGATATGCTAAAATTCAAATAAGTATACCGTTGCGCTGCTTATGCTATTGGTTCGCTTTTAATATGTCGGACTGTTGGCCAATTAGAGACCATCAGTCAAAAAAGTATCCAATCACAAGTTACCCAATTGAGACGCCTCAAAATTCAGCACCCAATGAACAGGCGCCGTTTGTCCAAGTAGGCAGAGGATCGTGGAGTCTATACTGGAGGTCATTGAACTCGCGAATTTTTCTAGTCTCTATCGATTGGTTTCCGATAGTTTTAGGATCGAGTCGCAACCCACCTGTAAAAATCATTTCCGCGGAACCACCAGTGGGTTGCGACCCACCGTTTGAGAACCGCTGCGCCCTAGACGCACCAAAAAACGTCACAAATACATTTAAATAATAAAAAAAAATTCAGAGCAGTCATGAGGACTGCCGACAGAAGTGAAAACATGTTCGCTATTTTTACGAAAAAATATTATCACAAAACAAATTTGTTTTATCCCGTCAGTAAAATATTTCCTAAAATTACTATAAAATACGCATTGCATAGTAATTGTAAGGCATCAAAAAAATTAATAATGTTCTTAATTGTTAGGTAACATTGCTACAAAGACTCTTTCCTTCGTTATTCAAACTATATAGTATCTATATGAGAATATTAATATATTTTGTACTCACTTTTTACTGCACAGTAATAGGTAGACTTAAGATTTAAAAGCGCAATAAGTTATACTAATAGGAACAGATATAGTGTTGTCGTTAACACGTCACGTGACCATGTCGATGACGACTTACATGAATTTACTCCCTGTCCAAACCTTCCCATATAAGTTTTTGACGTGATAACATCTTATAAATCGATGAACGCCGGCTGCACGCACGAAAAAGCACGACTCATTGTAACGTTCCGCCTGATCCAAGCGTGCAAGAACCAGCCAACCAACCGTGCGAGAAAATCTTCTATAGTATCAAACAGGTTAAGGCGGGCTTTTTAAAGGCAGCAATTAAAAAAAAGATTTATTTGTCCAATTTCGTCATTTCAAATTAACAATTTACTGACATAGATTTTATTTCAGTTTATTTCTATTAATAATCGTTCGTGATTATATTTAAACAAATTATTTAAATTTGAATTTGCAAAAACTGTAAATAATATATATAAAAATAAAAAAAAAGTATGCAATTTTTTCATCAGTGTTTTCTTATGACGTTATCACGTAAAATTATCGTCCGTAAACCGACTTTACAGACAACAACCCCTTTTTTTAAACTTAAAAAAAATCTGGATTAACGTCTTCAAACGGGCTAAAGCTGGAGTCGAATAAGCGTGTGGTGTTGAACTTTTAAGTCGGGCACTGCGGATTGGTGCTCTTGTGAGCACGGGATTGGAGGGGAGGTGGCTGCGTGGAGCCGGCGCGAAGGGGTGATATCGAGGGGGGGGGGGGGGGACGCACCACAACGCCGAAATACACTAACGCCGAAAAATGTAATTGCAGGACTGCCACAAAGGTTAGGTTAGGTAAGGTTAGACTAGGTTAGGTTAAACTAGGTTAGGTTAGACTAGGTTATGTTGGACTAGGTTAGGTTAGACTAGGTTAGGTTAGACTAGGTTATGTTAGACTAGGTTAGGTTAGGCTAGGTTAGGTTTGAACTAGGCTAGGATAGGCTAGGTTAAGTAAGGTTAAGTTATATTACGCTAGGTTAGGTTAGGTTAGGTAAGGTTAGGTTTTATTGTGGTATATAGGCGTTAAGGTACATTTAAGAAACACACACACACAAATTCATTCAGTTGTTATTGCAGCGTTGTGGTACACAGCAGTTTTCTAGCTGTCGGCGTTGTGGTCAATTTTGACATCCGGCGTTATGGTATTTCGGCGTTGTGGTCAATTTTGACATTCGACGGTATGGTATTTCGGCGTTGTGGTCATTTTTGACATTCGGCGGTATGGTATTTCGGCGTTGTGGTCAATTTTGACATTCGGCGGTATGGTATTTCGGCGTTGTGGTCAATTTTGACATTCGGCGGTATGGTATTTCGGCGTTGTGGTCAATTTTGACATTCGACGGTATGGTATTTCGGCGTTGTGGTCAATTTTGACATTCGGCGGTATGGTATTTCGGCGTTGTGGTCAATTTTGACATTCGGCGGTATGGTATTTCGGCGTTGTGGTCAATTTTGACATTCGACGGTATGGTATTTCGGCGTTGTGGTCAATTTTGACATTCGACGGTATGGTATTTCGGCGTTGTGGTCAATTTTGACATTCGGCGGTATGGTATTTCGGCGTTGTGGTCAATTTTGACATTCGGCGGTATGGTATTTCGGCGTTGTGGTCAATTTTGACATTCGACGGTATGGTATTTCGGCGTTGTGGTCAATTTTGACATTCGACGGTATGGTATTTCGGCGTTGTGGTCAATTTTGACATTCGACGGTATGGTATTTCGGCGTTGTGGTCAATTTTGACATTCGACGGTATGGTATTTCGGCGTTGTGGTCAATTTGACATTCGATGGTATGGTATTTCGGCGTTGTGGTAACGACCCATATCGGGGGGCGCGCCGACAGAGTCGAGGAATTGCTTGCGCGCGCGGTGTTGTGGGTTCAAGCGCCAACCACCCGCCGAATTCCGCAGACGACAGAAACAACCTATAGCGGCTTCGGCGAAGTTCCCCCCGGAGAGGTTGACGACGGAATTCCGGCGGGGATTATGCGAATAATTATAGATCCCCGCACGACTCCCGTGTCGCACTCCCGCCGACGAAAACAGAAATTTCCCTCTTTTAAGTTCGAAACTTCCTCCCGCGACGTTACACAGAAAATAATTTCGCTGTACATTTGCAAAAATATATATATATATATATATATATATATTATTATAGGTAGAGACCGGAAAAATTCGCGGGTTCATTTCGTGATATGCTAAAATTCAAATAATTATACCGTTGTGCTGCTTCTGCTATTGGTTCACTGTTTATATGTAGGACTCTTGGTCAATTAGAGACAATCAATCAAAGAGGTATCCAGCCACAAGTTACCCACTTGAGACGCCTCATAATTCAGTACCCAATGAACGGGCGCCGTTTGCCCAAGTAGGCAGAGGATCGTGGAATCTATCCTGGAGGTCATTGAACTCGCGAATTCTTCCAGTCTCTACCTATAGGAAACCAGTTGCCAAGAAATAGTTTGCAATACCGCAAGGAAGATATTGTAACTTTGTAACACACACGGCTAAGAGTTTTTTTTTGCATTACGAAAATTGTAAACATAATTTAAAATTTTTAACTGATGTTTCATTCAACCATAACATATTTCTTTAAACCATCAATTTGACTTATTAGTAGATAAATGTAGATCGTTCTGGGACAATGGCTTTCGGCTGGGAATCCAGGGATACGCAGCGGCCATCTTGGATAACGTCACTTCCGGCGGCCATCTTGGCTTGGAATAGATGAAATGGATTTAGATATATATTGAAATGAAATATTTTTGATTCTGATTTGCGTACGGATTCAAGGTTACGAGTTGGAATGTTGCCATTTTTATATTCAACTAGCTGTACCCTGCCACGCTTTGCTGAGGCACATTGTGATTGAATAGTTGAGAAATGAGAAACAAAACAAAGAAAACATTTCATATAAGTTTAATTTTGCAATATTTGTGGATATAAAATATTTTTTTGTTTTTCCACTGTATGCGTAGATATAAAGACTATCTGGTTTTCCGACTCGGGAACACGCAACATACAGTTGTCCATGTGAAAAGCAATCCGCATCTAAATCTAAACCACACAATTCTAAAGATTGACTTTGAGCTTTATTGATTGTGATTGCAAATGCCAATCGAATTGGGAATTGCAATCTTTTAAATTGAAATGGTCTATCGGTCGGGATCATGGGTATTCGAGGAATGAGGACATCTTCACCTTTGAAAGGCCCCGTTAAAATCGTTGCTTTCACTACGTTATTCATTAATTTCTTAACTGAAAGTCGCGTGCCATTGCAGAGTTTTGGCTGATTAATATTCCGCAAGAGCATAATTGGCACACCTATTTTCAATTTAAGTATGTGTGGTGGTATCCCTGGCAGATCAAGTGAGTTTAAAAATTCCGTTGGATAATTAACTACATCATCTGCTTCCACAATGGTGTCTATCGACTTATATGTAATTTCATCACTTTGAATACTGGATTGAATAACATTATTAAGTTGATAGACATATTTATTCTTTGCGGCAAGGATAGCTCTTTCACTGAGCCAATCGTGATTTCTATGATTTTTTCGAATGTCAGGAAATACTTTTCGATCAGTTCTTCTTTCGATGTTACTAAATTACAAAAATGATCGGGAAATGATATTCGTCTAGACGTCTCATCGACTGGCAGCTGCCCATTTCCAATTTCCAGTAACTGTCGTGAGAATACCTCAGCTGATGGATCATTCTGCAACTGGACACGCATATTCGTAGTCAACTGCAATGTACGTACGTGCCGCCATAGTGTTGAATATTTCAGGCAAGCATTTATTTCGTCTGCTGGTGTCGATTGAGAAATTACAGGCAATGTTTGCCTAAAGTCTCCTATGAGCAATATCAATGCATTCCCGAATGGTTGAACGTTTCCACGCAAATCTCGTAACGATCGATCAAGAGTTTCAAGCGATTTTTTATGTGCCATCGTGCATTCATCCCAAACAATTAGTTTACATTTTTGTAATACTTTTCCCATACCGGATGCTTTGGAAATATTGCACGTAGGAGTCTCGATGATTTGCATGTTTATTGGCAACTTTAGAGCTGAATGCGCAGTTCTTCCACCTGGTAACAATGTCGCAGCTATTCCAGACGAAGCAAGAGCTAATGCTATGTCATTTTTTGATCGAACCGTTGCTAGAATCAATCTAATTAGGAATGTTTTCCCAGTTCCTCCTGGCGAATCCAAGAAGAAGATCCCCCCCAATTCCGTCATTTATCATTTGCATTATGCGATCATAAATGTGTTTCTGTTCACGCTTTAATTTGGGAATGTTCGATTGGACATATGTCTGAAGATCATCAATGTTATAACTCTGTTCTCGGCGTAAATCTACATCAAATGCAGCAGTCGCAGTTCGGGTTGGTGCTGGCATTCTTAATTGACTAAGAACTTTATTTGCAATAGAACCATCTACATGCAATCCCACATCAAGTGGTGATAGACCCATACAAATCATAACCTCTACTTACGATTTGGATAATGGCGCAGCTCAATCGAGACACGATCACACTAAAGTACCTCATTCATATTGTATAATTAGTCCCATACCGGTATGCTTAGTCATTTTTTAATTATTGCACCTCACAATAAAAGCATTTTCATTGTATATAGCCATTTCCCGCTCGCTTCACTTGACGTAGTTTTTTCCATTGCTAAGAGAAATCCTTTGGCATGGAGAAACGTTTCCATAACAGAAAATGCGCGTTTTTTTGTTTTTATTGGTGAGAAAACACATTAATAAAATGGCGCAGTTACTTTTCCGCGGTCGCGGGTATGTTGCTGACGTGAAAAGTAGATAAAAACAATCCTTGATGCGGGTTGCATATAATGGTAAAATTTCAGCTCGATCGGTGCAGAACTTTTTGAGTTTTTGAAGCGTACACAAACCAACATAACATTTTTATATATATAGATTGAAGGAATGTCTGGTTATTCAAGCAGATCCATAACCAGTGCCACAATAAAACCAAATTATCAATCGGCAACGGTTACTAACCGATATATGTACTTTTAAAATGCAGTTTTTATAACATGGCTGCGTTCTCGTCCGATTTGAATGGTTGGAGCTAACGACTACTAATTCAGTCATAAACTGGAAATTCACAGTTATTACTTAAACGTCACATAATCGGCGTACAGGTTGAATATATGACTCTCGAGTTTTTTCAGTCGCAAACCCAACTTCACGTTCATACTGGTCCAATTTCGACAAAAATCAACTTTATGAGCACCCTGTGGCTAGTTATGTGGTTCGGGAACCATTTCCCCACTCTCAGAGCATCAATCTTCTCATGTCATTTACTCGATGATTGAATGAAGAATGAACGCGTACAAAATTTAAACCGCAGTGGTTCGGTACTGCTACCTCTTTACATCACATGTTTTCCTGATACCTGAAATCGTTCGGAAACCCGAGAACGTGCTTTCTGAATCGAATTAAATAAAGAAAAATCGATTCTGCATAATTGAAAACACGCACACATATACATATGTCCACACACACGCACATATGTATACATTTCATGTTTAATACAAGGCTGTGTGTGTGGTTTTTTATGTTCCAATAAAAAAAAATTGGCTTCAATAACTGTTGTTAGTGATTTAATTAATGTGTAGGTGCAATTTGGATTAATCGTTTTGGATGAAGCTTTTTATATTTTTTATAAATCTTTTTTTACAAACACTTATTAGAGTTTTAATTATTTATTTACATGTATGAAAACAGTTAACACGGCAAACTTGATTATTTATTATATTTCTGAACTGCCATAACATTATGAATAAATTGTAATATTTTATAACATTTGTACTGATTTTAACATTTTTTTAAAATTTGTGTTTATAGTTTTTGCTAACTTTTAAATGTTTAAAATCAAGAAAAAACCAAGTATAAAATAAACTTATTTTTGTTTGAATATAGTTTAAAAACACACAAACACGTCCATTTATCGCACGCGATTTAATTATCTCGGATGAATAATAATAATAGAAAGACACTCCCCTCGAAATTAAAATAAACTAATCCATTCGACTAAGTTATCACCACCAACAAAATAAAATTGCATCTAGCAAGCAGCAAACCAACAAGTGAACTGTTGTTATAGAACGAACATTTTTAGGTTACAGGTAGCCATTCTAGAAATAGGTACTTACTTACCTCTTACTTTATGCTTTTCTTTTCAATGAAAGAACGAATGGCACTCACCGGAAATTATGAACCCACTCTAACTTTTTTTATTTATTTGTTTGTATTGATTTTTGTTTGTTTTCCTTCCTTCCTTCGTTTTTCTACGGCTCGTTAGGATCTCTCGTTCCTTCCCACAGATACCAGGCGCACATGATAACACGGAGGTTCACTAAGAATTACTCTCGCAAGCGCTATACACACACCAAAGGGGGAACATACGTTTAACAAATTCGTACCCTCACCTTCATGTAGTTTCAGTTTTTATTGTTGTTGACTAGATAAGGTCTTATAAATCGATGAACGCCGGCTGCACGCACGAAAAATAACGACTCATGGACACGTTCCGCCTGAGCCGAGTGTGCAAGAACCGGCCAACCACCGTGCGAGAAAATATTCTGTAATATCAAACAGGTTAAAGGCGGGCTTTTTAAATGCAGCAAATTAAAAAAAAAATTGATTTATTCGTCAAATTTCGTCATTTCAATTTAACAATTTATTGACATTGATTCGATTTCAGTTTATTTTTATAACTAATTGTTCGTCATTATATTTAAACAAATTATTTAAATTAAATTTGCAAAAGCTGTAAATAATATATGAAAATTAAAAAAGTATGCAATTTTTCATCAATGTTTTCTTATGACGTTATCACGTAAAATTATCGTCCGTAAACCGACTTTACAGACAACCCCTTTTTTTTTTTTTTTAACTTTGCGTTAAAGTAATCGTCTTCTAACGTTTGTCTGTGCAGTAAAGCGGGCAACCTCCATGGGCGAGTCTATACTGTGCTTGCAAACGGCTTGCTTCAGTAGTGACAGGGAACTTAAAATTCATTGAGGTAAGAAGTAAGTGTATTGGTGTGTTCAATATTTGCCATGTTAATACTTGAATTCAAAATGAGAACATTCACCTCCATTTTTGGTGCGAATAGAAAAAAAAAATTGAAGTGAAAACTTCTATAGGAAGGTTTGGATAGGGAGTAAATTCATGTAAGTCGTCATCGACATGGTCACGTGACGTGTTAACGATAACACTATACCAGTTCAAATTGTGTTTCTGTTCAATTTTTATTTTAAACCTTAAGTATACGATTACTGTGCAGTAAAAAGGGAGTATAAAATATATTAATATTCTCATATAAATATACAGTTTGAATAACGAAGAAAACGGAGTCTGTGTAGCAATATAACCTAAAAATTAAAATTGTTATTTATTTTTTTAATACCTACAATTACTATGGAATGCGTATTTTATAGTAATTTAGGAGTTATTTTACTAAAACAAATTTGCTGTGTGATTTTTTTTTCGTAAAAATTGCGAAAAAGTCTCTGATTATTATCAAAAAAGATTTTTTTATGTTGCAATATTATATTTTACAAAGTAGGTATTTCTTATTTTAAATTATATTTTTATTTTCTTAATTATATTATTAATACTTCTATTATTATTAATAATTGTATCATTTGAAGTTTAGGAAAAAAATATGTACATTATATTGTTACTCTCTCTAAATATATATTGTTACGAACGCGAGCAAGGCCGGGACACGTGCAGGTGCAAAGCTGGCTGGCGGTTGTCGCAACATGAGATGCGCCGCGCGCGCCTGGAAGACAACAAGTATTGTCGCTTTCCCCCCCCCCCTCCTGCTTATCGCTCCCCGCGCGGCGCTGATAGCTAAGACGCCTGACACCTCACAGCTGCGGAGTTACGCGAGCCGCCGACAACGTGTTTCGAGAAATTTCTGCCGTCGGGTCGGCGCGGAATGACGCGACTGGCCCCGGCCGCGCTCGGGAGTTCTATAAATGGCGGCTGATATATAAAACGAGGACGCCGGCGTCAGAGTGGGGAGTTCAGGTGAGAGTGAGAGAGAGAGAGAGAGAGAGAGAGTTCAGGCGGGAGCTTTCCCGCGGCGGAGTTTCCGGGCGATAGTGTCGAGGTCGTGGCGGAGTTCAGAGTGAAGTTACAAGCGAGGCGTCGAGTGGGATCCCGGCGAAGGGGAAGTGCGACGGCGGCGACGGAGTCCTGCGACGGAGGACCAAGAGGGGTGCTGCGGCGAGAGTTGCGCCAGAGGTGCGGCCCAGCGAGGCGTGTGGGTTGTAAGAAACAAGTGACTGGATGAAGCAACATTTTAAAGTAAAATAGATTAATTGACTTTTTTAGATTATTTGCTAGTAATGTAAATAGTAGCAATAAATAAAACTGTGTGTGTAATAAAATCTTTAATTGGGCTATCCTTTACGAACCCGGTAAATCGTAACACTATTTTTAACATTTTTTTAGATCCTCGATTCTGTGTGGAAAACGTTAAAGATGTCTTCAGACCTAAAAAATAGAAAATTGAAAATAACAACTTATTTTTTTATAGTTTTAGGTTTTCTCTTCTATCGGCTGTCCTCATGACTGCTTTAAATTTTTTTTAGTTATAATCAAGTTTAATGCTAATTTACTGCAGATGTGTTGGTATTTTGTTTGTTTAGCAATAATCACTACATGAAGGCATCATACTAGCGAGTTATTTCAATTTATTGAACAAATCTATTGCATAGTAACCTTTATACAGCTGAGATTTGTTTTTCTAGCCAATTGCTAACCGGTTGCCTTCAACTCCGTAGACTTATTAATACCTCCATGTTGAAATTAGAACCTGTCGTTATGACAAGATAATTACTACAATTTTCAATTTTTTTTCTCGTTTTTAATTAAAACCACTGGTGGGTACGAGAGACTCACACAAATATTTTTTTATTGCGCGTTTACGTTTCGCTCAGAAGACACCATTGCCCTGAATTACCCTACCGGTTGTTAAGATGTTTCAATGACGTAAAAAATTACGTCTTTGGGTTTTTTTTAACGTAGATGCTTCAGTGGGATAATGATATTTAAAACGTGGGCTACCTCATAATAAGTTTCAGGTATTGTTCGTTAAACTTAACTTTCTTGATATAAACGGAATATTTCATTAAAACTTAGTTCAAGCGTTAAAAAAAAATTATTGGCGTTAACTTCATGCTGCAATAAATTTATTTTATGGTTTTAGTTTTTTTTAAACAGATCGATAGTATTATCTGGCGGACGATCCCCAGAGGAATAATATTTTCGTAAAAAAATTTAATTTTTGTATTAAATTATATAAATTTAATAAGTATATGTTAAAACAGAATTGAAAAATGACAACAACAGAAAAGAGGTTTCGAAATTATTTGTCTTTTGTAGGCATAACGCAAATGCGGTTCATATAACCAGGCCACGTCTTATTTATGTTTAGAAGTGGAAATAAGATTACGGTAAAATAACCGATTTTGTTTTGTTTTTAAGCTACCAATACTTCGGGAACGGTACGGAAATAAAAAGTTCGGAAATTTTTTGGTCAGCAGAATAAAAAAAAATATCAAGAGTAAATAGAGTAGTTGAAATGTGTTGGATTTTAATGAGTGCCTGAAGGCAATTTGTTTTTCAAACGTTGATGATCCCTGCGATCAAAAGGGAGGTGTTAGGTAAACGTAAAAAAATAAAAATAAAATCAGTCAACCTTATTAGGATATGTAAAAAAAAATGTTCGTTTATTTGGCCATTTTGTGAAGGGGTGTTTTGTGTTTATTTTCACGTGGGATGCAGATTATTTTGTTAGGTGTAGAAAACCACCCCAGGTAGGTACTGTGATTAATTAAAAAGTAACAAGCTTGTGACAGCGTAACAGGCAGTTTCACTGAAAACTTTAAATTATAAAGAAGGAAGGGAAACACACACGAAACAAAAGAGGCTTTCTTTAATTAGCACAAATATTTAAAAAGTTTATGGTTACATATATTGCATTGAAAAATTACACTTTAAAGTATGGTCGGGTATATATAAATTCCTTGAAAAAAAAAGGGGGGGTTGTCTATAAAGTCTGTTTACGTAAGATAATTTTACGTGATAACGTCATAAGAAAAAAATTGATGAAAAATTGCATACTTTTTGATTTTTCAAATATTATTTATAGTTTTTGCATATTTAATTTAAATAATTTGTTTAAATATTATCAACGAACAATTATTTAAAAAAGCCCGCCCTAACCTGTTTGATATAACAGAAGATTTTCTCGCACGGTGGTTGGCCGGTTCTACCACGCTCGGCTCAGGTGGAACGTGACACATTTTCGTGCGTGCAGCCGGCGTTCATCGATTTATAAGACGTTATCACGTCAAAAACACTAAGCAAGACAACTATACGAAGATTATGTTTTTCAACAACACTTATTGATCCGAATAATACCTACATAGTTTCTGCACCCTCCGCTAGAGTTCGCTACGTCTACTATTGAATCATTCAATTTGCAGACCGATATTTTAACAATATAATGAAACGTCTCCGATAAAAGCGAAAATAAAGAGAAGAGTACTAAACCCCGGCTTAGGACATAATTTTCGACAAGGAATTTTATTAAAATACTGCTCATATTGTCCGAATTAATCAAACAGTTAATAGTATAAACTTTCACTTTGGATTTGTGAAATTTGGTTTGCGCCATCCGCCACAGATGGCAGCACCGTGGCGGTTACACATTTCCGTTCCGTGCGACTTCCGTTCCATTCACGAAATCAGTTCTACCAAAATTGCCGTGTACCTGTGTGCCAAGATCGTACTCATCAAAACGCAAGTTCATCACTACATAGTATAAAACAAAGTCGCTTCCCGCTGTCTGTCTGTCCCTATGTATGATTAAATCTTTGAAAATACGCAACGGATTTTATTGCGGTTTTTTTTAATAGATAGTGTGATTCAAGAGGAAAGTTTGTATGTATAATACATGCATAATATAGTAGAGAAACACTGATAATTTTAGAGGTTTCTAATGTGATGTCGAAAATAAACACATTTTTTGCGCTTTCATTGCAAACGCTGATACGAGATAGATCAAAATATTGTACTACAGTATTGTACAACTTAAAAAAGGTCTACAAAAAGACCGCGATGGTACATGTCTATCTCTTAGGGATAACCCACCATAACAATTTTTTATCCTTTACTTATTATGAGAAATAATGGCTTATTTACGAAGCCATTTTAAGCAATACAACAATATGCGAAAATTGAATCTGAGAGATTGGCCTACATCCGTAATAAACAAACTAAATTGAGAGCAGAAAAATTATTATTATATCAATATTATATCAAGACATTCTGTAGTATACTTAGTATCAGCATTGCACCCGTGCGAAGCCGGGGTGGGTCGCTAGTAAATTATAAGATTCATTTTCGCTGCGAGTGATTGAAAAGTTGTTGGAACAGGAGGGAATTAAGTAGTCAAAATGAGGAATATCTTACCTTCGTGAAGGCAACGCGTACAGTTCAGATACTGTGGTGACCTGAGTTGAGCTTCTGCGCATATCGCTCGGACATCCGTAACTGATAACAACCGAATGGGGAAAACAATTTTGTTCTCATACCTTGCGCTGTTGGAACACGAACCCAGGTACAACCGTTGTTATTCGATGCTCGACGCGTACGGATCAAGTTGACGGTAATGAAACGTGAATAAAAAACGGAAACCAGAGTCGCAAATTTTTTTTTTTTTTAAAAGCACCTACGGTGATAGCGATGTTCTATACTTTTACTGACGTGCTGGCAATTCTTCTGCAAAGCACCAAGCTAGAAATACATAAAATATAAAATAAAATAAATTACAAGTTATTTCATACGTGGTTTTGTGTTAAATTTATACGTTTACAAAATTACAAAAAAGCCTTTTCAACTTTCGGTATGTACATTTCTAACCAAAATTTTATTTCTAATACTAATCACAAATTATACGTGGCATAGCTTTATCAACCATTTTTATATATAAACAAAACAATTTTTTTTTTCAATACCATTATACTGTTTGTTAAATTGTCCGTCACTTCCAAATTCTGTTTACAAATATTTCACGATACATATAAATTCCAAGGATTTTATGGTATTGAAATAATTTTTTATTAATTCTTAAACTCTTAAATTGTAGATTATTTTGAACAAAAATAATCCGTTTATTTTAAAGAAACTTTTATTTTTTTGGGGCTTTATCGCCAAAAAGAGTATCAGTCTATTAAAAAACAATAAACTTTTTTTTTGGTATCCAAAAATACTGCTGAATAATTTTCTTTTGTTACGCTTGAATATATCACAAAAAATATATAATATTGGTAGTTTTGTGTTGACACTAAAGAATAAGACAAAGATCGTGAGCATGAGTTTGTTTCAAAAAAATATATAGGTATCCTTGAATTTTATATTTGCTACCAGCGCGCTAACATTCCTCCTTGTTCAACCAGCAGCGTAGAGAGCGCTGTTGAGACAGTCCCTGCGTTTCCCGCATAGATAGCTCTACCTGTTATGAATTTCATATTTCTTTCAGAGATTTGGCGTGTTCCAAATAGCATAATTGTTTGAAGAAACAGTAACACGCACAAATTTTCTTTATGGTGTGAGTATTTCAACAATGAGTAATATTTATTAAGAAAATGGTCTTCTTTCTCTCTTTGCCATTTAAATCTGTACGATATACTTACAAGTTTAGGTTTGAATTGCCAAAGAATAACTCGTGTTACTTTTTTTTTACTTGGAGCGAAAATTATTGTTTTACGAGAGCTATTATCTTTTTTTCATTAAAAAATATTTAAGGGTTACAAAGCTATTTAATTTTAGCGTATCAAAATTATCATATTTGTTGTTGACGTGTATTTGAAATAGCGATCCCACTGTTCCACGTTATTTTATTTATTTTTTTGCTGCAGATGATAATTATCTTTCAAATGCGTGTACTTTTGCGGTTTTAATTGCTGGATAAATTAAATATTTTAATTGTAATCGTTTAGGAATTCGAAAGCGGAACGAAAAACGATGTTGGAGGCTAGTAATAAACAAAAATATTGCTGAAACGAGGGACTGTTGATGAAATGTCAAGCCTGTGCATGAGAGAAAAAAAAAAACAACAAAAAAGTCGCTCGGAATTGCCGTAAATAATAGTTTTTTGAGCACGTAGAAATATTGTGTGTTGCGGAAAAATGAATACAATGTACCATAAACAAGAACATATTAGTAGAGACCTGTAAAATTCACGTATTCATTTCGCGATAGGATAGTGTCCAAATACTTTTGACATTATTTTGCAAAGTGATTAAGCCACAGTATATCTGAAGGACTCTGGGCCAATGAAAAATCTTTAACAGAAGAATTAGCGAATCATGACCATTCCAGTCAACAGGTGTTACGAGTCGGTAACCAATCAGCAGATGTAATTTGCACGAATGCATAGAGGATCATGGAGTCTATCCTTTAGGGATTTGTAATCGCGAATTTTACAGGTCTCTAAATATTAGTAACTAGCTGAAGTACCCGGCGTGGTACGGGCTTAAAAAAAAAACCATCATATAAGAGACATCACTACCGAGTTTCAAGTCTGTAGAACATACACTTTAAAAACGATAAAATTTTAATTTTTTAAGTCCCATTGATTGCACAACCTCGGTGCATCGAGGCTACGCATCTGCAAACCCGGGACGCCAATCTTCAGCTTCATTTTGTGGGAAGGCAGGTAACTCCTAGGCAAGACGTGACGGACGCACCAAACGATAGCGCGTTACAGATCCAAGGCAATGCCATCTATTGACGGAGTTCTAAACTAAACTGTTATTAGCGCCTTTAGTTCGCTAGCAGCCGCGAGCTTCACTAAGCGGATGGGTTTCGCCAAGGAGAAGGATAGTAAGTTGGCAGACCTTACCATATGACCGTGTGGCGGACCTAGAGAAATTACATGCACTCACTGTTTGTGTGTCTCTGACCTCCCTCGTACGATTTTCTATTACAAAACCGAAATTACCCTTTTTAAATCTCTTAGGGACGTAATTTCATAATTATGTGTATTCTATGTCACTCTCCGGCCCACAAACTATATATATACATACACACACGCGCAAGTATTCAAAACTACTGCCGACTTTTTTTATTTATATTGTTATTGGAAATCCATTAACAGTTTACGTCAACGGGAAAAAAAAATGTATTTTAGAGTTAAAGGTTTTCTTAAATGAGCGATTTATTTTTATACATGCAAACATGACGTTCACCAGGGGCTTACGTTTGTCGGGTGGCAGGAAATGCCTACAAAAATATTTTTATTTTGAAGAGCGGACGTTCGGAATCGAAACAAGTGTCAACAGTAGCGCGCAAATTTGAATTTCGCGCGCATTAAGGCACTACTTCACTGGCTGAGAGGACGCGCTTTCGCAGTGCAGTGGCGTTGAAGCAAGCGACGAACCCCCCTGCCCCCCTTGTTAAAAGGAAGAAATTCCGTGACCCGCAAAACAAGAAAGGTATGCAACAGGTAGGTGCGACGTGTCACGCGGGACTGCCTACCTGTTAGGCGCCAGGGTGTTTTCGGTAACGACGCGACGTCGCAAATGGACCAGGCCTACCTAGAAACCACTCCACTGAAAAATGCATTTATAACACTCCACGCAAAGAGCAGAGACAGGAGCCGAAAATCGCCATCTCGGTTTAAAACGATTTTAGTGGTCATCACAGTTTTTCTACCTTTTGATACTCAAAAATTGGTCTTCGTTAAGGCATAGTAATGAATGAAATTAACACCTGCTGATGTCAACGATGGTACCCCTGAGAATTAATTAGTATTATGTATTTATTTAAATTTTAAGAA
This sequence comes from Bacillus rossius redtenbacheri, assembly GCF_032445375.1. NCBI lineage: Eukaryota > Metazoa > Arthropoda > Insecta > Phasmatodea > Bacillidae > Bacillus > Bacillus rossius. Next base: position 22,683,115 of record NC_086345.1, read on the forward strand.
GTGACCAAAACTCTACTAATAACGGTAATATACACCATGTTATGATATTTGCAGATTATCATATTCCGGTATGACCAAGACACAAAAACAACTGTATTCCTATTGCACGATAGGACATGGACAGTCCGTTATTTTTTAGAGAACGGATTTTGGTGTCCTTTCCATTGCCGATTTTGCTGCCTGAATTCCGCGCATGCGCATAGCTCAATTTTTCGTTCATTTCGTCAAGATGGCTGACCCGTGTCCGGCGCAATTAACTCGTATATAGTCACTTTCGTGAACTTCAGGAGACGTAGCAAGCGTGTTTGTGTGCCGAATGAAACTTTATGATGGCTAAACCGTCCTGGAATACATTTTGTACATTTTAATTGTCGTAACAAGAAATAATCGCAACTTAAAAAAAAGTACTTGAGAAAATGAGAAAGGCGGTCATATTATTTTTTGTATGGTGGGGCCGGTCTCGCTAGTATTATTGACGTGACAACGTCTAGTAAATCGATGAACGCCGGATGCACGCACGAAAAAGGTGTCCCGTAACGCACATTGTCCCGTTACACTGTGTCCCGTTACGCTCATTGTACGTTTGCGCCGTATCTATCTCTCTTCCACTCGATTGGAACAACCATCCATTTGACTTTTTCGAGGCACATTAAACTTGAAACACTCCCATTCATTTCCTACTTTTGCTATCATCGTCCTATCCTTAACAGAATAACACAGATTGGATGAAGTTAAATAGCAAACATGTATAAAAGTTATAGTTGAAATAATCTCTTCGTTAAAGTAATAAAAATATTTGAATTAATGAGTAAAAATAAAAGTAAATTTATCAATTAAATTGTAGATTTCATTTCACTCCTTCTTTGTATCTAAACAAAAAGGTGATAATTCAATAAATGTTTTGTTATGACGTTGTCAAGTTAAACTATCGTCCGTAAACCGACTTTACAGACAACCAATTTTTTTCCCGTAACATTTGTAACCATGGTTGCGAAACGTCCGCTAGAATGCCTTGGAACCAAAATATATAGCCTCGCTCAAGGTTTATTAAAACGGCTACCGATCTGTTCCCTTACTGGAATTCAGCCCGCGAGTTAGGTTACGGTTTTGCCCCAACAAGGCAGTGTTTATTCGCTACCTTACCTGAATTTATAGGAATACCACCCTTAGTTTGTGACCTCTGTCTGAACAAAGTAAAATTAAAAATATTAAACTATGAAATAAATTTTTTTATGAAAAAAAACCTTGCATATTTTTAATCCTATTCCTCCCACTTAAGTCAGACAATGTAATGAAGAAACATTTGGTTTGTACATGCTGAGAGGAAGATTCTATTAAAATTTTCCACGTCTGTGAAAAACTATTTTTAAGTAGGTATACGGTTTCCTGTGGTGTAATATTAGAGACTACAAAACTAAATTTTATTCTCGAGTTCAATAAACGCAAAAGTGTTTTCAATTCACGTAACAACAGTTCTCAGTTTTATATTGTGAATTTATTTAGGTGATACATATAAAATAAGGACCTGAAATGGTATCTACCTTCTGAAACTTTGGTTGGTTCCTGTAAATGAATTTATTTGAAAAAAAAATGAGGTTATGAGGTTTTCTTTGTTTGTTGACCATATTCCTGTTGTGGAGTATTGTGTGGTGTTTATATCCTGACAACAGCAATTTTTTGCTTAATTTGTGTTTTTGTCATTTGTGTTTTTTTTGTAGTTTTCTTCTACAGACATGCATGTGCTTAGCAATGGCTTATGTCCAAAAGCTTACATCAAGTCATGCACTCCCATTGCACAAATCTTTCAAAGATAATGTTATGCGATGTTTTGAGCGCACAGATTGGCAAAGGCTTCAAAGTTACGGAACGCCGTTTTACCTCCGCGCACCGAATGCGCTCATGCGCGCGAGACGATCACACAGCTTTCCCCCCCTCCCCTAGTTCTCCACGCCCGCGCAACGACTCCATCCCCTCCCCTCCACCCCCTACTTCCGACCAACCAGGGGCCTGGAGGCAGCGGTCGGGCCATCAGTTCGCCGGCGTCGTCCGTAGCGTCTGGACGCACTGCGGCGCGGGTCCTATTTGACTGTTCGACTTACTGCGGGTTACGGGTGTTCTCTCTCCTCTCCTCTCCTCTCCTCTCTCTCTCTCTCTATTCCCAGGTTGCCATGACGCGATTCGACGGGAGCGCAATTCCTCGTGTCGCCGTTCGCTAGAAAAAAAAAACCTCCCTCTCCCTTCCTCTTTCGCGAGGACTCGACACCCGAAGTGGACGCAATCATCGGGCATACACCTGCTCGCGGGCCCGTCCTGCGCGTTTTATCCTCCTTGATCGCGTGATTTGAGACACGCGGCAAAAAATTAAAAACCCACCTTTCAGCTTCTTTTAATTCCTCAACAAACCCTCACCGGGGCAATCGGCAAACTAAAAAATATCTTCCAGGCTTATGGATGACGTTCGTTAAGTAATTTTTTTTTTCGAAAATTAATTAAAATAAAATTTACCTTTTTCTAACTTTCTCGCGCGTGTGTGACTTCGCGGAAAACCGGCCGAGGACATGGCCGCTTCTTGCACGCATGATGGGTGTCCTGCCCGCCTGTTGCTGGTGTGCCTCGCCTTCGTCGCTGCCGTCCTAACAGGTTGGCCACCAAAACAAAAATTTATATATATTATCATCTTACGTTTTATTTGTGTGGTAAATCATAGGTACTAAAAAATACCCTTTGTCAATTTTGCAAATATTCCAAAAAAAATAAAAAAAAATATCATGTGTAGAGACCGGAAAAATTCGCGGTTTCGATGGCCTTCAGGATAGAACTGCACATTCCCCTGGACACTTGGGCAAATAACGCAAGTTCATTGGCTGCCGACTTGTGAGTCGTCTCATCTGGTTTGTCTGTGATTCGCTCCTTCTTTGGTTGAGGGGTTTATGACTGGCTGAGATTCGTCCAGATGAACAGTAAGCCAATAGCAAAATCATTATAAAGGTATTCGAATACTAGCCTATCGCCGAATGAATCTGCGAATTTTTCCGGTCTCTAATCATGTGTCTCCCCTTTTTCCCGACGCGGTCTCAGCTTAAGGATAATTTAGTGGAAAATAGCGCATTTAGCGAGAAACTAGTCCGTATTATGCCAACGAATTTTGTCACAATTTTAAAAAATACTAAAAAATCCATTAATTTTTTTAACAAAAAAAATTTAACTGGCGAGTCGGAAACTTAACTAAAGAACACTGGAAACTCTATCTCTCTCACCTCTGGGAATGCAAAATAATTTTTTTTTTTTTGTTAAAGTTAAGTATAATTTTCTTAAAACGTTGAAATAAATTTTTCAAAAGCAACATATGAATCAATTTTTGCCTTCTTTGCTTTAATTTTTCTTTAAAGTACATATCCATAAGCAATTTGAAATAAAAATAAAATATATTTTACCATAAAATGATCGTATCCTCTATTTTTTCAAATTATAAAAATTGCCAATATTATAATTTTATATTACTCATAAAATTTAATAGCTTGGTAAACTGAAAAAAAATATTTTAATAATTTTTAATTAAAAAACGTTTTGAAGAAACAAAAACTAATTGAATAATCTGTCACAAAAAGATGACAAGAAATGACAGGAAAATTTGTACAAGTTTCACAATGGTCCTAAATTTTTGACGGGAACTTCATTCTTGGTGGTCGTTCGTTTGTGTTTAAAGATTCTTTGCTATCCATTTACAAGAAACTTTTGAGTTGTACAGTGTATTTTTTTTGTAAATGTAAAAGTAATATTCATGAAAAATTACAAACATTACTAAATTTGTACATTAATATGAAAACAACTATATCACTTCGAAATAGTGTTCGCAGTAGTACTGGCGTTTGTGCTTTGTGTTGTCCCAGTACCTCCAATGGTTGAAGTTATTTGTAAACCGTTCCCTGAATAGCTTTCCAGTATTAACTGCGCACATTTATAAGCATGATACAACAAAATAAAGTCAAAATTTTCAATCATCGTTTATCTTTTCTACGTTTTCAAAAAAAAATAAGCTCGTTTGAAATATCAATTAAAATATAAAATTATGCGCCAATATTCGCAAGAATTTCTTGGTATCATTAAAAAAAAACGTATTTCATACATGCAAAAATAATCATAGCTTTCTGTTGTACAAAATTACAATAACTTTCTTGTAGTATTATAAGCTATTTATTGGCAGTTGATTTCCAAAGGATTCTCTTGTAAATTTACACAAAATATATATATTTTCTGTGAACGCAATAAAGTTTATTAATTTAAAATTATAAACACATACAAAGAAAATATGAACAGCCGTTGAAGGTTCAACTACAACTATCTTCACATTTCTTCCTGAAAAGCCTGAAGGTCACAAAGATTCGAGTGACATCATTTTACGAAAGGCTGCATCAGCATTCTTGTAAGGATTATTGGAATTATTCAGGACGTCAAAAAATAAGTTTAATATTCTTAAAGATGCACTTGTAACGGATCCTTTAGGCTAAACGGTTTTTTAGGAAAGTATTCCTAAATACCAAATAATTTTGATAGTTTTTCAGGAAAAGAGAATAAGTAAAATTTTTTTACTCCTCATTGCTGTTATAAAACACACTATAGAGGAATCAGAAAAAAAAAGTTTAAACATTTGCATAGTATAGGGAAAAGTAATTAGCTATATATTTGATAATTCACACATACATTTTTGAGCATTAGTATATTTTAAATAATAATATTCTACAGGCAGAACTAACTTAATAAATGTAATAACTCTAGTCATTGGTAAACCAAAACAAATTCCTAGAAACGTTTTGCTTCAGTAGAAGTTCCCTTAAAAAATAGTTTTTTTTAAAAATGGAATTATTATAAATTTTCGTGCATTTGGACAAACATGAGTTCAGTAAAAAAAAAACTCTCGCAACTTTACGGTGATTTGTTCTAAAGTTCTTAATTAATAAAGCAATTTAAATAATGAAATTCAGTTGAAAGAAAAATTTAATTTGGACATAATTTTGCTTTCCTTAAAATATTGTGACCATGGGTCAAATGAAATTGTATTGCAGTTATTTTTAAAAATGTTGTACTGCTTTAAAGAAGTTTGGAGCCAAACAGTATTATATTAAATCATCTAATGGTTTTAACATTTTCAGTGGGAAAGTATTACAAACTATTTCTTGTCAACTGGTTTCCAAATAAATATTTTGTAATAGTTCAGAAAATAGTTTTCTGTGTACAGGTACGGTGAGCATTTTCCAGCTATCACTTACGAACACTGACGAACCCAATGAAGTTGTTACAAACACTGTTGACAGGAGGATACGCAGACCTTTGGCACTACTTTGTCTAATACTGTCTGTATTCTGTTTCAAACGGGAATGAGGTCCAGGTCGTTTTTTCAGATGTTACCGCCTGCTCGCGGCAGACGCGCTAAGGGCTAGGATGTATTCAGTGGAAGCACGTGGATGGACCTTGTGGCAATCCTCTACGATTCAAGGTCGCGCGGGACCCCCACGTGCCAGCGGCAGGTATAGCATCTGAGTGCAACTGCATCCGAGTGCAACTGCATCTGAGTGCAACTGCATCCAGTTATGGCCCACGGCGGTAGCGCGAAGGCTCAGGACTTGTGTTATGTTCACAGAAGAGTGTGTCGTTTGGCCGAGTTGGTGCTGGTTGCGACATCTTCGAATAAGCAAAATCTCGGATAACACGGAATTAATAAGAAAATCTTGTTTTCAGTATAGGATTCGGCCTGAGAATCACTTGGTGTCTTCCCTACCCAGACCTCTCTCGCACACTCATAGCTTCAAGTTAGGTTAGGAAAAAAAATTGGTTGTCTGTAAAGTCCGTTTACGGACGATAGTTTAACGTGACAACGTCATAACAAAACATTGATGAAATGATTGCAAACTTTTATGAATAAAATTGAATAATTTTAATTGAATTATCACTTTTTGTATGGATTCAAAGGAGTTTCTTGAGTACTACTTTCCAAAGAAATAAGTTTTAAAGTACAAAATATATTTTCCCCCTGTAGTCTTGAATCTGAGCTGGAGATGTTGTCCAGGGATTTTTCTTTCAGTCCGGGGATGGAAAACAAAATATTACGATCGCCAGGAAAAAAAAATGATTTTTCACACCATTCTCGTGGATAACGTTAGTGCTTCCTTACACAGAAACATATTTTTCTGCACTTTTACAAAACCAGTTGTCAATACAGAGAAATATATTCTAACTTTGTGCAACACACATCAATTATTTTTTTTTTTCATGAAAAATATTTTTCGAGATAATATTTAAATCGATGTTTCATTCAAGCATATATATATATATATATATATATTTTTAAAACCGTGGAAGAGATAATCGAATATTCAAGAAATTGACCTAATTTCTTTTATAATGCCTTTTTTTTTTAAATGCCCGGGTAAGAATCTGAACCCAGTATTACTGCGAACACTATTTTTGTAGCGATGCCGCGTTGTTTTCACGTAAATGTACAAAAATTAAAAAAAAATCTGTGATTTTACGTGAATTATTTCTGTTCCATTTACGAAAGAAAAAAAAAATTAGAGTGTACGAATCTTGACGCGTTCAGTCTGTTGGAGGATTTTTGCAAGGGTTTTGTTTGGATTTATCTTGTTTCTCCTCCGCATGCGGGCGGTGACGGGGGGGGGGGGGGGAAGGGGGGACGCTGTCTAGGGGGGAGACACTGGTGCTTCGCTGACCTACTTCCGGCCAGGCAGGAAGTTGCGGAGACAGACGTCTGCCCCAGTTTCCCCGAACAGGGGGAGATTCTTGGCCAACGCACACTCCAGGGCCTCTCTATCTCTATATCTCTCTATCTCTATATCTCTCTATCTCTCTCTCTTTCTCGTGCAGCCCCGCACAAAGTGCCAAGTGGCAGGGGTGAGCGTAACGAAAATTTGCAACGTTACGGTGTTGGGAGGAATTCGATAACCGATAGTGACGGAGAGAGAGGAGGAAGTAAAGTAGGCCAGTTATCGAGCGCCCCACTCATTACCCACTTTCGGACAAGCGCTCGTGAAGCGAAGCTACATTTCCGCATATTTTTTCCCCCCCTTTTTTTTTTGGAAAATTAAATTCGATCGTAATCTTGAATAACTGCATAGACATTAAGAATAGTGTGTGTGAGTTGTTTAAGGATGTTTATAAATATATATATATATTTGTGAACTCTATAAATTTACTAGTTCTCTATCTGTGAAATTTCACTTCTAGCGCTCGTGGTAATCATTCAACCCTTATATGCTTTTTTAACGTTGCCTTGAAGAGGTAGCATTCTGAATTATTTTTGCTTAAAAATTTTCTCAAAATTTTAAAAATACATTTAGAGCATAACTCACAATCATTTTTTTTCTTATAGAAGATTAATTTACTAAACAAATATTTAGAAAATGCTAATTTATGTTTCGTCTCTTATAGACTAACACTCAATTTTTTTATATAACTTAATTAAATTGTTTAGACACGCCATTGCAATTTTTGCATTGTTTGTCATGGAAAAAACTTCAAGAATGTAAAAAGAAAATGAAAGCTCAAACCCATGAAGAACAAGCCTAAATCAGCTGATATAAAACTTTATATATCAGACAGTTCAGAGAATTCCGTTTAACTTTGGTTCGCGCCGTCAGGCACAGATGGCAGCACCGTGGTTACACATTTCCGTTCCACGTGACTTGCGTTATATTCACGAAAATTCTCTCACGAAATTCCGTAACCCCCCCCCCCCAAAAAAAAAATAGAAATGGGAACAATTTCTACATACAATGAATACGCGAAGATCTATTATAGAGCCTGGGCTTTCAATGAATCTTTAGCATGAAAATAAATTAAACATTTAATTCCTTGCATTAAACCCGGTTAAAAATTAATACATAAAAATTGAGAAGGATTCTTATCCATGGCCATTAGCTCGTTGGTAATTTTTTGACGTGACAACGTCTAATAAATCGATGAACGCCGGCTGCACGCACTAAAAAGTGTCCCGTAACGCGCATTTTCCCTTAACGCTGTGTCTCGTTACGCTCATTGTACGCTTGCGCCGCATCTATCTCTCTTCCACTCGATTGGAACAACCTTCTATTTGACTTTTTCGAGGCACATTAAACTTGAAACACTCCCATTCGTTTCCTACTTTTCCAATCATCGTCCTATCCTTAACATAATAACACAGATTAGAAGAAGTTAAATAGCAAACATGTATAAAAGTTATATTTAAAATAATCTCTTCGTTAAAGTAATAAACATATTTGAATTAATGAGTGCAAATAAAAGTAAATGTATCAATTAAATTGTATATTTCATTTCACTCCTTCTTTGTATCCAAACAAAATAGTGATAATTCAATAAAAATGATTCAATTTTATTCATAAAAGTATGCAATCATTTCATCAATGTTTTGTTATGACGTTGTCACGTTAAACTATCGTCCGTAAACCGACTTTACAGACAACCAACTTTTTTTTTCTATTGCCAACCCACCATTTAAAGACTTATGTTTGACCCGTTTAGTTTTAAATGGTTGACAATATAAGTGACGGAGACAAGGTTTGAGACTTGTTTAGACAAACTGCGCTACGAAGGTAGGCAGGGGGGAAAATTGATTTTAATTTATTACACTTGGCACCGAAAGAAGAGGTATTTTGATGAGGTTTGTTAAAGGTCCCATCGCGACCAAAGAAGTTTCACTTCAAACACTGCAAGACATATAAATATAGTGTTAAAATTTTCAGGAGTAGCCCTTAACTAATGTCAATGACGAAAGAATTGAAATAAGTTAACAGGGGTGTGAGACCTTCCCTTATATTCAACCCTTCTGTGACTCCGAAACACCAACGTATGCTCACCAGCTCACACTCTATATAAAACAATGTTTTCAAATAACAGCATAACAGGTCCTCAAAGATAACTGAGCAAAAAAAAAAAAAAAAAACAATCCTAAGTGAATTTCGATTCTTGGTATTTTATTTATTTGTTAACAGTCTCAGAACAGAAGTTCGAAAACAAAATTGCGTGTTTCATCTTCACAATGAACTTGATAAAATACACATTTATTTTGTGGTAATATTTATTCACCCAATTCTCTCTCTTCTGACGCGATATTTGCTTAATATATATATATATATATATATATATATATATATATATATATATAAAGGAACGGTGTGGAAAGAGCAAATTTATGGTTAAAACAGTACGTATCACAAAAAAAATTAACTGCCAGACCTTTTGTTACATAGCCACATGACAAACATATCCATCGCGTTCATAATTTTTTTTCCAAATTAAACATTTAAAAAAAATGTGTTATTTACTTCCGGTATTTTCACACCAGCGATATGTTGACAAACGTTTGGATGGAACGGGAAAAATTCGTATCTCTGAAACCCAAAGTAATGTCTAAAATAATGCGATAGTCTGTATTTTTAATGATTCACAGAGCTTTTCCTATGGAGTCATGATTTAAAATGTTTCTGGTCGTAAGTAATTGCTGGTATAAACTGTACGTCATAGAGAATTATACATAACGGACAAGCACAGAAAACAAGAAAAAAAACTAGCCAATGTCAAAAATGTTTCATTAATAGACAACAGTGAGAACGGAGTAGTCAGGAAACTATCACAGCACAGACGAACATAGCGGGATAACTAGGCCGAGACATTTACATACGGAACAGTTAATCGGGGCATAAAACGAAATTTGGACTACAGCGACCAACAGACAAACTCAGCGAGGATACTGAAAGATAATCTGGACGATACAAGGACCAACACAGTGATTGGTGTGAATGAACATAAACACACTTTCACATACACGACGCCAGGTTTCCAGATCTAGGAATCATGAAACGAAGATTAAAATTTTTCTGGTTTTTGCACCATGGTAACGACTGAAATATTCCGTTTTTTTGACGTGACAACGTCTAATAAATCGATGAACGCCGGCTGCACGCACGAAAAAGTGTCCCGAACGCACATTGCCCCACTACGATGTGTCCCGTTACGATCATTGTACACTTGCGCCGCATCTCTCTTCCACTCGATTGGAACAACCGTCGATTTGACTTTGTAATCATGTTTTCGTCGTTTGAATTATTAAAATTATGTAATTTAACGATCGTCCACCGATTTTCAGCACAATCGGTACGGTTATTTAAAAGTAATGTTGAATTTTCAAATACGTTTTTGTACGAACAATGGTGTATTACAGTTACACATAATAATTCATATTACACCCGGGATCTTTTGCACAATATTTTAAAAAAATATTGTAACACACTAACATAAGTTTGGTGTATTTGGGATGCGTATTGGTTATAAAATCGTATTATAAAAACGAAATAATATTATTACCCTATGGTGCTGCTATCTACGGTGACGGACGCGAACCGAACGAATCGCGCTTTCTAGCCGCTTCTGCGGCAACCAGGCACTCGTTAATACATATTTTCCTTTGTTTATCGTGAGGGGCGTTATTATTAATGAATTATAAATAAAATTTCGTGCCCGGGGCAACAATTGCATATCATTTTGAGCACTGGAATACATAAATACGTAAAATATTCTCGACGAATTTGAATCTCGGCCCCAGCGCACCACGAGCGTCTGGGTTGTAGATTAAAGCCGAAATTCTTTCTTAAACTTACTTATACCTATTTTATTAACTGCAAGGGCATTTTTTATTTAGATCTAAGAAATTAAAACCGCATTCAAGGTGAACCGTTTAAGTAAGGGCGTGGGCACATGGGGGTATAATAAGTTATTTGGGTTATAATGGCGTATAGCGTGGATGTAAGAGAAAAAGAACTACTTCCAATAATCGCGTTTAACCTGTGTATGCGTGCGGTTACACACGGTCTGAACAGGTCGGCAGGACAGTTCAGAACGACATCTCTTCTACGTAACTGGCTATTGAGTGTTAAAAGAGTATAAACAGTCCTTTTTCAAGATGGAGGATGTCCTTGGCACAAGTTCGTGTTACATTATATAAAACCCATAAATTTAGCGACCCGTCCATTTAGAAGCAGGGAACTTGTCTACATATATGTGATGTACAGTAAAAATATTCTAGAGAAAAAAATTCACGTTTTGCTAGCTAAACAATAGCGGAACATTTTTCTTTTATAAAAATATGTGTACATAATTTTTATTGATTTTATAGCATGTGCGAGTCGTGTTCGGAAAGTACCGTTTCGTCATTAAAAAAAATAAACTCATGGAAAAAGGTTTTATTGAAAGTTTTAGTTTACTACATATCTACATCACATTTAACACATAGGAAATTAAACCATTTGACAATCGTAATTTTATACATTTTGCTGTAATTATTGACTCACGTTTAAATGAATCCATCAAAATGAAGCCCTTTCCGTCCCAAAATACGGTAGCCATCATTTTCCCACTTGAGTACGGAGATATCTTAAAACCTGTTACGGAGATGTTTACTGAGCGCCTGTGCTTAGGCAACACGCATTGCGTATTTGAAGTCCATGATGCCTATGGCCTAGGCGTCCATTCCATTACCCAGGCGGCGAACTTCTATGTAGAGGAGTCAAATAAACTGGGGTAGAGCGTTACGAAAAGTAATTGGAACTGAATTTTAGACTATGTGAAAAAGTAATGTAGATATGTAGTGAAATAAAACTTAAAAACAACCTTTTATGTTTATGAGTTTAATTTTTTTTTTGAATGAAGGTGTTTACTCTCCTAACACTGCTGATATTCTGTAAAAAAAATTGATAATACTCACCTTATATAAAACTTAAATTACACTTAGTAATAATTCAATGTTTTAGTATGTGTGTGTGTGTTCAGCTCGACATTATTGCATATGTATTTGCATGTAATCTAGATTTCTTTTTAATCTAACATATGTATGGGCCATGCGCAGTGTTACAGAATTTGATTTTGCTTGTTGTCACATACGCTCTGATATTTTAAAAGTAAAAAAAAATCGTCCAGTTTTTGCAAATGATGTCTGACATGAATAATTTTTTTCGAAGCACATTTTTCTGACGGTGTCTTCTTAAATATATATATATATTTTTTCAGTTGTTTATGCCTTGTAGAGTAACAAATATAATAAAATTAAAACAATGGAGATTCAATTTCAATCTCTCCTCATAACCAATTAAAAAAAACACGTTTTTTCATAAATCCAAAATAAATGGATTCTACAACTCAATCATACGATGCCAGTTGACAATTGGTTTTTTGGAGTTGCAATGCCGTGTAAACGTACACTTTTAGCGATCGTAAACATGTTCACTTAAGCCTGTTCAACTGGAGTGGTTCGGCGTTTGCGTGCAACAGCGGCCTATGAGCCGGAAGACCTCCAGAACTCTATCTGTATCTCTCTCTCTCTGTCTCTCTCTCTCTCTGTCTCTCAGCGGCGACCACTTCACCGTTTCTCTCTCTACCACTTCCTTTCTCTCTCTTTCTTCTCGATTGAGAGAGAGAGAGAGAGAGCCCCCGTTGGTCAAACATGATTTATGGCGTCGGTTTCCGTGAGATGATGATCAATGTTTGCAGTGGGAGTTTTTTTTTCTCTCTTTCTTCTTCTTCTTGTGCCCCGGCTGGTCGGTTTTGCACAGTTCCACGTATGACACGCGTTTCTTGTGGTTTTTCAGCTGTGAGTAAAAACATTATAAAAAATTAAATGAACCACATGTGATATAAATCAGCTGGTCCATAAATCTCTCCCCTTTTTTTAGTCGCTGTTTTGAAACTACACCTGCTGGGTTCTTTGAATACTAATTTACTCACGTTATTATTTGGACAAGAGTTAAATTTAGCGTTTTCGACGTGTAACATCTAAGCTCCCGGTATAAGGCATTTGGTATGAGTAATGTTGTGAATAGAACGAAAGTCACATAGAACGGAATTGTGTAACCTCGATTTTTTGCCATCTGTGGCGGATGGTGCGAACCAAGGTTTACAAATCAAAAAAATAAAAACAAACCTTAATAGTATAACCGTTAAGTGAATTTTAACAAGATGGGCAGTATTAAAAAAATAGCTTGTTGAAAATTAGGTCTAAAGCCAGGGTCTATAATTTTTTCAAGTAATTTTCGCTCTTATTGCAATTGTTTCCTTGTATAGTTTAACCTTTCGCTCTGCAAATGAAATGATTCGATAGTCGACGTAGTTGCTCCGGCAACGAATTCTAGCGGCGGGTGAGGAAACTACGTCTGATTCGCAATTTTCGTTTTGCTTAAAGAATTCTACGCGAAATTTCGTGTCCGAGTTTTGTGTTATATAAGTGTATTTGCAACACGATAAATACGTGAATTCTCGCTCTACCGAGATAATAGTTACAACACCTCTGGTGAGTACCTACTAAAAGATTGCTCACGTTTTTTAACCCCCCCTTTTTTTTTGTAAAACAGCTCTGAAAGCGATTTATATAAAGTGACTTGTAGTAGTAAGAAGAGCTAGGTACAAGAAAACTTACCGTATATATCTTATTTTAAGAGGTAAATACGGTAAATATTCTCGTTTTATAAACTTGGATCCTATTACCGAAATGTACAGAGTAATCAGAAAACGTACGATAAATGATGAATACCATAATAGACTATTCAGAGGAGGTGGTGTTTAAAGTTGACTACAGTTAAGGGCCCCGCCTACCCGGGCACACACATGGTGCGCAGAGCTTCAGGAAAAACAACGCGATTTCAAAACTACTCGAGATATCCGAGTGGGGATCTGCTTACGAAAAGCATTGAAGAGTTTTCTGAGGGCCGAAAAGTAATTTTTGATTTCGGATTAAGTTTCTAAACTGTATTTTTAGAAGATTTGAAATGGCTAAAAAAGGCATGTTTTCAGAGTAATTTTTAGGCGTAAAACAACCGGTACAGATTCTTGAAAGCACTTGAAGGGACTTGCATTACACCTTTATCTTCATTTCTCCGCCATGTAATGTTACGGTCGCCGCTCATACGCACGACGAGAAGACTGCGCGCCAGTCCAGAGGAGACACCGCGCTAGAAGCACCAGCGAGCGTCGCGCTTATCATCCCGCCTCGCCTGACACAGATACGCCCCCTGACGACTGCGTGTAACAAGCTTTCAGAAGACGCTCAGGAAAGCTTCCGTCTACATCCGCACATTTGGCCACACATGATGCTCTTGGCGGATGCACAGCACTGTACAGACAGATTACTGTACAGACTTGCACGACATGCGTGTTCGTGCATTACTTTGGCGAACAGCATCGCAGTATCGTACGCAGTAAGCTGTTCATTGTGAGGCATGCAAATCACTGTCACAGTGGGATAACACAGGGAAAAAACACCTGCACTGTTACAAAAGGTTCCTTTGAAAACCGGTTGCCAAGAAATGGTTTTTAATACTGCAAGAAATATATTGAAACTTTGTACACCACATGACTCCGGTTATTTTTACATAGCCTATACGAAATACGTATTTTAGTGTTAATACTGAGTATTTATCACGAAAATTGTCACACAATTTTATTTTTTAATTGATGTTTCATTCCAGCATAAATATTTTAAATCACTGAATAATAACATAAAGTTCCATAAATTGATTTTATTTTGTTGTGTCATGCTTATTATGTGAAGTTAATACTGGAAAACTATTCAAAAACGGAACGGAGTTACTTGGACAAAATAAAGCATACATTTCCGGATAAGAAACCGTACCCATTATTACTGCGAGCTTGCAGTGTATAGTCTACATTTTTATGAAATATTTTACACCAAAGAAATTAAAAAAATAAACCTTTTTAGTTATATTATGCTATAACTCATCGTCATCGAGAACGATTCTGCATAAAACACATCGTATTATTATAAGACATTTTCTACGGAAAGTCCCTTTCCTGATATGCTACCAAATAGAGAGAGATTGTAAATGAAATAAAACTCGTTAATTATTTGAATTAAATTAGCACAAAGAATGTCTTGCATTTTGTTCTCTAAGTAAGCTTTAATGAATTAATGTTAAGATTCAACATTCTTTCAGTGTGGTTTTCGAGTAATTGTAGAAAAACAGCTTAATCCACTGTTGATACAATTTTGAGAGTCGAACTGACACCATCTACATCGCGATATGTGCATTATTTAATGTACTTCACAAGTAAAAGCATAGTCTATTTATCTTAAGAGCGTAACATTAAAAATAAATATTTTGAACATTAATGTTTATATATTTTTACCCATAAACACATTACATTTTTTGACTACACAAATGTTTGTTTGCCTTCACCTCTTTAATTACGAAAATTTAAGATCCTTATTTATCCTTAAGCATGTACATTGCTTTAGTGGTATCGTTGCTGAGAAAACAATTGGAAAAAAATAATGCATTACACATTTAACTAATACTTAGCGAACCTAAACAATTAGGTTAGTCGAATGCTTTTTACCCGTAAACAAGCATAAATGAAATGATTTTAGCGGCTGAAAAATTAAATATATCCGTAACTTACTAAACTATACTGTAAAAGTAGAAACTATTAAAATTATTTCTGGCACACTGCCATCAAAAAAAAATTATATGGGATTAGTAAAATATGGCAAAGAAAATATTTTTAATTGAATTTAATTAGCATGTAAATTAAGAAAACTAAGATTTGGCTTCAACTTGAAGTCCAGAAGTTTATATGTGAAAAATTACATTTAAGGAGCCAAAATTCCTCACATGTTAACTTTCTTCATTAAGTTTCAAAAAATATACAATAAGATAAGTATTTTTAATTATTTAAAGTCTTTAAATTTATGTTTTGTCACAAAAACAAAAGTGTCAACTTATAAATATTTCACATTTCCAAAGAAAATTCTACAAAAAAAAAAAAAAAAAACTAGCTTTTAGTCCAATGGTTTCCAGGTAATTTATTCCGGAGGACATCAGCTATAAACTAAGGCTGGCACTCAAAATTAATCTTCATCTTTCCCACAGAGCCACAGCCATTTTTTTTTCACTTTTACCCAAATTACAATACCAAAATAGAAAGGCTTATTTTCTCATAAGTTTCCCGAACAAAGAAGAAAAGTAAGAAGCTTTGGGTATAAACATTGTCCCCCCTCCCCCATCAATATAAAGAAAGCTCTTCCCGAGGGGAAAAAGAATCCAGCATTATACGAAGGAAAAACATAAGAAAATACGTTATCATATACGCAGTACACCTAAAGACAGTTTTTTTGCCTTATATTAAATTAAAAACGGTCAAAATAATATCATATATTGAATCAGATATGGAAAAATAATAATTATTATCCTAGGAAATTATATAATAGTCAACCTAACACATATTTTAAAGTAAATTAAGTTGTTGAAAGTTAAGATCATTTATATTGAAAAGCTACAGAAAATACTTAATATGTCACGAATATACTACTTATGTCAAAGAGGAAAATAATATTGGTTCTTTAACACACATAAAAAAAAAAGATTTTCGTATGATACCTAACTGTTTTGTTTATTGTATCATGTGTAACATTGGTCCACACAAATGAAATTACGTGCATAGATAGTAAAGAGTACAAAAAACCAAAACAACTAAGGTGCATATGCAGGATGGATTTTAAAACGTGATACATATTGTAAACACGAATTCATCTGAACTTAAACAAAAGAAGAAGAAAAAGTATGACGAAAATTGCCCAAAAAGGTGTCTTAAGAAAATCAAGCTCAATTAAATTTAAAAACAATATTTTTTTTCTAGAAATTAATTTAATTAAAAACAGCATTTCTGGCTGTTGGTTTGTTTGAAGAATGCCTAAAACATAAAGTAATTAGTATTGGCAGTGTCATCGACCTCCACTGCAATGTCATCAGGCAAGAGAGATTTTTGGACTAAAATTTTGACATTAAATTTACAAAGAATACCGGTAACATTACACAGGAATCTTCGATAATTCAATTTTTGCTTCGTAAAATTACAGGAGTGTTTTAGAAATTAGCTCAGTGGAATCTTTTTTTCCCAGTAAAAACAAAACCTTCCAAAGTATGTTTAAAAAATCTCTTTGTCCTTCAAACAGCGTGTTGATCCTGAATAAAACGAAAAAAAAAAAAAAAACACTCGGAAGGTGAAAGGTCCTACAATGGTCTTGAATTACGGAACACACATAATTTGTTTGACGCGCATTATTTGTTGAAAAATTCAGTTTTTTACGGTTATTTACACATTATGGCTGTTATATTAATTACTAGCCGGAGTACCAGCGCTTCGGTTATATTAATTACTAGCCGGAGTACCAGCGCTTCGCTGTGACAATCTACAGGCGTGAACTCTCTCACAATGTTCATTGTACATGCCCCTCTTCGTGAGTACGCAACTGCCGTCGAAAAAGCAGTTGCCATGGATACGCAGAAGGCATCAACAATGCAAAAAAAACCGTTGACTTGATGTAAGCTTTCGGACATACGCCATTGCAAAGCACATGCATGTCTGTAGAAGGATACTACAAAAAAAGCAAATGACAAAAACAAAAATTAAGCAAAAATATTGCTGTTGTCAACAGGATATAAACACCACATAATATTCCATAACAGGAATATGGTCAACAAACAAAGAAAAAACAAAGAAAAATGGACTAACAGGACGAAAAAAAACCACAAATGATGACAGCACAAAAATATTGAACCCAAAAAAATTCAGCACAACAGTTGAAACGAGACAAAAATATGACAAAACGAAAAGACGAAACAAAAACAATAGTTTTCCAAAAACAGAAGAGAACGAAAAAAAACCCACAAATGATGACAGCACAAAAATATTGAACTCAAAAAAAATCAGCACAACAGTTGAATCGAGACAAAACACGACAAAACGAAAAACGAAACAAACACAATAGTTTTCTAAAACAGAAACAAGCGACGTTTCGGGAACTGCTATCTGCTCCCGTCCTCAGGCAGAGACGAATCAACAATGCAAAAAAAATCCGTATCCATAGGGACGAAGAAAGCGTCAGGAATACACCACGGCGAAATTTCATCAAGAATAAATTTAAATTCTGCTTCAAGATGTGGTTTTCATGAAAAATCACCTAGTGGGGTGACCTTCTTCTTGTTTCGAAGGTCAAATATGCAAATAATTTTCATCGCTATCGGATGAATGGTATACGAACGCACACGGAACAAACAAACAAAGAAACAAACATCTAAATATATATAAATCCAGTGTCCTGATGTTTGTTTCCTGTGAACTCTTCACCAAGTCAACTGATATCGATGAAAATTGGCATTTATGTGTAAATTTTTTCCAACTTGAGAGATAGGATAGTTTTTATTACGATTAATGGTCTTAATAATTTATAATTAATAATAAACTGATTATCAATGTTGATTGGTGTTTAAGCCCGGGAAACAGTGGGCACTTCGTCTCCATGACAACGCTGCGTGCTCGAGAGTCGGGAAACCATCGGTGCTATTCGTTTTTTCCTTCCGTACATTACAAAGCATTGTATTAAGATTTTGTCAAAATTAATTAATTTTCATTTTATTTCATTTATTATAACTGTAAATAAGAGATTTGGTCTCATCCCCCCCCCCCCCCATTAATACAACCGTGCGAAGCCGGGTCAGGCAGCTAGTTTATATATAAACATACATACACTAGTACCCGGCGTTGCCCGGGCTAAACGCATCATTATATAAGGGGACATCACTACCAAGTTCGTAGGACACACATTTGAAAAACGAAATATTTTGATTTTCAAGTCCCATTGATTGCACAGTCTCGGTGCATCGAGGCTACGCGTCAGCGAAACCTGGACGCCTATCTTCAGCTTCATTTTGCGGGAAGGCAGGTAACCCCTAGGCAAGACGTGACGGACGCACCAAACGATAGCGCGTTACAGATTCAAGGCAACGTCATCTATTGAGACGAAGGTCTGAACTTAACTGTTATCAGCGCCTTTGGTTCGCTAGCAGCCGATACCTTCCACAAAGCGGATGAGTTTCGCCAAGGAGAAGGAGAGGAAGTGGTCATACCTTACTATATGACCGTGTGGCGGACATGGAGAAATGACACAAACTCACTTCGTCGTCTATAACCTATCTCCCATGATTTGATATTACAAAACTGGAATAACCCCTTTTTTACTCCATTAGGGATGGCATTTCATAATTATTTGTAGTCTATGTAACTCTCCGGCCCAAAAATTATATATATTATATATTATATATATATGCAAAAAATTATGGTGATCCGTTGCTTAGTTGCTGCGTGAAATGACAAGCAGAAGACATATATTTTCTCATTTATAATACAGGGGTGCCCACAAGGGGGGGGGGGGGTAACGACGCAGACTGCGTCATTAAAATTTCAGGGGGGGGGGGGGGTTAAAAGACGAGAAAAATGTATATATTATTTACATAATTATAGCTTCTAATGTAAAAATACGTTTCTGGTGCTTTGATAATTGAAAGGGATCTTGTAAATCAAATTGGCAACCCCGCACTTTCCTCAACAAAAGCAGTTTGGCATCTGTCGGTTCAGGATGGTAATATTACCTGATATGACCAAAATTATTATTAGAAAATCAGTTTTAATTAATGCAAAATGTGATAAAATATAATACTAAAAAGTATAATATTATAAAATAATTGAGTAAATCATTGAGAAAATGGCATAAAAAATTTCGGGGGGTGGGGGGGGGGGCGCATCATTAGGTTAGGGGGGGGGTGAGTCATAGTGTTTGGGGGGGATGGGCACCTCTGTATAATATTAGTAGGGATGTACGAACTACATTCACATTATACATTGAGACCCTCTTTTAAACAAATTATTACCCAGGAACTTCTTGGTTTATAAAGTAGTTTCAGTTATGTTTTCAAAAATTCTGTGTGATAATATTATTTAAATAACCTTTTCGTGATGCAGCGAAATATTTTTTATAATCGGATAGTGCTTTAAAAAGTGTACTCATTTAATTAGTTTTACTATAATAAGTCACAAAAGGCATTCTGTTAATGAAGTATTACATAGATTTTTTGTTCTAACCCTAAATAACTATTTTATATTCAATAAATTTACAACAACTAATAATAAAGCTTTTTCTTATTTCACGAAATTCTGGAATCAAAGGAATACAAGTGCCTACATATTTTTACGAATTGTGATACAAAACTGATCATTTATGTCAAACTGTTATTTCCACATGCAAACAGAATATGCTACAAAGTACGTTTGTCTTTAATACAGACAAAACATTTGAAATTATATTTTTCAATTTCAAAAAAATATTTTGACACCTTGGAAAATTTAACTTCAATTTTCACAAAAGTACAAGAAGTGTACTTATACCCCTTTGCTTCTGACCCCTCTCAATTGATTTTTCAAGTGTGACGGTATAACTACTTAAAGCCGTTACAATGCAAACCGAGGATTAAAACATAATTACGTGCACATTTTAATGCACAAAACAGCGAACATACCACAAAGGAACGCAGAAATGAGCAGATATCAATATACACAGAATACTGACATCAGATGCTACAAGCTCATGCAAATAAATAAGGCGAAAAAACAGCAGCAGAAATATCTGAAGATATTACTTGTGCATTCGTATCTCAGTTAATTCGTATGTTTAGAAGCATTTGAGGGTCTTTTGATCCTCAACGCATAATCAAAGCAGCAAACATCCACGATAAAAAAAATAACCTACACACTCTCTCTCAACAAACGCGATACTGTGAATTATCACACCATGCACTATAACAACAAATAAATGAACACTCACCATTAATTTTCACCTTGGTCAGGACAGAAATGATGTTATAGAAGTTTGGTGCATCCCAGTGACAAAATTCTCCTGAAAAAAAAAATTAAATTCTGCTGGCTTCAAAGATTATTCAACGAAAACAATTTCCTAGCAATTAAAATCGATCAAATATATATAATAAATCCATATATTTAACTTATATCATCTGTGGTCACAAAGAATAAAAATACTTTTTTGGAAACTTTTGGCGACGTAAATTTTCGCACAGTATTTTGGGGTTGGTCAAAAATCGATATTGTTTCCTAATCTTCTGGAATGAAATTCCAAACGCATTCTACGTCTCTCCTACAATGAATGAATAACGACCGACGAGAAAATTAAAGATGGGTCTCCCCTGGAAACGTGAAAATAATAACTGTCACTTCAGTGACTGAATTTTACATATTTAGAGACGTTACACCCTGACCCAACCCCCCACCCAAAAAAAAAAAATTATGTTCTCATATGACTTCTGATTTTTAGCGCATTTCACAGATTTGATTGACGACAGACGTGTAAAAACTGAAGTTGCTAAAACAGTGGTTCCCAAACTTTTTCAGCTGGCGACCCACCTTTCGTTATAGGAATACCTCCACGGTCTATCGGTCCATGGTGCAGTAAAAAAACTTTATTTGTATCGTATCCCTTCCTTATGTATATATATAATTTACCATTTGATATAGCAAATGTATATATATATATATATGGTTTTTTTAAGATTAAGATTGATTATTGATAAACAATTTGTGTTCTGATTTGAAAATGGTTGACAAAATGTAAGCACTTTGTAGCAAAACATTTATTTCACGATATATATGTGTTTGCACACAATTCGATTTGTTTAGATTTTTCTCATCTTTTCTGATGGTTTATTCGATGGTTTCTGATAGTTATAAGATCGAGTCGCGACCCACCTGCAAACCTAGAATCTACAAGCAAAATTCCACTCAGTGAAATGCGTAGGCAATTTTAAGAAGAGCAGTGATAGCTATGATCGAATCGATTTCATAGTAATATTGCATACCTATAGCTGAAGTCACAATGTCACGACCAACACGACACGACAAATCCAATTAGGCGTCGTCGTACATCGTTCCAGCACGACAGAGTTAATAGAGTAGGTTCACAATACCACGACAACATTAACATGTGGCTGTCGGAAAACCATTCCAACCAAACGAGTCCATAAAATGCACTATATAATGCGCTAAAAATAGTGTTGGCCCTACATACATGAATCTGTTATTTCCTGTTGATAGCATAAGTACATGACAATGTAAAATTTAGTCATCAATTAGTAAGTAGTATGTAAATATATGTCCGGCGCCAGAGTTGGAGTTGAGTTGGAGGAAATGTCGACAGCCATCTTGGATTCTGGCATCAGGGTGGCCAATTTTTGGTGTCAAAATGACTCAAAACCCCCTCCAAAATACATAGAAATTTCCCTATTTCGAGGGAAAAAATTCGCGTTTTTTAAAGAAAATTTCCCATTTTATTTCTGAAAAATTACTAAAAGCGGCTTAATATTCCTAAACGCAAGCCGCCCTAAGCCACTGATAATCAGAACCTTTACCTCGGGCGTCGTTGTTGCCCTTTTCGTTACGCCCGCCACCTTTAAAATCTACCGATTTGAACGGAAAATATTTTACAATTTATAAATAAAAAATTATAAAATTTGTATTTAAAAGAACCTCCAACATCTTGGATTCTAGAACATTACAACTTTTCGTTACGGTCGCCAATTTGTTATGTGTATGACATCACCGTTGCACTTTTCGTTAAGACCGCCATCTTGGATTCTAGAATGTTGTGAATTTCGTTATGGTAGCCATACTGAATATCCGTAATTATTAACCGATTTTTAATGGGAACAAAATTAAAAAAATCAGAAAAAAAATTTACTTAATACAATTTTATTAAAAAAAAACGCACTAACCACATGGAGACCTCGGTTTGAAAACCGACGAGGTCATGCGATAAAAACGGATCCTTCCTTCGCTGAATCCACCAGCAGACTGACCTCCCACCACTAACACCAAGGCAGATATTACACCAGACAGTACGTTGTCATGGCAGCCATCTTGAGTCCGCCATCTTGTTGTCGTCTGGTGGAGGTCGCCGTCACATTTACGTCTGCCGGAGGGCGCTGCAGTCGTATTAGTTTAATTTTGTCCGACAGAGCGCAGTATAGTATTTATTACCGTGGCGTCCGCCATTTTGTCAGCCATCTTGGCCAACATCTTGAAATTCAATCATTTTTAAGCCGTAAATTCGGAAAAGATTCCCAAAATTTATCAAAAAATTCAGTTATTTATTAACTAGCTCTATCGTTGGCCTTGGTTCGATCCTTGATCAATACGAAAAAGAAAATTTAATTAAAAATTACCAAAAATTGCCAAATTCGAAAAAAAAAACCCAACAAAATTACAAATAAAAAAAATATTACAGAAATTCTACTCTACTACAGGAACACTTGCTAAGGTTAACAATCTAATAAGCATTTGGTTCTGTGTTGGTTTGGACTAACTAATTCTCTGCTCCAAACGGTTTTCTGATCACAGAGACCAGCCAGATTCTTTACCTACATAGTCTTTTTATTCACGGCAGAGTTTATCGATACCTTGTTGAACAGACTGCTCCACATAGTCAGAAGTGTAAATTGTAGCAAGCGATGTATGGAAAGCGCACTTCATCTCTTGGTCCTCGAACGGATACGATTAAGCATATACACATTCCATCCACAAGTTACATTTTAAAGGTCCGTTTGTTGCTACTTCATCAGTAAGCAGATTTATAATGTTCTGCTTGATATCGTCATGAAATTACAACTGTCTTTCAACTCGCTAAATGAATTTAGATAATAGTAGTCTTTAAACGTTTCGCGAAATGCAGATTTCGCCAAGTGGAATCCGTTATCGTTTACCTGTAATGCACCAAGCACAGTCTTAGGCTTAGATTAATGTCTAGGTCTGATCGCATTCGGTTGCTGAACATCTGTTTTGAGGCTTGTACGAATACGAGTCTCCAATCTAAGGCGAGGAGTCTAAATGTCTGCAGGTAGTTCCACAGTAGGTAAACGGACTTCACCTTTGCAGTTTTTACATGTCGTCTCAAACTGTCATCACGTGTGAACAAAACATGACACTTATCGCAGTGTAACTTCAAACTAGATGAATTATTCGCACATTTTACTTCTAATAAACATGTATATAACTTTGTTATAGTGGTAGTCCGCACATATGTCAATCTAAGATGACAGCTTTAGTATTTAAAATATATATTTGGAAATTTGAATACCCGATGCCATCACCCAAAACTATAAAAAAAGATGGCAGACTTAAGAATTTCAAACCTAACTACTACTATAAGTTTAAAACATGGCACCAGTATAAAAATATGGCTGTCTACAGCAGATGATTAAATTTTTCAAAGTTGATGACTTTGTAAAGAAATGGCGGTCTCTAACAAGAGACTAATTTTTTTAAAGTTGGCAATACTGTAAAAAAAGATGGAAGCCTACAGTAGATTCTATTTTTTTTAGATATGCCGCCAGTAATAAAAATGGCTGCCTACAGCAGACGACTGTATAATTTTTAAAATATGCTGCTAGCAACTAGTACTATAAATTTAAACTTGACACGCCTCTGATGTTTGAATTTACCGTAGCCCAACTGAAAGCATATATTCCTTATTTTTTCTTCCTCCCTCAAAAGATCCTCTGGTCTAGTGGCTAGCTTAGCTGACTGCCGATCAGCAGCAACAGCAATAAAATATTTTTATTCTTAAAAATAACACCACAACAGCATTCCCTAGCTCCGCAATAAATATGAACCAAGATGGCCGCCTGTGACACTACCAGCAATCGGCGACAACAACCCTCGCCTCGTGTTCCGAGCACGTGGTGCCACGCCCCCCTCGCCTACATCGTGTTCCCACATTGCCAGAACAAAATGGCGCCTATTTGTTTACAGTGTCCCAGAACCATCACGCTCTCCCTACTGACCTACTACATATTATTTTTTTTTCTACACTCAATTGAAATGCACATCAGGGTTGTTAAAGTGTTGCTAAAGTACGTTATTACGGTTTTTGAAAAAAAAAATAATATTATGCCCGCTTCCAACCATTAGCTTTATTTTACCCTTCTTTCCCGTGAATAGAAAAAAAAGCAATACCCTGCGTGAAGCCAGAGCAATGCAGCGTAAACAGTGAATTCGCACAGTAAATAAATACAATATAAAATCATACAAGGTTTTATGAACAAAAATATATAATAAAAAAACACATTTACAATGCAGTTTCCACGCTAGCAGCTGAGGTGACTGATAAAAACTGGTGGCATGTTTTTCACAAACACACTCCCCCCCCCTCCCCAGTTACGGATAAAACACGAAATGGGACGGGAAAACTTTTATCGGATTGTTTTCTGGCAGGTTACACATGACAAAACGTTTATTCCCACATTATTTACAGCTCTCCCCGTTTGGAAGTTCCTATCGTGATAGAAGGGGATACGGTCATTAGACAGATCTTGCATCGTGATACGTCCTATCAAAAGTTTAAAGACCATTACAGATTTAAGATGATGTAATGTTGGTAATAAAATCCCAATATAAATTACTTCATCAGCATAATAACTTTTAAAATTCTTAATTAAAGTATTATTAAATAATTTATTATCCATTCATTATTTTAGTAATTACTTGTTTAGAAAAAAACAATTTTAGAGTTCTAAATTTTTTTTAAATACGATAGAAGTAAAGTTATAAAAAATGGATTTTGTATGAATTTTTTTGTATAAAATCCTAAATCTATATTAAAAAAATATCTCGCAAAAATACGGTTGATATTTTTTTTATCTTTCCATATGTATGCCATTATCTCCCCTTATGTCGTTCTGTGTTTGACTGATTAATGTCATAAGGTAGATGAATGGTCTTTCCTTTTTTGTTGGTATCACCTTTATATGCAATTAATTATGAAATTAATATTTTATTGTTCATTATTTCTTCATACGACCAACTGCAATTGGCTTTGTCACGATCAAGAGTTGAAAGTCAGGTGTAAAATTATATTGAATCAATCAACAGTAAGGAAGATTATTGAATCACCAGAGACTGTATTTATGCGCTTGCAATATATTAAAATTTATAAAATTTTTGTTAAATATTTTGTGTATATTAAATTCAAGTGTTTGTTATATTCATCATATTTAAACGGATGCCTTAGGCGCCTTGCAACCTCCTAGTATGTACTGTAATCATTTTAAAGGCACATTTCTTTGATATTTTAAAACTCGTGATTAATTCTCACTATGACTATTTCATAGAGACCGGAAAAATTCGCGGGTTCAATGACCTTCAGGATAGACTCCAATATCCTCTACACACTCGGGAAAATGCCAATTGTTCATTGGCTGCTGACTTGTGAGTCGTCTCGACTGGGTGGCCTGTGATTCGACACTTCTATGAGTGTGGGTCTCTAATTGGCCCTCAGTCCTCCAGATTAACAGTGGACCAATGGCAGAAGCAGCACTAAGATATAATTATTTGAATTTTAGCATAACACGAAATGAATCCGCGAATTTTTCAGGTCTCTACTATTTCAGCATACAAAATATATTACAGGGTAGTTTCATATCATAAAGCTTCATTTGGCACATAGATCCGTTTGATTCGTCCCCTAATGTTTACGAAAGTGACTATATACGGGTTTATGTTACATACACGTGGGTCCGCCATCTTTGTAACACGTTTCAGATCATCGACTTCCGTTCAATGTTCACGAAATTAATCCTACCTAATGCCGTATGCTAAGAGCTAATATGTTCATGCATAAAAAATTACAAACTGTGGAACAATACCAATAAGCACGTGAATATATAAAATCATTGACGGAGTCTGGGGGTTTGCAAGCATATAAAAAAAAATTGGTTGTCTGTAAAGTCGGTTTACGGACGATAGTTTAACATGACAACGTCATAACTAAACATTAATGAAATTATTGCATAATTTTATGAAAAAAATTGAATTATTTTTTATTTTAATAATAAAAGAATAAATATTGAAATTATACTAGTAATCAGATTTTTAAAATGCAATAATAATGAACCTTATTGCCGAAATTGTTGTTGTAATAAGCAATGAAAACCACATTAACTTTTCACTTCACTTTATAAACAGTCGACGAAACAGTTCACGTGTAGATGACTTGTAATTAATTTTAAAAACTGGCATTTAGCTGTAAGTTAAAATATAATAATTATGAACAAGTTTTCTCATTAATAAACTGTAATCAAATATCTATCATCAATTATATGAATCACCATAATTATTTAGTCAATTGTAACATAACCTATTATTACTGCACTCGACGACAGCGTAACGGAACACAGCGTAACGGAACAATGAGCGTAACGGGACACAGTGTAACGGAACAATGAGCGAAACGGGACACAGGGCAACGGAACAATGTGCGTAACTGGACACAGCGTAACGGAACAATGTGCGTAACGGGACACTTTTTCGTGCGTGCAGCCGGCGTTCATCGATTTATTAGACGTTGTCACATCAAAAAAACATAACCTTAACTTAACTACCTACTAAAAAATATCCAATACTCGCAATATGTACTACATAATAACGTTAAAATTTTATTTGGGAAATAAAAATAATATTTAAAACTTGTATCTTTAAAAATAGATTAAATTAAGTTTTATCCAAGAAATATAAAAAAAAATTAATACGTCACGTGACCATGTTGATGGCGACTTACATGAATTTACTCCATATCAAATTCTTCCTATAGAAGTTTTCACTTCAAATAAAAAAATTCAGTAATAAAATGTTCCTGTTGTGGTTTTTTTTTTTGAAAAAACTGGGCCAGTCTAATTTCTTAACGAAGTGAATGGTTTCTGTGTTTCTGTGTTAGGTGAAGTCAGGTAGTCCAAAGCACAATTCTTATGGACGTTTTTAAAAATTGCAAAATGTTTTTTGACGTGACAACTTCTAATAAATCGATGAACGCCGGCTGCACGCACAAAAAGTGTCCGGTTACGCACATTGTTTTGTTACGCTGTGTCCCGTTACGCTCATTGTACGCTTGCGCCGCATCTATCTCTATTCCACTCGACTGTTTATAAAGTGAAGTGGAAAGTTAATGTGGTTTTCATTGCTTATTACCACAACAATGTCGGCAATAAAGGTTAATTATTCTTGCATTTTAAAAATCTGATTACTAGTATAATTTCAAGTCTTTATTTTTTATTATTAAAATAAAAATGATTCAATTTTATTCATAAAAGTATGCAATAATTTCATAAATGTTTTGTTATGACGTCACGTTAAACTATCGTCCGTAAACCGACTTTACAGACAACCAATTTTTTTTTATGTGCAGCATCTTAGCTCTCGGTATACGGCATTTGGGTGGGAGTAGTTTCGCGAATGCGACGGAAGTTAAAGGAACGGAAATGTGTGACCACGTTGCTGCAATATTGTGGCGGATGACACGAACCAAAGTTCACAAGGAAAAAGGGAACAACTTTATTGTATTTACTGTTAAATGCGTTTTAGCAAGATGGGTTGTATTTTAATATAATTCCTCGTCAAAATCAGGACCAGAGATGGGGTTTTATTTATTTTTTTATTTTTGAGGTCGTTTTCGCTTTTGTAGGAGTCTTTTCATTATATAGTTTAAAATTTCGCTCTGCTAGCGGAATGATTCGATAGTCGACGTAACTGCACCGGCAGCGAATTCTAACGTCGGGTGTGGAAACTACGTGTGATTAGCGTCCAGAAATGCAGTTTATCACTCTCGGAATTATTTTAAAGAATTATACGTTCAATTTCCTTTTTTCCAAGTTTCGTATTAAAATTTTATTTGCAACGTGATAAGACAAGAATTTGTTATTTACCGCGGTAAGATGATTGATGATTAAGCATCACTGGTAAGTACTGGATGACTGGCTCACATTTTTTTTTCAAGCGCGATTTTGTTTCAATTTGTACCTACTTCTGTAGGTTAGCAGTTCTTTTTTCCAATTTACTCCTTTGATGTGTTTTTTTTTTGAGTGTAGGAAAATAAAAGAAGATACTGTACGCATTTGTAATTAAAAACGGAACGAGGCCAAAGTAAATAAATACTTCTCATTGTGTGTGATCCTCGGGAAATGCAGGGCTTGATTGTTTTTCTCACAATTCCCCCCCCCCCCCCCCCCCCCACGGCCATCGCCCTTCGCTTTCACCAACCAACTTCCGGCTTCTTGGCGCGCTGTTCCGGGCG
Source organism: Bacillus rossius redtenbacheri (assembly GCF_032445375.1). Classification (NCBI taxonomy): domain Eukaryota; kingdom Metazoa; phylum Arthropoda; class Insecta; order Phasmatodea; family Bacillidae; genus Bacillus; species Bacillus rossius. The sequence continues at coordinate 22,712,150 of NC_086345.1, forward strand.
GAGGGGAATATTAATTGTTCATTTGTTCTTCTTGAGAAAGGCCCCGAAATTAAAGGAGGTAAAGGAGGGGGGGGGGGTGTCAGTGTTAAAGGCGGGGCACTATGAATCATTCCCAAGTTAATTCCTTAAGGCCTGGGCGAACGGAGAATTATTTCGTACCAACCTAGCAGCTCGTAATTTCTCCAAGTTGAGACTCTGTCCGGAGCGCACCCGTGTGAATCAGCGAAGATTTTTTTTTTTAAATAAATACAGATACTAGCGAAAATTTGTTAGGCAGTTTAAGAACTTAATAACATATTAATAGACTACGGATAAGAAAACAAATATATTTCCTCCCATGACGGTAATCGAACCTGAAAACTTTTCCTCAGTGGATTCTTTGCCTAGAAGCCGTGTAAATAAGAGAATAATTTTTTTTAAAAATAAATACAGATACTAACGAAAATTTATTAGGCTGTTTAAGAACTTAATAACACAGTAATAGATTACGGGTAAGAAAAAAAATATTTCCTCCTATGACGGTAATCGAACCTGAAAAATTTTTCCGCAATTGATGCTTTGCTTAGAATGAAGCCGTGTAAATCAGCGAAGAATTTTTTCAAAATTCAAATTATTCATTTTAAGACCTTAATTATACACTTAAAGCCTAGGAGCAAGAAAAGAAACACCCCCATTAGTTTCCTACTTTTCCTATAATCGTCATATCATTAACAGAATAACACAGATAGCAAAAATGTATATAAGTTAGAGTTCAATTATCTCTTCGTTAAAGTAATAAACATATTTGATTTAATGAGCAAATAAAAGTAAATTTATCAATTAAATTATAGATTTCATTTCACTCCTTCTTTGTGTCCATACAAAATAGTGATAATTCAATAAAAATGATTCAATTTTATTCATAAAAGTATGCAATCATTTCATCAATGTTTTTTTATGACGTCACGTTAAACTATCGTCCGTAAACCGACTTTACAGACAACCAATATTTTTGTGACAATCAAAGTTAAGAAAAATGTATAACAGGATAGTTCCGCACATCTAGGCTCTTCTATACATTTTTTTTGTCCCAAGATGTTCATGTAAGGGAATATGTAAAGTTTAATATCGCCACACGTGGTCGGCAATTTGAAGTATGCACTTCATCTCTTGGGTACAGAAGAAACTTGCATGCTCATTAGATTTCATCCTGTTAAACTTCCGTTCCATGGTGCGCGCGCAACTTGCATTTTCGTTGCATGCTAAATTTTCCTCTTCAACACACCTAAGGGAGTATTAATTCTAATATATATTTATTATATATATTCTTGACGGTTGCTTAGAATTGGTGGAATCATAATTAGTAGGTTAAGTGAACCAAATAGGGCGCCATTTTTATTGAGGTGTAACATCTGAGCCCACGGTATACGATATTTGGTAGAAGTAATTTCTTGAATGGGACGAAAGTATGCAACCACGGGCTGTATGTAATCTGAGGAAATTGGCGTAAAGCTGTTCACAAAGCCAAAGAGAAACTTTATAAAATTAACTTTAAAATGAATTTTTAAAAATGATGGGTAGTATTTTAATAAAATTTCTTATCGAAAATCAGATACAAAGCCAGGAATTATTATTTTTTTCAAGGTTATTATTTTTTGGTTCTATCGGAGCCGTTTAAAATTTTGGTCTGCAAATGGAATGATTGGGCTGCTCCGGCAGCGAATTCTATCGGCCGGTGGGGAAACTACGTGCCATTCGCTTCCAGAAATTTAGTTGGAAACGCTATTTTCGTATAATTATCACAATCAGCAATATTTAAAAGATTTGAATAAAGTATTTGAGAAACAATATGTCACAAACAACAGATTTTACAGAAAGTGAATAAAATGTAATAAGTCAATGGCATGTGGCAAAATATGTATATGTGATACTATGGATACATTGCAACGTTAAATTTCCTTCTCTTTAATGTATAAAAGAAAGACATTGTATTTACAACCCCCCAAAACTATATTTAAAAATGCTGGACTTATGTTGTTTCTCAATTTCCTACATAAATTATACTTTAAATTTATGTCCGAGTTTCGTATTATAAGTAGAGTTGCACCATGAAAACACATGAATTTGCTCGTTAACGAGGTTAGATGTTACACATATCTGGCGACATTTTAATATACTGATAACAATTTTACTATGGCATATATAAATAGTTACATGGCCACTACGTGACTTATAAGTGAAACTTCACACTACTTTAATCCACTTGACTGATAAAACTATACAATAAAAGTTCACAATGGAGAACTAACACTGCAGGTTTAAAATTATTGTGACAAACATGATGACAAAATGAAGTCTCTTGCAGTTGTCTGATCCTCTACTTTATTCGTTATTACACCTGCCCATTCTTCACCATCGAGTGCTCCACTCCTGGGCTTTGGACTTTTAGGTACGCTCTGATGAGTCATCGAATAGAATTACCCTTTCAGCTGTTTTCCATGGCAACACAAACATGATGACACATTTTTATGTTTAACAAATTCTTGATTATAATCCTACAAACGTATAATTATTAGAGGTACGGAAATTTCACGGATTAATTCGGTTTCAAGTAGAACGCAAATCTTCATACTGCTGGAACGTGTTACTGATTGGGCCCGCAGATATTTGTTTACGCCCCTCCGCGACAGTGAGCCAATGATGATCTGCTTGGAAGGAAGAAAGTGAATCATTTAGTGACGAAAGAAAAAAAATAATAAAGGTTCTCACTAAGCCAATGGGAAACAAAACGTTCTGTAATGCTAACATTAAGGGTTTTGAATTTTTTTCGCCTGTCACCAGACAAATAATTCGCGAAATTTCCGGGTCTCTAATGATAAAACATTTTTTTTTTTTCAGTTTTATACGTTGAATATCCCGAAGATGAAATCGTTTTCACGGGGACGAACATTAAAATGGGCACAGCGGAAAACGACCTAATTAACAATAAAGATCGCTGGCTTTCGCGGCCGTAGTTCGAAACAGCTTGGCTTCTGGGTTGCATCCGCGTCCAAAGGCGAATACATCACCGACCGTTTCGGTAAACGTTGCAGTCGCCATCATCAGGGCAGATTTACCTGCTGAGGAGGGGGTATCACAAGTTCTCCTGCCTTCAGTAACCTTCGTCTGAGAGGAAGGAGGGGAGTGGTTTGTGTTTCCCGATTGGTAGAGATCTGAAAAATTCGCGGGTTCATTTCGTGTTATGCTAAAATTCAAATAATTATACCTTAGTGCTGCTTCTGCCATTGGCACACTGTTAATCTGGAGGACTGCGGGCCAATTAGAGACCCTCACTCGTAGAAGTGTCGAATCACAAGCCACCTAGTCGTGACGACTCACAAGTCAGCAGCCAATGAACAGTTGGCATTTGCCCGAGTGTGAAGAGGATATTGGAGTCCATCCTGGAGGTCATTGAACCCGCGAATTTTTCCGGTCTCTACCGATTGGCTGCAGAGCCCACGCGAGTGGATCTCGGAGAAACCTCCACCTTCGTCTTTCGAGACCCGGTGCCTAAGTGATAGCTGAGAACTGGACTGCGCCAACGAGAGATATGAATGGCCTTGTCTTCTCTCTCTCTCTCTCTCTCTCTCTCTCTCTATCTCTACCTCTTAACACGTCTCTGCTTCCCCTTACTCTCTGCTCTCTAAATCACCAGGTAGTTTTAATTTCCTGCGTTATATTAGCCGTTGTTGGACGAAGGAGGGGAAGATAGGGGGTTGGGTTTGCGGGGGCGTGCAGATTTATGGACCACCCCCCTCCAAAACCCCCTTCCCGAAAATCCTAACGGCTTGGAGCGCCCGGTTCTATTAGGGACCTTCGGTTTGAGAAGCCGAGTACAAAACCCTTCCGTCCGTTGGTGGAAGGGGTTTTGGAAGGAGGGGAACTATAGTTTTGAATTAAAATACGGATATTACGGGCGACCCCCCCCCCCTTCCGCGAGAATTTATGCGCCGGGCGCACTTTGGGGCCTAAACTCCCCTCGCAGATACCTCAGACACCTCGGCGATCGAATACTAACGCGTAGTTACGTCCGAACTAATCTGGAATCCATTGTAATCGATCTTCAGGGTTAGGGGGCGGGGGAAACTGCCTTCCGTGGTCTGGTAATTGCGTAAGTTTTCGACGTAAAGATCCGACGTTACGGCAGAAGTTTCGGCAGTGAATCAAGAAAAAGCGGTTCTCCTTACGGTCTGTCTAACATTCCCATTTTGGTTATTTCATTTCCTTTGCCATTGCTTTGGTTTAAGGGCTATTCCTCTAAATTTATCTCGATAAATACCTTCAATTTTTGTGTCTCGTCTCAAATTTTCTCAACAAATATGCATGAAACATTATATAAAACCTATGAAAACTTAACATGATATTTTTAAAAATAAAAAAAAACCTGTGTACGAATACTTAAATACGCCATAAATGTATTAAACATCTAACCTCAGCAACGAGAAAATTCATGTTTTCTCATTTGATAAATAAAACTTATAATACGAAATTCGGGCACAATATTTAACGTAGAATTCTTTAAAAATAATGCTGACTGTGATAAATATACGCAAATTATGATTACAACTACATTTATTGGCGCGAATCACACGTAGTTTCCGCACTCGCCGCTAAAATACGCTGCCGCAGTAGCTTCGTTAACTATCGAATCATTCGAATTGCAGAACGAAATTTTAATCTAAATTATAAAACAGCTTCGATAAAAGCGAAAAGTCTATGAAAAAAATTGGTTGTCTGTAAATTCGGTTTACGGACGATAGTTTAACTTGACAATGTCATAACAAAACATTGATAAATGATTGCAATTTTTATGAATAAAATTGAATCATTTATATTATCACTATTTTGTATGGATACAAAGAAGGAGTAAAATAAAATCTACAATTTAATTGATAAATTTACTTTTATTTGCACTCATTAATTCAAATATGTTTATTACTTTAACGAAGAGAATATTTTAACTATAACTTTTATACATGTTTGATATTTAACTTCTTCCAATCTGTGTTATTCTGATAAGGATAGGACGATGATAGGAAAAGTAGGAAACGAATGGGAGTGTTTCAAGTTTAATGTGCCTCGAAAAAGTCATTTCGATGGTTGTTCCAATCGAGTGGAAGAGAGATAGATGCGGCGCAAGCGTACAATGAGCGTAACGGGACAATGTGCGTAACGGCGCAATGAGTCATCTTTTTTCGTGCGTGCAGCCGGCGTTCATCGATTTAATAGACGTTGTCACGTCAAAAAACTAATCCCCGTCTCTATGACCTGATTTTAAACAAGGGATATTAATACTATAAATACTTAAATGTTTACCTTTGGCTTTGTAAACTTCGATTCGCACCATCCGCCATAGATAGCAGCACCGTCTGTTACACATTTATATTCATTTGCTTCCGTTGTGTTCACGTAATCACTCCCACCAAATGCAAAGTTAAGTTTTTACACATAAAAACGTTACTTTAGTGTACAAGGGTTTAGAAGTACAAACCAAATGAGAAAATTTGTCCAAAATGCTGAATTATATTGTATTATTCGGCACGTATAATAAAGCCACCTGATAGGTCTGCTTATGGAGTTGTTCCTGCCTGTTGGTAGTGCCTACAATGTGTTTGGCGGCTACATGTTGTAACGTCCTAACTGTATGTGGCATCCACCTCTTGTATGTTTTTCCGTACGTTATTTGTATCCGTTTTGTGTGTGCGCCTGCGCTAAAAATATCTATACATATATTTTTTTTGGCAGACATATTACATATTTACCAATCAATAAATTCATTAATATGATCGTAAAAAATCACCGAGAAATAAATTTTGGTCATGTAAATAATAATCTTGCCAGAAAAAAATATCCAAAATAACTAAAAAGTAAATTAGGTTGTGTGGGTTGGAACTAGAACTCGATAACTCCTGGTCGTAGCACGTCACTCGGTCGGAGATCAGGTATGATCACGGACACTCAAAAAATAAATCTAAGCAATCTCCTGAGAAATTGAATCAAGTTGGCTAGAAAAAAAATTGTTAAAACTGTTCCGATTGGAATACTTTTAATGCAGTAATGACAGTTTGTTTTGTAAAAAAAAAAAAGCTACATAGAAAAAAAATACTTTTACAAAAGATTCCTTTCGAAACAAGTTGTCAAAAAAAAAATTGTTAATACTATAAGAAATATATTGTAACTTTCTACAGCACATGGCTATGGTTATTTTTACAATTATGAAATACCTTCTCAATAAAAATAATTATTTCCTACGAAAATTGGCGCATTGTATTATCTCGTTAATTAGGTTTCATTCAAACATATATTTTTTTAAACCATGGGAAAGATAACTGAATATTTAAAAATTCGACTTTATTTTGTTGTGTCATGCTTATGATGTGCGTGGTTAACACGACAAAGATATTCAGGCAATTCTTGATATAAGCTTTTGGACATACGCCATTGCTAAAGCACATGTATTTCTGTAGAAGAAAACTACAAAAAACACAAAAGACAAAAACACAAATTAAGCAAAAAAATTGCTGTTGTCAACAGGATATAAACACCACATAATTATCCATAATATGAATATGTTGTTTTTTGTAGTTTTCTTCTACAGACATACTTGTGCTTTAGCAATGGAGTATGTCCAAAAGCCTACATCAAGTCATGCACTCCCATTGCACAAATCTGTCAAAGATAATATTGAGGCAATTGATTACAAACAAACTTTAAATTTTGGAGGTACTGTCACAACACGTAGCATAATTACTTGGTTAAGAATCTGAACCGAGTATTACTGCGAACACTATTTTGTATTAATATAGTAGTTTTCATGTAAATGTACACATTAAAAAAATTTCTTTCATTTTACATGAATATTTCTGTTCCATTTACAAAATATACCTAGTTTACATGCATAACAAAATGATATTTAGATGGTGAAAATTCTTGATGTCATGATAAAAAAACGCAGCAAGTTAAATGTTTCTGAAATAAAATTGAGCGTGATGCTTTCAAGCCTCTGTGTGTGCAGTCTGTTTTGTTTATGACGTACCAAAGTGGTTTTTGAGCATTACTCTTTCGAGTTATAATATATGTTCAAGCTGATGTGATATTCATCATATTATGGGAGTTTAGCGATTTTTTTTTTTTTTAAACCTTGCCCATTTCTACCCCTTTGGTCGGATATTTTCCATTAACGAACTAGACAGAGATTTTCCATGCTTATATTTTATGTATCACTTTGGAAGTAATTTGTGAAAAATTAAGGCATTTATCTTTAAAAAAAAATGATAAATATACACATAGATTTTGAGTTGACGATGGTTTTGTGGTCTATGGACCATGGCACGAAAAAAATATAAAAATTTTCTGGAAGTTTTACTATGGTAACAGCTACAATCGGTAGTATTTTTTTTTTTTTTTTTTTTTTAGAAATCTACCTAAAATTGCAGAACCAAATTAAAACGGCCCAATCAATAAGCATGTCCTCAATCTGATTATGCTTGGAGCCAACCATCGCAGCACCCCACCAACGGTGTTACGATGTACATCCGGTTGGCATGATGATGTAAACGATGATTTTCGTAATTTCGCATGCGTCCGTGTAAGTTACGGAACAAAGGGCGCCTACCGCCGCAAATGTTGGGCTTGGTATCAAATGTGAGATTGACAAGTATGTTAGGCCCCTGCCGCGAATCAGGGGAATCGTGAAGCCTGAATAGCCATTAAACCGATGGCGAAAACCAAACATGGTTAATCGTTTCGCGGTTGTGTGCGCGCGCGCGTTTTCCCAACTCCCCCCCTCTTTCCCCTGAGTTGATCGACAACCGCATCGACTGGAGCGTCCGTTCTGTTGCCTACCTCCCAGGCGCCCTCCCGCAATCACTTCTCCCGATGGAGAAGCCTTCATTTCACAGACGAGAGAGCCACACCCGAAGTTCCCCGAAGTTCATGCTCGCTTCATTTTTTTCCGTACCACAACAGGTGTATTTATTTGGGATGTAGCTTTACTCATACGTCATACGCCGTTCGATCTTATTGTATAAACCGGCGTGGCATTAAATTTTGCGGTCAATTAGGATAGGTTAGCTACATTATAAATACTTTAAAACATTTGTGGAAGGTTGGTTATATTAGGTAAGTATAGCTACATTAAAAATACTGTAAAATAATTTTATGGTTGCTAAGCAAATAACTTTTTAATGTGTAGCTATCCAGCGCTTGGAAACCGTTTACATGATTTCACAGTATCTTTAATGTAGCTATCCTAACCAAATCAACCGTCCACAATGTTTTGTCTCTCCTTTTATCAACACCACCATATTTATATACAATCAACAAAAAAAACCGAAGATGCACGATCGGGAGTTTAGCTCTCTCGTCTGTGAAAAGAAGGCTTCTCCTCCCGATGTTGGTTACGCGGTGAGTTCATGGTTAGCGTTGTGACGAAGGGGATTAACTGCGCGTGAAAAAAACCAACTCCAGGGGGAGTTTGACGTGTTAATTAATAATCTGTCAGTGAGACGTCAACCTTCTGCGGCATGGAATTTGGCTCTCTGGCCCCCGCCACGTGTCAACCACCATTACTGTACCGCTAGTACAGGTTCCACCAAAAGTTTAAGAACACTAACAAATTTATCATAAGACAATTTAGTTTAAAGGGACTGCTGTAAATCTTTTCTTAACCGCAATAATCTTAAAAAAATTTACTTTATTATGACTTTCACAGTTTTTTTGTAGCAATTTTTACAAAAAAAAACATTTTTCTTTGTCGTTATGTTTTTTTTAATTTTTTTTGTACGCTGCAATACATTTATTTATTATTTTTCTTCATACAGGTCTGTGCAAATTCAAAAAAAATATACCAAATACGTTATTTGAATAAAACATTTTTTTTGCTGCATTGAAGGTTTTTATAGAACTCTAAATATTTAGTTTGTCCAACAAATAACTGTTCGAATTCGGAATCATTAAAATAAGTGGTATGTTTTATTTGATAATTAAAAGCATTAATGAAATTAATAAAAATTTCTGCGAGAATTTTATATCACATCATTATCATCTTAAAATTAATAATGATTCGAATATTTTGAGGAACCTGCAAATTATATATCGAGCTGGGTGGTGGTAGCGACGAAGCCTAGGATTGAAGTTCCAAAGGTCAAGGGTTTGAATCCCGCTGAATTTAGCATGGTTTAGGTATATTTTTTTCCCGTGTGTTTCTGCTGGCCCTCCACTAAAATATTGACTATGTGTCAGTTCCTTTTACTTTTGCTTTGCTATATGTTGTGTTTTGGTGTATTTTTGACATTTAATTAATTACGTAATTTTATGACACCATTGAATCAACAACTTCTGTAGACATTCGCTGACTTAAGGATTTTACACTAATACAGTATTATTTGTCGTAATTGGAAAAAAATAATAAAGTGCAGCAAGTTAATTCTTAACAAACAATACACCAAAAAGGTGCTTTAAATATCAGTCATTTAAATTGGCAGAAAATTTTCAATATAATTTTTTTTTCTGGTAGTATGAAGCAACCACGCAATATTTGAGAGTAATGACTGCTAGATAAATGTAAGACTGACGTAGTGAAATTGAATTTTTTTTTGTCACGGATAGTATAGAGATCAATGAATAAAAAGGGCACAAATAAGAGGACCAATAAAGTTTTGGTCATACTTTAAAATTATAGGTATTGCAAATGTAAGTCCATAATTCAAGAATGGAAACAAATGAGCTAGAATTTCGCCAAAGATGTGTAAAGTCTAACCTCATTAAGAAGAAAATGCATGTGTTATCCTGTTGAAAATACACTTATAATATGGAAATAGGACATGAAATTAAATTAGAAATTTATTTTAAGTAATACCTAGAGCAATAAACAAATGAATATTGGTTTTTCAATTACATTTATTGTCGCGAATCACACGTAGTTTCCTGACCAACCGCTAGAATTCGCTGCCAGAGCAGCTGCGTCGACTATAGAATCATTTCATTTGCAGACCGAAATTTTAAACTATGCAATGAAACGGATTCGATAAAAGTGAGAAAAAGACTTGAAAAAAAAATCAAACCCTACTTTTTGGACCTAAAACTGTAAAGTCAGTTTACGGACGGTAGTTTAACGTGAAAACGTCATAACAAAACATTGATGAAATGAATGCATACATTTATGAATAAAATTGAATCATTTTTATTGAATTATCACTATTTTGTATGGATACAAAGAAGGAGTGAAATTAAATCTACAATTTAATTGATAAATTTAGTTTTATTTGCACCCATTAATTCAAATATGTTTATTACTTTAACGAAGAGTTATTTTAACTATAACTTTTATACATGATTGCTATTTAACTTATTCCAATCTGTGTTATTCTGTTAAGGATAGGACGATGATAGGAAAAGTAGGAAACGAATGGGAGTGTTTCATTAATGTCCCTCGAAAAAGTCAAATCGATGGTTGTTCCAATCGAGCGGAAGAGAGACATATGCGGCGCAAGCGTACAATGATCGTAACGGGACAGAGCGTAACGGGACAATGTGCGTAACGGGATTTTTTTTTTTCGTGCGTGCAGCCGGTGTTCATCGATTTATTAGACGTTGTCACGTCAAAAAATGAAGAAAAAAACACACTTTTTAGTCTCTAAGTAGTTTTTTTTATGTCACATTCCATTTTATTAATTATCTACACGTTCTACATTTATTTGTTTTACTTTTATTTTCTGTCGTTCCTGTCGTTTCCTCTAAGCGTGTTCTTTCCGTTCATCGAGCTGTGTATAGGTCATCCGTGTCGTTGTGAGCTATGCAATGACAATGCTTCAGTACTCATTACGAGTCAAACTGTTATTGCGAGAACCAATCAAAGGTCAGCGGAGAATGTTAATGTTTCAATGATCCCGTACGGTTGGTATACCAACCAATTCTAGAGTATTTCATTGTATTAAGTCAGAAAAAGCTCTTTTAAGGTAAAAGAAAAGTTTCAATCTGAGCTGAGCTTATTTAAAATTTCTTCTACAGATATTTCCAGAATAGTAACGAAATATTTTGATAAGTTACATATAACAAATAAAATACAACTTTTTTAATTATTTAAATTTGTGCAAATATGTTATTAAATAAATTATAAATAAGTAAATATATATAGAAACTTATCAATTTTTGCTGTTGCTAATTTTATTAAAGCTATGTAACATAAAAAAATAATTTTTTGATGATTAACTTTGAGTATGATACAATTTCATTGGGAACAATTATCCTTAATAACAAAATGTGTCGGCTACATTGAATAGTGTTTTCGTAAGTTAGTGGCTTGGTGTAGATCACTGATATAGATTTCTGTATCCAGTATATTCATTAACTATTTCAGATAGAACTAAAATATACAATTTAATTATTAACCTTTGTAACAAATCCATAGCAGGACATATAGATTTGATCATGGTAGTTTAAAATTAAACAAAAAAATATTACTAAGTAAACCAAACTGTTTGTACCTTTGCATGTTTTTTTTTTTAAATGTTCCACTGTTCTGTTGTATACAATAAAGTATTAATATTCATTTCAGCTTTGAAAGAAGAGGGAAAAAAAATCTTTTCGGTCTCAGTGATTTTCGAACCGCAGGGAACGTCGAAACGAAGCCGTTTGAACTCGAAAGTGAATAAAAAATAAAAAAAAAGAACAGGAAGGAAAGAAAGAAAAACACCGGGGCTGGAAACAATGGGTGAGGGGGTGGGGGAAGGGGAAAGTTTCAAGGGAAGTTGTTTGTTCGGTGATCAGACACTGTTCGTTTAGGTGGAGGGCGACTCGTGACTTCTGAAGGTGGGGCAGGGGGGGGGGGGGGTTGCGTTTCGGCGAGCAGACGTGATGTACTTCGACAAACCGAATCACACAGTCGGCGACTTTCAGTCCCTTCAGCCGTCAGTCGGCTCCGTTCCTGCCCACTTTCTCCCGCCACTTTCTCCCGCTCTTTGTCCGTCGAGTTATTACACCGTTAAAAAAAAATTTCACCTTGAATTCACGAAGACTGCTGCACTGTTAGAAATCACAGTAAATTTAAGGAATTTTTTTAACGTGTAAACGTCTCATAAATCGATGCACGCCGGCTGCACGCACGAAAAATGGGCACGTTCCGCCTGAGCCGAGCGTGCAAGAACCGGCCAACCACCGTGCGAGAAAATCTTCTATAATATCAAAACAGGTTAAGGCGGGATTTTTAACTAATTTTTCGTAAGATTATATTTGAACAAATTGTTTAAATTAAATTTGAATAAAAAACTGAAAAATAATATTTTAAAATTAAAATAGTATGCATTTTTTCATTTAATGTTTTCTTATGACGTTATCACGTAAAATTTATCGTCCGTAAACCGACTTTACAGACAGACAATCCCCCCTTTTTTTTGTAGTATACCAAGTTTAATTATCGTGGATTCGTGTTTTGCTCTCACCGGAGTTGTCTTTGTAACAGCTTGAAATTTCGCTCTGTAAATCGAACGTTAACAGTTGATAATCTAACGTTTCCCCTTTGGCTTTGTAAACTTTGGTTTTGCGCCATCCGCCACAGATGGCAGCACCGTACTTGTTACACATTTCCGTTCATTTACTTCAGCCGTATTCAGGAAATTACCCCGACAAATGTGTATACACATCAAAAAAAAAAATTGGTTTAATAAATTCTTTTTTTTGTAGTTAAGCATGAAACTAATATTCTCAGACGTTGAGTTTAAATCAAAGTATTTTCCAGAGCAATTAATTTTTTAAAAATTACACTTTTTTACAAGTAATGGAGAGAACGAAATACCAGCTCGGAGCAAATTATTTTTCCCAAGCGCAAAAGAATTTTAATAGGGGGTTACGAAAGAAAAGAAATAATTAAAGAACCCAAAATTACAGAGAGGACTTTGTACAACAGACAGCATCAAAGGGCTAGCTGCTAGCTGTTCTGAACAGCTGACAAGCATGCAACAAAACGTTTACAATTTTTATTCACGCGTTAAAGAAAAACACACACACACACACACAAGAATTCATAAAGCACAAAAAGGATGTTCCCAAATATAACAATGTTTCAAGAACATTTTCAAAGCTTTTACCTCCATGGAATCATGGTAATTTGACGTAAGATTTTTTTGGACACACGTCATTGGTGGTTATACTGTATATCATACGAAACCTCAATATCGGACGAATAAAAAAGAATATGCAAAAACACAGAAAAAAAAAGCTCAAGTCAACCGAAATCATAATTTAAATACAAAGACACAGAAAATTTCACGGAAGAAAAATTTCAGAATATTTTTACAACATAGACGGATCCAGTATGGGCTGACAATGAGACAATATAACAGTAAATAAAAACAAAAAAAGACCTTGGAAAACACAACGACAACACAGGCAAACCCAGCGATTCTGCGACGACAGTACAGATGAACACAAGTGGTCTTCATAAGACAAAACAGTTCCGACGTTTCGGGAACTGAGATCTGTTCCCGTCATCAGACAATGTGTTCGTCTGTGCTGTAGTTGTTTTGCTGTCCAGAATATCTGCTTTGTCTCATCGCTGGTTTTGCCTGCGCGTCTGTGTTGATATTCGTCTTGTTCACATTTTAACTGTAGTATAATCGTTGGGTTCGTCTGTTTGTCGTTATGTCGTCCAGTATTCATTTTTTTTTTTTTAGAATTTATTAACTGTGCTAGTTGTAAATGTCTCGTTGTTGTTAGCCAGATGTGTCCGTCTGTAAAGTAATATTTTTCGTAATAATTCCTTCCACGTAGTTTTCTGTGCTGTCTGTAATTATAAATTTGAACATACGCTTATTTTGGCTTGTGTTCTGTGTTTTTCGCATTTACATCTGTGTCCGTTATTGAGGTCTTTTCTGAAAAAAAAAAAATGTATTTTGGCATAATGTTTTTTGACATAACATGTAACCAGTAATGGCGTGTGTCCAAAATAAAAAAAAAACATTGAATCAGTCTTCCGTACAGCAAGAACAATATTGAATGACATAGCGAGAGGTACAAGATCATTAATCTCTAAGGCATTATGGACGGGAAAATAGAAGGCTCAGCTTTGTTTATGCTTAAAACATCACCATTTGCGGTCAACATAGGGCAGCTTAAGAGTCAAGTTGTGCTAAAAGTATACTATTATTTTTAAATATTTTAATCCTCTCCAAATCAGTGGAATTTGTTCGCAATCTATTAAAACCACTCCCTTTTTTATCCGTGGGTTTCTAAAGTTCATATCAATGACTGAGTTCGCTAATATTTTTATCAGTAATTCTTGCTAATTGTTTTGAGTGGATTTCACAAATTTATACTAAGATTCAAAGTGAAATGACTGATTCACCATTCAGTCACAACTTGTTTGCAGACTTTTCAGTTATTATGATTTCAACTGATTTTTAATCACTGATTAATTTTTAAATTGTCTGCAGAAGTTTTTTTTAAAGTGGTTGAATATTGTAGTGCACGTGGCTCTAATACATAATCGTTAATTTTCTCTGTTATGTCACAAAATTATATTTTGAAACAATTTTGTTTTACATTTCCGAGTGAAAACGAACTATAAACAGCTGATTACGTAAAGCTTTGTTATTAATACAGTTCAGAATTGTGCATTACTTTAAAAGAAACTCCATTCGAGAAACACCATATATACTTAGTATTTTACTATACGAATATACGTTATTTGACAGGTGAGTTTTTGTGTTTAAAATGATCAAAGACTTGTCTCACATAAGTTGGTGCTACATACTGGGTCTATAGCATTATAAGTAGTACAGGATCTTTTTTTGTATAATTAAGCTATAGTATTCACTATCGTGAAGCTTTACGATACAACAAAAATAAAAATACTGCAAACTAAACTGAAAAAATTTGGTTAAGAACATGTTATTGAAATCAAAACAAAAACTTACAGGTAGCACGATACAATTTTTCGTATCGTGATAAGCTAAATATTAAACTGAAAATTTATGGCACAAAAATTCTAAACGTGAATTGCCAATATCTTTCACAGTAATAAATCTTTAAAAAAAATTGGTGCATACGAGTATTTTAGGTAATTTTAACTTATATATAAACATTCACCCAACAATTTTAATGTTGACTGGATATATAGTGCTCGGATATGTGCAGCGGAAAATTTTGAAAAAAGAAAAATCAACCGGAAAATCACTATATTAACACAAATTCGCTGTCATAAACACGTTTTTCTCAATGTGATTTGAATTTTGAGATTCGGAGATATTTTTTTTTTGAATCCGCAACATGTATTTTTTAAAATTTAAATCATCTACGAATTAAATGATTCAAATATGATGTAAAGGAGTTACTTTCGCACAATTCACGCGAATAATCGATAGAATTATGTGATTAGGTTACCAACGTAACACAAGCGAGGAACGTTCAATCACATGGATGGTTACGTCAAGAATGTTTCAAAACTTGAAGCTATTGCAAATACTTGTGATGTTTACAAAATTATTTTCACAAAAATTGTTTGTCTGTAAAGTCGGTTTACGGACGATAGTTTAACGTGACGTCATAACAAAACATTGATGAAATGATTGCATACTTCTATGAATAAAACTGAATCATTTTTATTGAATTATCACTATTTTGTATGGATACAAAGAAGGAGTGAAATTAAATCTACAATTTAATTGATAAATTTACTTAAATTTGCACTAATTAATTCAAATATGTTTATTACTTTAACGAAGAGATTATTTTAACTATAACTTTTATACATGTTTGCTATTTAACTTATTCCAATCTGTGTTATTCTGTTAAGGATAGGACGATGATAGGAAAAGTAGGAAACGAATGGGAGTGTTTCATTAATGTCCCTCGAAAAAGTCAAACCAATGGTTGTTCCAATCGAGTGGAAGAGATAGATGCGGCGCAAGCGTACAATGAGCTTAACGGGACAGCGCAACGGGACAATGTGCGTAACGGGACAATGAGTCATCCTTTTTCGTGCGTGCAGCCGGCGTTCAACAATTTATTAGACGTTGTCACGTCAAAAAATATTATTTAAAAGTTTATTAATAACCTTTTCTGCTTCAAGGATCAGATTCATTAAAAAAAACTAAAAAGCGATGTATATTAAGAAGTTATCTAATGTGACGTGGTAACAGTGGTAATGGTTGGTAATACTGGTCGGTAGGTCAACGCACCAAAACGCACAATTACGCAGACCCAAAACTGGAAGTCGTAAAAGCGAGAGAGAGAGAGTTAACCAGCACCAATTAACAAAAAAATTCAATATAGGCCTTTGGCGAGTGTTTCCGCACTTTACGACACTATTATGGCCCAAAGCCCCTCCCATTAAAAGACCACAGCTAGAAATTAATTACGGACCAACGCTATCCTTTAAAGGCGTTACGGTTGGAAACCATAACGTAATATAGTGAATTCACAGTTTAGGAGATTAATAAAGATGGAAAATATAAAAATTAAATATTTGTAAACCCGTTACCTAATAGCTTTCCGTTATTAACTGCGCACCTTAATAGACATACCACAACAAAATTAAATTAAAATAGTTAAAAATTCGATTGCTTTCCACAATTAGAAACAATATGCTTCATTGAAATATCAACTAAATTATAAAATTATGGGCCCATTTTTGTGGCGGCTGGTTTTCAAATTTTATAGAAGTAAAGAATTTCTTTTTTCTGTACAAGAACTGAAATAAATCAATAGAGTCATGCTGTTATAGAGCAGTGCAGAAGCAGTCGTAAAACGGGAAATCTCTAACATATCCGAAGGATAGTTATGGTTCAAAATGGGGCGGGGGGGGGGGGGTGTTTGACAAAAACTTAGCGGGAAATATTTTAAAACGTCCTAGCATATACTATGTTCTTAAACGATATACAAGAAACAAAACCGTGCATGACAATGCTTGAAAAGAGATAGCGGAATTTGTGGAAAAACTTGGTACGAATAAGTATAATATAATTTTCAGTTCATTCAATATGTTTATTAGCTGCCAGTACAATTTATTCACCTTCAACATCTTATAGAATCAAATGAAGTAACAAAACGGTTTTTTTTTCTCACTATCAGTCGCGTGACTGAAGACTAAACCTCCATACACAGAAAACAATTTTTGTACTTTAAAAATATTCCTTTGGAAACATGTTGCCGAGAAATAATTTGTAATACTACAAGAAAACAACTGCAAATTGTACAACACATTGCTATGGATCTTTTGGCATCTACTAAACACTTTTTTTTGGAAACACTTTTTTGGAACCAATACCGAATACACACACACACACATATATATAAATATACATACATAAATATAAGCGCTATCGAAATTTTTTGAATATTGATTGATGTTTAATACGATCATAATATTTTTAAACCATTGGAATGATGATTGATCGAAAATTCAACAATTTGCATTAATTTGAATACCATGCTTAATTATGTGCGCAGTTAATATTGGAAAGCTATTCAAGGGACGGTTTACATATAACTTTAATAATTAATGAAGAAACTGGGAAAACATAAAACTTAAAAGCCCGGGCAAGAATCCAAACCCAGTACATACACAAAAAATCTTTTTGTATCGATACTT
This sequence comes from Bacillus rossius redtenbacheri, assembly GCF_032445375.1. Taxonomy (NCBI): domain Eukaryota; kingdom Metazoa; phylum Arthropoda; class Insecta; order Phasmatodea; family Bacillidae; genus Bacillus; species Bacillus rossius. The sequence goes on from NC_086345.1 coordinate 22,729,755, forward strand.
TTTTTATGTTAATGTACAAACTTACAAATATCTGTAATTTTAAAAGTTAATTTCAGTACCACTTACAAAAAAAAGAGACGCGTGTAACTCACAACAGGTGGTAGAAGCGAAACTTGTTTTGGCAATTCAAACCTCGACTAGTAAGTATATCGTAAGGGGTAAAACATAAGTGAGTGTGAGTGTGTGTGTGAGAGAGAGAGATAAAAAAATTTCTAAAAATAACAGAGCACGGTTTTTTTGGCTTTCATTTCATATTCAGATATGTAAGCATACTTACTTTATCTTTATTTATTAAAAATTTGATTGAAACAAAAATAAATTAGTAAACATGAATTAACAAAATTATTACTACTCACTATAAAATACCCGGATATCAATACTTATTAATTAATCAATAATGATTCTTAACAATAAAAATTACTCACTTTTTAATTACTCAATGCATGAAGAAAAACTGTGGATGTTATTGTTTCTTCAAACAATTCTGTCATTTGGAACGCACCAAAACTCCGAAGAAAATATGAAATTCATAAAAGGTAGCGCTATCTATGCGGGAAATGCAGGGACTGTCTCTCTACGCTGCTGGTTGAACAAGGAGGAACACGAGTGCGCTGGTAACAAATATAAATAAAAGGCACTCAACAGCTGACTGTATAGGATACCTATATCTATTTTCTGAAACAAGCGCATGCGTACATTCTCTGTCTCATACTTTAGTTCATCTATCTCTCTCGGTTATTTTTTTTCCTCAGCGGGGGACGAATCATCGCACTGAAAGGAAAACGAAAACGATCCCAGCAACGTATATAGCATAGTGCTCACTTCATATCTCTTTGGCCAAGTACCTGTTCTATGTCCTTTCGGCGTCCGAAAAGTTTCACAACAATGTATCACGAGAACGTTGCGTTAAAATCCGGCCTTAAGATTTCACTGTCATCGCGCCCAAAAAAAAGTTCCACTTCAAAAAAATCGGTTGTCTGTTAAGTTGGTTTACTGACGATAGTTTAACGTGACAACGTCATAACAAAACATTGATGAAATGATTGCATACTTTTATGAATAAAATTGAATCATTTTTATTGAATTATCACTATTTTGTATGGATACAAAGAAGGAGTGAAATGAAATCTTCAATTTAATTGATAAATTTACTTCTATTTGCACTCATTAATTCAAATATGTTTATTACTTTAACCAAGAGATTATTTTAACTATAACTTTCATACATGTTTGCTATTTAACTTCTTCCACCAATCTGTGTTATTCTGTTAAGGATAGGACGATGATAGGAAAAGTAGGAAACGAACGGGAGTGTTTCAAGTTTAATGTGCCTCGAAAAAACCAAATCGATAGTTGTTCCAATCGAGTGGAAGAGAGATAGATGCGGCGCAAACGTACAAAGAGCGTAACGGGACAATGAGAGTAACGGGACAATGAGTAATCCTTTTTCGTGCGTGCAGCCGGCGTTCATAGATTTATTAGACGTTGCCACGTCAAAATTTTACAGTTTAGGAAAGGTCAACCTAGCGTCTGACCCACTGCATCAGACACGGTTCTCTGCAGGGACTGCTACTTAATTTATTTATATCAGGAGTCCGTTGCGCGCGTTAATCTCTCAGAGAGATGGTCTTCCCCCCCTCCTCCTGTGTCACTGGCCTCCATTATGCGGAACCACTGGGGAAAATTGAATTTCATCTTGAGCACGTTCCACGTCCCAGGGTCCATAAAGCAAAATGGAACTCATTCATTTCACTCACCTACGTCTCTTCCCAACCATTTCACAAACCTCCCCTCCCCTTATCCCCACGTCAAACTTTTTAATCTGCACTTTCCTCCCCCCTCCCCCCTCGGGCGCATAGTTCCAAAAATTTTATCCCGATTCCCCCCTTTCCCCTCCCTCACGAGACAATTCCTCCGCGGTGCCAAGATCTTAAGGAATCTTTATAGATTCCTGCCTCTCTCTGCCTTTCTATGTCCTGAGGCATCCGAGAGGAATCCTCGACAGGGGATTCGGGCGGTGTCATATTTATTACGGCGCCCGGAGTTCGAAGCCCAACGGCAAAGTTTCAGGGACCTCTCTTCATTGACGACTTTCTCCGAGAAGAACCCGCGGAGAAGAAAAGTGAAGAGACGGCCCGGAGAGGGGGTGGAAGGAAGAAAGAGGAACTTCGCCTCTTCCGAAGATAAAGAGAGAAGTGATGGGTAAAGGACGTAAAAAAAAAAAAAATTGAGACAAGGAAATAGAAAGGTTTGAAGGGGGGTGGGGTGGGGTGGAGTTTTTTCGGAGTGACTTAACTTCCATCTCGGGGGAAAAAAAAAGGGCGTTACGATGACTAGTGTCGATGTCACGAAACTCTAACCTCCTCCTATATTCTCCCCCTTTTCCCCTTTCCTATCTTTTTTGCTTCTGCGGCATTACCGCTTTGAGGAACTACAGCGGAATCTAGGCCGTCGCGGCGGCTGCAGAATAAAATAAAAAAGGAGATCCGCCCGAGGCAGAATACTGGGAGGGATCAAAGTCCGGGCCAAGAGAGAGCTCGAAATGCAGTTGTGCCCCCAAACCTACGTCGGCGAAGGATGAGATGTGGCACATAACACGCCCAGAGTCCTGGCTGAATATATACCCGACCTCATTACCGTCGAGGAGATATCTATAAAAACAGCCCCGCGCCTTAAGAGGCCACTCCAGTGTTTCAGGGGCACTACGCAACCCGCGTTAACCTCCTAAGATTCAATGCTATTTTCATTTTGCTTTTAACTAATTAACTAATATAGATTTCGAAATGATGCTTGCTTGATATGTAAGACAACGATGATCTTATCAAAGCCCCTTTCTCCAAAAATGTGCATAAATTGTGGTTCAAACCTAGACAATACACTTATGCATATTAGTAAAGATTAGTATAAAACCATAATTTATGCACGTTTTTGAAGAAATGGGCTTTGATAAGAGCATCGTTGTCTTACATATCAAGCAAGCATCATTTCGAAATCTATATTAGTTAATAAGTTATAAGCAAAATGAAAATAGCATTGAATCTTAGGAGGTTAACGCGGGTTGCGTAGTGCCCCTGAAACACTGGAGTGGCCTCTTAAATTGGCTTCCCCGGTTGAGCTCGAAAGTTCCCTGTGCTCTGACGATACTGGGCCTGGAACACGTTTGCAGAATAATTCTGCTGTTTTTTTAAAGTAGTGAGAATGGTTGTTTAAGGAGTACTACACAGAGAGAAAAAAGGTTTCTTTGAACCAAACAAATTTTTTTGTTTATATATGGCGAAACAAATATTTACTTGCTGTGACAAAATATTTTGTTAGCTTGACCAAACTTGGTAAGTAACAAAAAATGATTTGTTACACCTAACCAAATACACAGTTGAGTTGAAAAAAAAAAACATTTTGGTTGGGTCAACGGAATCTTTCCTACTACAAAATATTTGTTTGAATTAGCAAAATTATATTTATTTCGCCGTATACGAACAAATATTTTGTTGAGGCAAACAATCCTTTCTTTCAGTGTAGGCCTCGCCATCTGGCAAATTCCAAATAATACGGTACCACTTGTAATAAATCTTCCATTATAAATTTTTTTGCTTTCACATGGCATAGGACTTAGTTTTGGCTACTTGTTAAAGTCAACACTTGTGAACTGGTGTGGTTATGATTATAGTTGTAGTCACCAGCGTGAAATAATAAGTTATTTCTCCTAGCGGCGCTTAAAGATTAGAGACCGTTAGTAAAACTGTGGTTGCAACAAGTTACAGAAGGCCTGGAAGATGTTATTTATGCCTTGATATGCCAGAAATTGGGATAAATAGTTCAAAATTACAATTATAGAAAAAGTTTGAAAAATTCAAGATGGCGGGGCCTAATCCCCCGTAACAACCATAATAATTGGTAATTCCGAATGATTTGACAGCATCTTTAACTTAGCTAACCGAACGTAACCAATTATTAATTACATTTTTTAAGTATTTTAAATGTAGCTAACAAAACCCCAACCGACAAATTTAGCGATGTCACTGTACTAATTATATAAATACCTAACCTATCCACTCGTTAAAATGTAAAAACTTCTCTAAGTATTCCTAGTTTCTTGTTTCATGTTTGAAATTAAATCAGGTGTAAGTTATATAAGTGTTAAATGTGATTTTTAAAAAGTTATAGATATGATTATTATAAAAGTCCCAATAAAATTTAATTTGCGCTGAAAATTAAAAACAACTAATTCAGTTTACCCACGTGTGTACGTATTCGTTACGTGCGTTTATCAGACTTGATAAGCAATGCAGAAGGCATATTCAATGCATCCAATACAATACGATTTGTTGAATGGAAGAAAATGGGTGAGAGACGTACCTAATGTAAGTTACGATAAAGACAACTGCCATCAAAAGAAGACGAACAGGTCATGTTAGCTATATCTTTCTGCGTTGCCGGTATGCTAAATAATTTTAAAACAGGTTTACTGTATACTCCTGAACATTTTATTTTGTAGATCTCAACTTACATAAATATTTCAAAAACTTATTTCAGTATTTACTTATTTTGTTTAACTTTTCCTAATGGGATTTTGTGTGTCATGTTTAAGTCTTGTAGCCAAATATGAGCTACTGAAACCCATTCGGTAATAAGAAGAGCGTGTCATAAAATAATTTGAAGGGAGAGGGGGGGGGGGGGGTGGTGGTATGGGGAGGAAGCAGAAATATTTTACAACCTAATTATAAACTAGTTAGATTATGCAAATAAGTTACAACGTAAGCCATTCTTCATGAAGTCTTTTGGGATCGTAGTAAGGTGTATTATTAATAAAACTAGCTTTTTAAATAAAAAATAATTTATGGATTTACAACTAGGAAGAATGTGAGTAATTTTATTTTTACTATAAATGTCTTCAAATATTACTTTTCATATTTTACATGTAAATCACCTGTACGAGAAATAGAAGTGTGAATTAAAAAAAAAAAAAAAAAAAAAACAACAACACAGATCAACGATAATGACACAGTCGATTTCCTTTATATCAAAGAATTTTTTTTACGTGATAACGTCTTATAAATCGACGAACGCCGGCTGCAAGCATGAAAAAGCATGACTCATTGTCACGTTCCGCCTGAGCCGAGCGTGCAAGAACCGGCCAACCACCGTGCGAGAAAATCTTCAATAATATTAAACAGGTTAAGGCGGGCTTTTTAAAAGCAGCAATTTAAAAAAAATTTGATTTATTTGTCCAATTTCGTCATTTGAATTTGACAATTTATTGAAATGGATTTGATTTCAGTTTATTTCTATAACTAATTGTTCGTGATTATATTTAAAAACAATTATTTAAATTAAATTTGCAAAAAACTGTAAATAATATTAGAAAATTAAAAAGTATGCAATTTTTCATCAATGTTTTCTTATGACGTTATCAAGTAAAATTATCGTCCGTAAACCGAATTTACAGATAACCCCTCCCCCTTTTTTCCCCAATATATTTTGGTGGTACACCTGGCCGGAACAGGTGTGCCAGCGAGGATTTCAGCTCGCCGTTATTTCCGGTGAAACACGAGGTGCGAACTTTCCTCATTTAAACTTTGCAACACTTGCAATCCCGTAACTCGTCCTAATGATTCTAATCAGTCAGAGTGATTCGCACAGAGAACCAGCTTCGAACGAAGTTTTGCACCTTGTTACCCTAAATGAAACAAATAGAAATCCCATTTTTTTTTGCATTTATGCACATATTCCACTAACAAAATCGCGAGTTGTTTGACGGATAAAAAAGTGTTGAAATACTTTTCAAACGCAATATTAGAAGTTGAGATTAAACATAGAATTTTAACCAAATACTTAAGATTATATTATTCTATCAATTTATTATTTAACAAATAGTTATCTAGAAAACATATGTGTCACGAGTGTGGAACTCCTAAATTACCTGAAAAAATTTGTCATGTTTTGTACACATTCACGGAAAAAACCCCTAGAGAAAACATTTAACATACAATTCATGAAGTAACAAACAATATTTTTTGTTATTTTAAATTTTATGATAAAACATCCAATTTCTATTTCTCACCAAAAAATAAATCCTTGCTTGTTTTCCATGCAGTGATAATTGTAAAGAAAAAATTTAATAGTCATAGTATTTTTCTACTTAAAATATAACTTCTTTAGAGCTATGGTCTTATAATTCAATTATTACAACGAATTTTAATGAAATACGTGTTTTAAATAACTTTATTTTTTTTCACTTAATGTCATATTCGCAATTTAAATAATATTTTAATATCAAAGCCAGATGAAAAATATAACACTGAAACCTTTTTACACATTCCTGATGCTCGTTATAATTAAAGCTAGTTCTTGTAAATAAATGTTATATAATCTTCTTCTCTGTTTAGTAAATGTTGTATTATCCATGCGTGTGAACGTGTGAAAAATAATTCGTAATGCGGAACCGAGAATATATTTGTAATTAGTGTACACCGTCTTACTTTAGTTAAGCCCCATGCAGCATTTTTGTATTTTTTTTATAACACAGTTACGTTATTTGGCTTAAGTATGTTTTTATTATATTATTATAGTTTTAGCTACTCTTTGACCTTAAGTTAATTTGATTTTATGTATATATATATAACGAAAAAAAAGTTACTGCTGAATTATGGTCTCTAGTTATTTATGTTTGTCATGTAAGAGTGAGGTAAAATAGAGGTTCTTGGTTGGCAACGCCGGAGAAAAGAAATTTCCTCTTTTAAAAGTACCAGGTGGAGTGGATTAAATTACCACTCGGGTGCTTAAGGAATGCAACACATGCTGTGGCGCACATTTGGACGTTCGGGACCGTTACATGAGCACGTGACTTCGCGTCGTTCGGGAGCAGCTTGCGGATAGCTGGACCCTTAAACGAAAAATAAAAAAAAAAAATTTGCCGCAAGTGTACCGCAGTTGTGCGGTTTCAGTGGTTGAATACAAATCGACCCCGGGGCGACTATCTCTTTCGCCATGTGTCCTCGTAATGCCGGGCAGGAGCAGAGGCGAAACGTTTGCGGTTGTCGAATTACAGTCGGCGGAGGGCAGGCCCCATCCTTCATGAAACAGTTTGCGTGGATTATTATTTTATTTTTTTCTCCTCTCCCCCTAACGTGACCTTAGTTCTGGTGTGTGCGCGTGTGTTTATGCACGTTCGGCTTGTGATATTGCGACGTCGGGTTGTCGTATGGGGCCGAGTTTTTGCCGCGCCCCTCTGCGTTGCAAAATTGCCGCTTCACCCCCAAAACAACCGCGAACCGACTGAGTTTCATTTCAGAAAGGTGTTTTCGGAACAGGGCTCTAGCTCTCTCTCCCCCTCCCCCAGTTTTAATTGCGCTAGCGGGCCCTTCGCCGAAATGTCATTGCCAGCCTCGGACCGCAGGCAGGCCAGGACTAGCTTCTTGCGCCGAGCCGCTACGGGAGACGGGGAGCGGGGTGTGGCGTGGCGGTCGGCGATTACGCCCTTCGCCCGCGCGTTGGCCGACGCAAAAACAACTCCTCCCCTTCCTCCCTTCCCCCTCTCCATCCCCTCTGGCCTTGGCCGTAACGCGTCGAGATACGGGCGCCATGTTTATCATGGGGATTACCGCGTAACTCCCGCCGCGCGCCCGGGCGCGCGTTTGCCCCCTGTATCCAGGCCACCCGCGCCACTTTCTGTACCCGGCGCCTCCACCAAAACCCAACCTCCTAGGTTTTTGGGACGGGAGGGGGGAGAGGGGTAGAGCGAGGCTGTACGCATTGCGTCCAACGACTTAATGAATGTTATCTGCCGGCGCGGCTCGCGCCAGCCACCCCTGAAACAAAACACCATCGGACCGACTGCATTGGATTTCACCCGGGTTCCATGTTTTTGCTGGAGGGCTCGTTGTCGGGTCGGAAGCCATTCAGCGTAAAGCATGGAATTGGGTTGATGGGGTGGGTTGGAGGGGGGAAAGTGGTTCTTTCTGTTACAGATTTCACATTTTCGATTATTGTTCATTTAACTTTGGCCAGCAATGTTTCCTGCAATTGAAGTCACCATATCGGTTACAAAATTATTTTGAGTCGAATAACATTTTAATGATTACAAAATAATTACAATAATAACATAAAACTTAGTTTAAATGAAAACATAACAAAAATCATTAAACGAAAAAAAATTTTAAGCGAATTTTTGGTGGCAAGTTATTAAAAATAATTTGTTGTAATATAAACCACAAGTATCCAACGTATATCATACTCGAAACAAAATAAGCACAATTGATAAAGCCATTTTATTAAGAAAAATCAAACAGAAATAACAGCATAGTTTAATGTTTCTTAAATCAAACATTTATTATGTGGGCTATGAACATTTGTAATTTGAAAACATATATTTATGAAGTATGTTTGTGATACTTGCAAATGTTAATTATTATCCTCAGTAAAATTTAAATAATTAAATTTATCATTACTGCAAGTTTTCGGAGAAATATATTAATACTTATTTACCGCTAAATGAACTATATAAATTAATGCCTTAATAAACACTAAAGAATGGAACAATTCAGGTGAAAATATTCCGACCAGTATTTGAGAATTTCTTTTTATTGCAGTGCCTTGTTTCTCTAATCAAACGTTATTAAATTCATCCATCCATCCTTCCTTCATTTATTTATTAATCCTTCCATTTAACAATAAAATTAGTTTATTCGTTAATTATTTCATCCAGTCATTCCATAAAAAAAGAGCGAGAGTTGTGCTCGCATCAGTTTAAAGAATAGCGAAATCATCCCCCAAGGAAAAACGTAGGAAAGTTGATGTTGGTGAAGGGTGGTGGTTGTGTTGGGGGTGGGGGTAAGGGGGTGGTTTTAAGGGGCCCGCCTCGTCAGGGGTGTATGTGTGTTAGTGAGGCGGGATGATAAGTGTGACTTTCGATGGTATTTCTAGCGCGGTATCGCCTCTAAGCGCAAGGCTCTGAATTGACGCGTAGTCTTCTCGTCGTCACAGGATAACTGTGAAATTTTAGCGGTGACCGCAACATTATATGGCCGATAAATGAAGATAAAGGTGTAATGCAAGTCCCTTAAGTGCTTTTAATAATCTGTACTGGTCGTTTTACGCCTAAAAATTACTCTGAAAACATGCGTTTTAGCCATTTTAACTCTTCTGGAAATACAGTTTAAAAACATGATCCAAAATTAAAAGTACTTTTCGGTCCTCAGCGAACTCTTAAATGCTTTTCGTAAGCAGGCCCCACTCGGATATCTTGAGTAGTTTTGAAATCGCGTTGTTTTTCCTGAAGCTCTGCGCACCGTGTGTGTGCCCGGGTGGGCGGGGGGCATTAAGGGTTCGAGATGTAATATGTCCGGCCGATTGTGATTCCCGACAGACAGTGAGCAAGGGAGACTCCTCGCTAATAGCGAACTCCTCCCTCAGAGAGTTACGGTACGCTCTATTGGTGCGACTCGCAGTGGTTCGTGCGTGTCACGTATACGCGTGACGGATGTGACCGGATTGCTCTACGCGGCCTGAGAGCTGTTTCAAGTACACGCCCGTTCCAAACACAATGGACCACCCTTTCGACGATTTAATGGTATTAAGAACCACACGGATTAGAAAAAGAAAAAAAATAAGAAAAAATTGGTTGTCTGTAGAGTCGGTTAACGGACGATAGTTTAACGTGACAACGCCATTAAAAAAACATTGATGAAATGATTGCATACATTTATGAATAAAATTGAATCATTTTTATTGAATTATCACTATTGTGTATTGATACAAAAGAGTTAAATGAAATCTACATTTTAATTGATAAATTTACTTTTATTTGCACTCATTTATACAAGTATGTTTATTACTTTAACGAAGAGATATTTTAACTATAACTTTTATACATGTTTGCTATTTAACTTCTTCCAATCTGTGTTATTCTGTTAAGGATAGAACGATGATAGGAAAAGTAGGAAACGAATGGGAGTGTTTCAAGTTTAATGTGCCTCGAAGTCAAATCGATGGTTGTTCCAATCGAGTGGAAGAGAAATATATGCGGCGCAAGCGTACAATGAGCGTAACGGGACACATCATAACGGGACAATGTGCGCAACGGGACACTTTTTCGTGCTTGCAGCCGGCGTTCATCGATTTAATAGACGTCACGTCAAAAAAAAATCTGTGTGTAACATAAAACCACGTTAACGAACAAATTCGTGTGTTATCATGTTGAAAATATACTTATAATACGAAATTCGCACACGAAATTTAACGTTGTGTACTTAAAAATAATTCTGAGCGTGAGAAATACACGCACATTGTGTTTTAAACTACATACGTAGACACTTATGACACTTATGACTGCTAAAACCGAAATTTTACTAGACGAAATATTACAGTAAAAAAATGGGGGGTGGCTGTAAAAAAAATATTTACGTTGCCTTAATATCATTTTTTTAATTTTTTGAAAAACCAAGGTAATATTATCCTAAGCCTTTGTCCTAAGCAAATTTTTATACGCCTACGCAATAGTGCAAGAGATAAAAAAATAGTGTTTGAAGATTAAAAAATTTAATATTATCTTAGTAGGCATAATATGAAAAAAAAAGTTCTAGGCTATTTAATGCTGGATGTATTGAGCTAAAAAAAACTTTCGAAATATTTTCGCTGCATGTTTTATCGATTATTTTTGAATATTACATTAATTTTTTTTAAATGTCCCAGAAGTTTATATAAGTTTCCACTTAATTAGGTACTTAAAAATCTATCTACCATTGAAGGCTGTGCCAAAAGGCATGTTTTTACTTCATAAGTTTTGTTATTTTTATTATTAAAACATTACTTTATGACCTACGTTGTGAAATGACTTAAAATGCGTATGATGTAACATCATGTACTCCAAAGAAAATTATTCACATACATATATGTATTTATATTAAATTAAATTTAAAGTTAATATTATTTAACACAGTTATTTTAATACCGCAAAATAAATAGAAATTATATCTCCAAAAATCTGAAAGTGCACAGCTTAATGTTACATAAATAGGCGTAGGTCTATGTTGAAATTATTTGCAAGCTAGCTATTCATATGCTAAGGTTTCCTTGTTCAGATTTTTTTACTTATTATAATATTTATGACTATTAATCGGTCTAACAAGTCAGTAATCGGTTTACAAGTGAATTTACACCGAACGAAATCCTCAAGGAAATAAAGGGTTTCAACTTGATAAGCAGAGAAAATTGATAAACGATTCGTGGTGATACAAAAATGGCAGATAATTTATATTAACTAATACTTTAACTAGACAAAAAAATTAATTTATTTTTGTGAATTTGAAAATTATAAGCAACGCGAAATCCTGATTTATTGTGACCGTTTGGTTGTAAGAGAATTATTTTAAAATCTTAGTTGGGGAAAAATTTAATTAAAAGAGAAATAAGGGCGTAGTTTATAAAACTCACTGAGAAAAATTTAAAAAAATATGTAGCTAGATGACAATAGGTATCTAGTATTCTATTGTCCCAGCTCTTTTAGAATGGGTTTCTCTTAGTGCTTAATTTTGCTTTAGGCTAAAATTGGTTGTTAGCTGTATACGTTAGAGGCTTTTGTCATTGTTATTGTTCCGACCAAACGAGAATTATTTTCAAAAGAGGGGGAAAAAAATCTAACAACCCTTCATTTTGTTTTGAGGGGGAAAGCCTTGCAAAAGCAATCTCCTTTTTTTTCCTTTCATTATTCCGGCGTTTCGATAACGGACGAACACCAACTACATTGTTTCGTTACAAAAGGAAAAAAAAACCTCGTTAGAAGTGAAGGTTCACCTAGAATTTAAATATTTTTATAGTGCAATACAGGTTGATCAGGGCAATTGAAAATATAGACTGAGTCACGCAATTGTCTCAAATTAAACAGTTCTAGAATATACAATCTTCTGCACTTTTACAAAAGACTTCTCTGGAAACCAATTGCGAAGAAAAAGTTTTTAAATGCTACAAACAAAATGTTATAACTTTGTACAACACATTACTATGGTTGTTTTTGCATGTATTAAATACGTTTTTCGAGATAATTACTGAGTATTTGTTATGAAAGTTGGCCCATAATTTTATATTATATATTTTTTTGAACCGTAGAAAAGATAACCGAGTATTCAACATTTTGACCTCCTTTTGTTGTACCATGCTTATTATGTGCGCAGAGAATGGAAGTTCTGGGACAACACAAAGCACGAATACCCGGTTAAGAAACTGAACACAGTATTACTGCGACCACTATTTTGTAGTGATACGTTGTTTTTATATTAAATGTAAAAACTTACAATCATCTATAATTTTACCGAATATTTCTTTTCCATTTACAAAAAAAAAATTACAGTTATCTTTTTTTTCCTGAGTATGCTGTCAATAGAGTTAGTTAACAACTTTACGTGGTTGTCACTGTTCGCAAACAAACATTACGTGTTGCTTTGCCAGTAACAGTTGGGGTATTTGCAACAGTAATACTTTTGAGAAAAAAAATGTCAAATATTTTGACAAGTTTCATGGCATGGACGGGATCCCCACATAACTTAGAACAGTCATAACTTAGACTTCTTGAAAAAACTGTATAACTTAGATCTGTCATTAGTTATAACGATCATAACTTAGAAATACACATTGCCGAAACTCGCAACTTATAAACATGCAAAATAGTACTGTTATGATTTAGAAACATGTTACTTAAAAACACACAATTTCGAAACACATATAATAGAACTGTCATAACTTAGACACTCATAACTTAGAAACACGTCAATCATAAGTGCCATAACTTAGAAACAACACCGAAACACATAACTTTGAACTGTCATAACTTAGAACTATCATAACGTATAAAAACCACTTAGAACTGTCACAACTTAGAAACACGTAACTTAGAAACACACGACGCCGAAATATATAACTTAGAAACATAATATCTTCAAAGGTCGTAACTTAGAACACAAAACAAGGCGACCAAAGAAAATAAAAGTCGTTCACTCAAAGAGCATCAAGCACTGTGATTAAAGTGCGTATATAATGAACTCTGGAGGTCGTATTGTATTCCCACATAACCGCAGCCTTTGTTACTTGTTCGCTTCTCGTCTGTTTCGGAGAGGGGAAAAAGGGCGGGAAAAGTTCCTTTCCCAGCATTCCCTCTGCGGCAGCTAGAGATGCTCGGGAATTTACATAATTTTCCGAGAGGCGTAAGAATCAGTAGTCGGCATTAACGGGCGCAAATGTGTCAGAAACAACAATTGCTATTTGATCTGGACGAAATACAAGCTCATGGCATCTGCTTCGTTTTCCACCGGTTCAAAGTTGCCCTGAGACGGGGTTGTAGTACAATATACACAAATATACGCGTGCACACACACACACATATACATATATAAGGTAAACGCTTTAAATGCCAAGGGAATATGTGTTTTCCTCAAGTCTGCACAGTTTTAAGTATAAAGCGGGACCTTGATATTTGCGTTATTTTTTGAAACCGAAATGAAATCCAAACAGAAATAAATATTTTTTTTGTACTTAAACAAATGATTCGTTGGATTCGTCGCACCTGTGTTTGTTGTGCTGAATTTTTTGGGTTCAATATTTTTGTGCTGTCGTCATTTGTGGTTTTTTTTTCGTTCTCTTAGTCCATTTTCCTTTGTTTTTCTTTTATTGTTGGCCATATTCCTGTTATGGAATATTATGTGGTGTTTATATCATGTTGACAACAGCAATTGTTTTGCTTAATTTGTGTTTTTTTAGTTCTCTTCTACAGAAAAAGTGCTTAGCAATGGCGTATGTCCAAAAGCTTACATAAAGTCATGCACTCCCATTCCACAAACATTTCAAAGATAATATCGTTGGAAACAAGTTGCCAAGAAATGGTTTATAATGCTACAAGAAATGTATCGTACCTAACTTTGTGCAACACATGGCTATAGTTATTTTTGCTTATATGAATTCTGAGTTAATACTGAGTATTTATCATGAAAATTGGAGCATATATTTATAATTAATTGATGTTTCATTCAAGTATAAACTTATAAGGAATGGAAAAGATAAAAAAAAATCATCTATTGGACTTCAATTGGTTTTATTATGCTTATTAATGTGAACAGTTAGTACTGCAAAGTTAATGAGAGAATGGTTTATGAATAAATTTAATTATTGGAGGTACTGGAACAACACAAAGCATAAATGCCAGGGTAAAATTCGAAACCCAGTATAACTGCGAACACTATTTTGTAGTGATACATATTTGTTTTCACGTGAGTGTACATACTTACATATATTTATATGTAATTTTAAATGATATTCTGTTCCAATAAAAAAAATTACAGTATACAATCTTGGCTGGTGCAACATTTTACTTCCCGTTGTTGGTGTCTGGAACTGCAGGGCGTGTCAAAATAACACATAATCCAAACAGAACGCAGTGCAAAAATATAAGCTATGAATTCCAGTCTCCCTCCGAAAAGTAACACCAATTTTGTAGGCTCATTACGATAATGCAAACTGTGCATTTACTGGAGGCTGACATTAACGATCCAAGCATCTTTAAGGACATTTTATTATAATTAATAAAATAAGTATTGTTAGGTTAAAAATATTTTTTTTTTGCATCGACAAATGGATTGAGCCATGGACTAAAATCTAACAAATCAATCATTACATTGATAGGCGATAATTTGATGGTTTTCCGGATTTACTCTCCGAATTTTTAGGTTAATAATTACAGATTTTCAGTACAGCGGCCAAGATGGCCAACCAAATGGTGGATGCTATGGCATTCTGGTAGTAAATATTGGTTCACTCTAGCGGGTGAAAAATAAACTAATATAGCGGAACTGATCTCTAGCAGGCTAAAACAAAATGGCGGGTCCAAGATGGCCACCATGACATCATACTATTTTTTTTTGACGTGACAACGTCTAATAAATCGATGAACGCCACCTGCACGCATGAAAAAGTGTCCAGTTACGCAAATTGTCCCGTTACGCTCATCGTACGCTTGCGCCGCATCTATCTCTCTTACACTCGATTCGAACAACCATCTATTTGACTTTTTCGAGGCACATTAAACTTGAAACACTCCCATTCGTTTACTACTTTTCCTATCATCGTCCTATCCTTAACAGAATAACACAGAATGGAAGAAGTTAAATAGCAAACATGTATAAAAGTTATAGTTAAAATAATCTCTTCGTTAAATTAATAAAAATATATTTGAATTTATGAGTGAAAATAAAAGTAAATTTATCAATTAAATTTGTAGATTTCATTTTATTCCTTCTTTGTATCCATACAAAATAGTGATAGGTGATTCAATAAAAATGATTCAATTTTATTCATAAAAGTATGCAATAATTTCATCAATGTTGTGTTATGACGTTGTCACGTTAAACTATCGTCCGTAAACCGATTTTACACACAACCAATTTTTTTTTTTTAATTTTTCTCTCCGCTACCAATAAGGGATAAGCAGACCCCTTGACTTAGAGTTCATATTTCGTGATGCTTTATCATCCAGTCTTACCACAAATTGAGTTGTGTTGAATATATTCTAAATCAGACGTTTTTTTTTTTAAAAAAAAGGGTAAACTGTCATCAATGTCACCGAAACAATGAAGGTTCTTTAAATTTAGCAAGGTCACGCGCTAAATAATGAAAGTTCTTTAAATTTAGCAAGGTCACGCGCTAAATAATCTTTAATTAAAACAGAACTGCGCGTAAAATAATATTTTGTTTTACTCTGTAGCTGAAATTATTACGTGTGCACAAATTGGAACAAAACGCTAGATGGGATTACTTGAAAATGGCATTCAGCTGTATGGACTATTGAAGTGGGCTGAACAAAAAAATAATATTAAAAAACCTTTGAAGCCTGAAATAATTGAAAATGTTCAAAAGGAAATATAAGCCTCTCAGTTTATATTTATTTTTAACGTGCACCTGAATTTATTGACATATCAGTCATGAATTCATTTACGAGAACCACAATAAATAAATGTAATAATATTATCAGTTGACACTACGTTATATTCTTTGAAAATATTTTAATATCTGATCTATGCCTTGAAGTTACGTTTTATCACGGTTTTAATTAAAACGTATTCGTTTCTGTTTGTTTATTTTTGTCTGTTCGGTACAAATTTTGCAAGCGATTTGAAACTAACTTCCTGAGATAGAGACTTAAAACTTTAAACATAGCTCACAACTGGATGATAACGTCTTACATATTAACCTTTTGCAAAATTTCATACACTTAAAACCAAAAAAGCAGAAAATAATTATTCACACAAAATTATATTTTTAAAATATACCACGTTTTAAAACAGGACAAAAAATATCTAAAATGTTTTTTTTTACTATTTCCATATTGATTTATAATCCCATAGAGGTTTTTCTGAAATTTTGTGATTTAAAACTATAAACCGCGGTACTCACACAACTGTTCAGATCTTCTGCAGTGCGATAAATATGTTAGCGTCTTAAGTAAACTATTCATGAATTAACTATCTATTCCATTAGCCCCACGTTTTTTTAGTTTTAAATATATTTTAAGTTATTTTTCATAGGTATTAAAATTCACAATTTAAAATTTTCTGGACAATCTGCATGGGGCCAGGAGATTTTATTTTATACCTTTTATTCCTTTAAAATAAACTGGTATTTTATAAAAAAAAAATTGGTTGTCTGTAAAGTCGGTTTACGGACGATAGTTTAAAGTGACAACGTCACAACAAAACATTGATGAAATGATTACATACTTTTATTAATAAAATTGAATCATTTTTATTGATTTATCACTATTTTGTATGGATACAAAGAAGTAGTGAAATGAAATCTACAATTTAATTGATAAATTTACTTTTATTTGCACTCATTATTTCAAATATGATTATTACTTTAACGAAGAGATTATTTTTAATATAACTTTTATACATGTTTGCCATTTAAATTCTTCCAATCTGTGTTATTCTTTTAATGATAGGACGATGATAGGAAAAGTAGGAAACGAATGGGAGTGTTCCAAGTTTAATGTGCCTAGAAAAAGTCAAATCGATGGTTGTTCCAATCGAGTGGAAAAGAGATAGATGCGGCGCAAGCGTACAATGAGCGTAACGGGACAATGTGCGTAACGGGACAATGTGCGTAACGGGACAATGCACGCAACGGGACAATGTGCGTAACGGTACAATGTACGTAACGGGACAATGTGTGTAACGGGACAATGAGTCATCCTTTTTCGTGCGTGCAGCTGGCGTTCATCGATTTATTAGACGTTGTCACGTCAAAAAAATATTTATTTTAAAACTGAACAACAGAAAATTTAAATGGCATATATATGTACTATCTTTCGGTTTTCTATATCTCCCCTTTGTGCGCGCACGGGCTTGCCTGTATTGGAATTTCGGTTCACCTGGAGAGGAACTGTGTTTAATGGCGTTTCGCCCGCGAGAGAGGACGCTTGGAAAAAAAGGGGGGGGGGGGGAGAAAGAAGAGGTGGGTGGTTCAGGGGTAGGGGTGAGATGCACCCTGCCAATAAACTAGGGGCTGATGAAACATCCCCCCCTTTTTCCCCGCAACCACACTCTTCAATCCGTGACTCCCCCGACCACATGTGCTTTGGAAGAGCTCGAAACCGACATTGCTTACTCCCAGAGCTAACGTGGAAAATGAAAAAAAAAAGCCAAGCTTTTCCAACGCCGAAACAATTCCGCCACTGGTCTTCTATAAAGGTCTCTCGCGCGGTGAAACAATTCATCGAATTGAAATGAAACGAATGCAATCTGTTGGGTTTGGGAAAATACGTGGAAGCGCTTAAAAAAAACAAAAAAAAAAACAAATTTGATTAAATCAAGCGGTAGAATGTTTGAAGAAAGGAATTTCACACATCACTCAAGTCCTTAAGAGCCCTGCCTCGTCAGGGGTGTGTGTGTGTATGTGTGTGTGTGTGTATGTGTGTGTGTGTGTGTGTGTGTGTCGGCGAGGCGGGATGATAAGCGCGACGCTCGCTGGTGCTTCAAGCGCGACGCTCGCTGGTGCTTCTGCGCGGTGTCTCCTCTGGACTGGCGCGCAGTCTTCTCGTCGTGCATACGAGCGGCGACCGTAACATTACGTGGCGGAGAAATGAAGATAAAGGTGTAATGCAAGTCCCTTTAAGTGCTTTCAAGAATCTCTACCGGGTGTTTCACGACACTCGTTTAAGCCCTTTTCACTCTCCTCAAAATACGGTTTAAAAATGAAATACGTAAACAGGAACAGTCATCCGCAAAAATTGTTTTCTTAAACGTTCCTTCTTAAAAAAAGACACCATTCGGTTATCTTGAGCAGCTTTAAATTCGCTTAGTTTCTACTGAAGCTCTGCACACCGTGTGTGTGTGTGTGTGTGTGCCCGGGTAGGCGGGGGTCTTAAAGTATTGCAGTTACTTCATTGCGTGAATAAATTTTTTTTTCCAAGATAGCTGGTTTAGTTATATTTCACGAGGAGAAAACTCCATAAAGTTTTTCAGACATTTTGATTACTGGACGTATTTTTCACTACATTTTCTTAGGTTGTCGTTTCCTCTCTTAAACCAAAATTATTATTATTTTTTTAAAATCAAAATAAGAAACTTTGATATTAATTAAATTACTGCAAAATCACTAAAGCCGTTTGATAGATGTATGGAAATTTACGTTCAAACAAAAAATACAACACATGTCAGAAACGAAAATCTTTGAAGAATTCGGAAAATTAAATCTCTTGAATGTTTAAACAGCCTCGCTATTTTTTTTTAGCGACGTCGCATGTCATTAAATAATTCAATTTCGTTAATCAATCAATGCTGTTTGAAGCATCGCTTGATTGTGTGCAATTTCCTTTGATAATCAGTACTGAGGACCTCAAATAAACAATTTGCTCTGACGAGGGAGATGCACCTAGTTTGGTGGAGCTAGCAGTTACAAACCGGAGAAATGAAGACGGCAAACACATGACTATGGTTAGAGACCTGCAAAATTCGCGGTTTCGATGGCCTTCAGGATAGACTGCACATACCCCTGTACACTCGGGCAAATAACGCAAGTTCATTGGCTGCCGACTTGTGAGTTGTCTCAGCTGGTTTGTCTGTGATTCGATCCTTCTTTGGTTGAGCGTTTATAACTGGTTGAGATTCGTCCAGATGAACAGTAAGCCAATAGCAAAATTATCTAAGAGGTATATGTGTTTGAATTCTAGCCTGTCACCGAATGAATCCGCGAATTTTGCAGGTCTCTAGCTACGGTTAATTTTTGCATGTATGAAATACGTTTTTCGTGATAATACTAAGTGCTTCTAACAAAAATTGGCGCATAATTAAATATTTTAATTTTTTTTTTCATTCAGGGATAATTTTTTAAACCATAGAACATGTAATCAAACGTTTAATGATTGTACTTCTTTTATTATGCTTACTTAAGTGAGCAGTTAGTACAAGAAAACTATTCAGGAAACGGTTTACAAATGACTTAACTATTGGAGGTACTGGAAGAATATAAAGTTTAGGTGCCCGGGTGGGAATCGGAAGTCAGTATTTCAGTGAACACTATTTTGTAGTTAGTGATACAGAGGTTTACACGCGAATCCACAAACTTAAAAATGTCCATATTCTCTGTTCCAATTACAAAAAAAAAAATTGGTTGTCTGTAAAGTCGGTTTACAGACGATAGTTTAACGTGACAACGTCATAACAAAACATTGATGAAATGGTTGCATACTTTATGAATAAAATTGAATAATTTTTATTTTAATAATAAAAGAATAAATACTTGAAATTATACTAGTAATCAGATTTTTAAAATGCAAGAATAATTAACATTTATTGCCGAAATTGTTGTTGTAATAAGCAATGAAAACCACATTAACTTTTCACTTCACTTTATAAACAGTCGAGTGGAATAGAGATAGATGCGGCGCAAGCGTACAATGAGCGTAACGGGACACAGCGTAACGGACCAATGTGCGTAACGGGACACTTTTTCGTGCGAGCAGCCGGCGTTCATCGAATTTATTAGACGTTGTCACGTCAATAAGGTCACAGTGCAGGACAGACCTTCAGAATCTCTTGCCGAAGCAGCCAATGTACCTGTCACTTAAGGTGCCGTCTGCGCATCGCAAGAGGACGCATGAATGTCCGCTGAAGGAAGCCGCGATGCTCATTTCTTTCTCATTACTAGGGCCATGCATATTTCGCGAAAAGATTCCGAGTTCAGTTATAAGTTAAAACACTGTAGCACCGTCTGTATTTCGTGATTGGGTGAATTCCTTTCAGGCGCATGTCGATTGTTACAACACCAATCGCAGTAATTCAGTGCGGAAGCAAAACGCGTCCTGAGTGGCTCGGTCAAACAAGGCAACGACTTCTCTCGCAGACGGCCGCCACTATTGTGGGTATACCTTGTTGCAGTCTAATAGGCGTTAAGATTTATTCGCGAAAAATGCCTGCCCCTACTCATTAGTTTGTGTTTCGTGAAAACGCAGGCCGGGGGAATAGAGGCAGTATTGTTTGGTGGAAAAAAAAAAAGAAAGGGTTAAAATAAAAAGACCCGGAATGGGTGGAAAAAAAAGGGGGGGGGGGGGAGAATAAAAGGCCCAAAAGCATCCCTTGCCAAATTTGTGTCCGGGAGACTGCCGACAGCACAAATCTCAACCCCCTCCCCCCGTCAACTTCCCCTCAAACTCTTCTTTTCCCCTTCACAAGCCAACACTTTACTCATGGCGGAGTCCACTAAACCTCCATGGGATTCCAAAACATTGAGCCTTCTGGAAGGATAAAAATGTTTGTGTGTGGGGGCTGGGAAGGGTTGAAGAGGGGAAGAGGGAGAAGTTCCTTTGTGACGCCTTCTTCGTCCCAGTTCTTCTTGGCATGAATTCCGCCGTGAGCGACAATAGCCGGACCACGGTCTCCCGACAAACAGTCTCTTCGGAGAGAAGAAAAACCTACATATGAGCTACACACGAGCAAAGGGTTGCCAACTCAAATACCCTGACACTGAACCTAGAATTTCTGATGTTTATTTGAGTACAGAAATAGAGAGACAGACAGAGAGAGAGAAAAAAAAAGTCTTTCAGTTCTAGCCAGAGATGTGTTTGAAATGCACTTATAATACGAAAATTTAACGTAGAATTTTTTAAAACAATTCCGAGCGTGATAAATATACTCAAATGTTGTTTTTTTTTCAAATAAATTTCCGGACGCGAATAACAACGTAGTTTCCGCAACCGCCGCTAGAATTCGCTACCCGAGCAGGCTACGTCGACTATTGGCTCATTTAATTTGCACAGCGAAACGTTGAACTTTACAATATGAAAGACTCAGATGAAAGCGTAAAATACTTGAGAAAAAAATATATACTAAACGCCGGCATTGGACCTGATTTTAGACAAGGAATTTGATTTTAAATATTACCCATATTTTTAAGGTTAATTTATTGGTTAATAATATGAAGTTTCCTTTTTGGTTTTGTGAACTCTGGTTCGCATCATCCGCCACAGATGGCAGCACCGTTGTTGTTACACATTTCCGTTCCTTGGCTTCCGTCGCACGCACGAAATTACGACCACCAAATTCCGTATCCTGAGAGATAAGATGTCACACTATTATCTTTGAAAGATTTGTGCAATGGGAGTGCATGACTTGATGTAAGCTTTTGGACATACGCCATTGCTTTGCATGCACTCCCATTGCACAAATCTTTCTAAGATAATATCAATGTCCGGTATCGACCCGGTATGCATATTTCTTTGGTGCTTAGCAATGGCGTATGTCCAAAAGCTTACATAAAGTCAAGATGTCACACATCAATAAAAAATAACATACATGCGACTGTGTGAAATCGTTAAGACATATTTGATAAGAATTTATAAACGGATTAAACGATTTGCTACAATTATTGGTACAAGCAACAAAACGCATAAGCGTTTTAAATTATCATGAGTAGGTGAATATATCGTCGCTTCTGTAGCTGTATGTTGGAACTTTCAGGGACGTTTGCTCTCTCACCCCATAGAGTCATATATCGACAAGGAACTCTTTATAATCAAGTACGCATCTACAGCAGAACGTCTTGTTTTAAGAGATTAAATGTTATATCTTTGTAACATTTCATTGCAGCCAATTTCGCAGTGGTTCCTGCGCTGAGAAAACTGCTGTAGAAACCAAATTCTGGTACTCACAATCCGCGATAGAGGGAAAGTTATTTGTTTGGTTGTGAGTACCATACAACTCTTATTGCAACATATGGAACTGGTACAAACAATGGTTCAGCGACTGAAATTTTTTTTTTTGTAAATGTAACAGAAAAATTCAAGTAAAATTAGAGACATTTATAATTTGCATATTTAAATGAATACTACTGTAAACAGTATAGTGTTCGCAGTAATATTGGGTTCGGATTCCTTCCCTAAAGTTTATGCCTTGAGTTTTTCAAGTACATACAATCGTCAAAGTTATTTGTAAACCGTTTCCTGAAGAGCTATCAACTGCGAATAAGTATGATAAAACCAAATAAAGTCAAACAGTTGAATCTTAGATTCTCTTATCTGTGTTAAAAAAATAATTGTGCTTGAGTAAGACATCAATTAAAATTTTAAATTATGAGCCTATTTTCGTAAGAAATCCTCAGTTTTTTCTCTGAAAACGTATTACATATATATGAAAACTAACAATAGTGATGTGTTGTACAAAGTTACTCTATCTTTCTTGTTGTATATAAACTACTTCTTGGCAACTTTTTTCCAAAGAAATCTATCGTAAAAGTACAGAGCATTGTTTTCTGTGTGTGGGAAGATTGTGTTGGCTGAGATCCATCCCTTGCTAGTGAGAAGTTAACATAAAATCCGGCCCGTTAAATCAAGGCGTGCAGTTGTACTGTGAAGTTTTTTGTAGCTGCGAAGTTTGTTAACTGTTATCTCGACAAATCTGACACAGAGCAATTCTGTTGTCCATTTCTGCTCTTTTTTCTCTCGGTGTTTTTTTAACAAGGAAACATAGTTTCCCAAACTGAGAGAAGGAAAAATAAAAGGCTGTTTGGCATGGAACACTCACAGGAATATAGAATTACGAAGCAAGTTACGAGAATGGATTACCCGGTTTCTTAAATTAGTTATGAATGAAATAGTGTCTTTTACAATTACGGAATGGCTTAAAATGAAAATGACGTGTCTTACATAAAGTTCTGAAATCACTTTTTATGTTGAGCTTTTGTATGTTTAAAAATATCTATCATATTTTTGCCAATGTTATAAGTTTTGAATTTCCTATTTATGTGTTCATCTCTAAAACTATCAATGCTTAGAAACAAAGTAGGTAAACTTATAAAGTTTACTACCTAGAATAACATATCTTAGAACAGGCATTAATTAAAAATATTTATTTTGTGTGATTTTTATAAGTATGCAGTTATAATATGTGTGTTACTAAATGATGTTTTTTTATGTTTGTATTTATAAGTTTTGATGGCACCTCAGAAAAATAGATTTTTTTCACGTGTAGCATCTAAGCTCTCGGTACACGGCATTCGGTAGGAGTAATTTGTAGAATGGAACGGAAGTCTCATGTAACGGAAATGCGTAACTACGGTGCTGCCATCTGTGGCGGATGGTGCAAACAAATGTTTACAAAGACAAAGGGAAGATTCATATTATTTACTGTTTAGTAAATTTGAACAAGATGGCCGGTATTTTATTAAATGGCTTGTCGAAATTCAGCCTGAAAGTCTGGGTTTAGTATTTCTTTTCAAGTCTTATTCTCTTTTATCGGAACCGTTTCATTATATAAATCGAAATTTCGGTCTGAAAATCAAATTATTTGAAATTCGACGTATAGTTGATTAGGCAGCGAATTATAACGGCAAGGTGCGGACACTACGTGTGATTCGCCACCAGAAATCGAGTTGCAAAATAATTAGCGCGTACTTATCACGCTCGGCATTATTTTCGAGAAATCCCACGTTTTAATTCCGTGTCCGAGTTTCGTATTGCAAGTGCATTTGCAACATGAGAAAACACGAGTTTGCTCGTTACCGAGGTTTTATATGTTACACATCTCTGGCGAGTGCTGTAAGACCCGCTCATATTTTTGACGTGTCAACGTCTAATAAATCGATGAACGCCGGCTGCACGCACGAAAAAGGATGACTCATTGTCCCGTTACGCACATTGTCCCGTTACGATGTGTCCCGTTACGCTCATTGTACGCTTGCGCCGCATCTGTCTCTCTTCCACTCGATTGGAACAACCATCGAAATGACTTTTTCGAGGCACATTAAACTTGAAACACTCCCATTCGTTTCCTACTTTTCCTATCATCGTCCTATCCTTAACAGAATAACACAGAGTGGAATAAGTTAAATAGCAAAATGTATAAAAGTTATAGTTAAAATAATCTCTTCGTTAAAGTAATAAACATATTTGAATCAATGAGTGCAAATAAAAGTAAATTTATCAATTAATTTGTAGATTTCATTTCACTCCTTCTTTGTATCCATACAAAATAGTGATAATTCAATAAAAGTGATTCAATTTTATTCATAAAAGTATGCAATCATTTCATCAATGTTTTGTTATGACGTTGTCACGTTAAACTATCGTCTGTAAACAGACTTTACAGACAACCAATTTTTTTTGTTGCGAAAAGTTGGCAACACTGCGGCAGGATATCCCGAGTGGACGGAGCAGAAAGGGCGAGAAACACTATGTCGCTCGGGATTTGGAAGGGTGTTGGGAAGGGGGGCAAAGGGGAGAGAAATATCGCACGAAATAGAATTTCGACGAGCTCGCTCCATAATGGAAAACAAATGGTTGTGTTGATCCCGACCGCTACTTCTCCGGCGCAGAGAGAGAGAGATGGAGAGAGAGAGAGAGAGAGAGAGAGAGAGAGAGAGAGAGAGAGAGAGAGAGAGAGAGACGAAGTCAAAACGCCGAAAGACGTTATCGGAGATCTCTTTCTTCGAAGATCAAATATTTTGTCCCGACGACCACTGATGGGACAAACGAGACTTCATTGCAGTGGAAATCAACTTGTGGCTCACAAGCCATTTTCATCCCACCGCACGCTTAAGCAGTTTCCCCATCACAGGAACAGGAAAGTTATTAACTAACTTACAGCTGAAATAATTGATTGAGATCCGAGCAAGCAAACACGGTGTCGCAGCTGTGGACCGAAAATCTTTTTGACAGACAGACAGACATTAGATCGTTTTACCGAAAGTCATTTAACTGACAGGTCAGTTTGCCGAAAATCGTTTGACAGACAGACAGACATTAGATCGTTTTACCAAAAGTCATTTAACTGACAGGTCAGTTTGCCAAAAATCGTTTGACAGACAGACAGACATTAGATCGTTTTACCAAAAGTCATTTAACTGACAGGTCCATTTGCCAAAAATCGTTTGACAGACAGACAGACATTAGATCGTTTTACCGAAAGTCATTTAACTGACAGGCAGTTTGCCGAAAGTCGTTTGACAGGCATGCATTAGATCGTTTTAGCGAAAGTCATTTAACTGACAGGGCAGTTTGCCGAAAATCGTTTGACAGACAGGCATTAGATCGTTTTACAGAAAGTCATTTAATTTTTCTAATTGGCTCTCACTATTTAACGATTGGATCCCTAAGTCAGGCTTACTGTTATCATGATGCGCTTATGTCAAGCGTTAAACTATTTCCCGGGGTGAGTATAACAATATTTTCGAAGCACTAGCTACAGTCATGGTCTTGTTTTCCAATGGTAGGATCTAATAGTTTTAAGATAGATATAAGTTATAAAAAATTCTAAATTGTGTAAATTTTATCATAAATACGTGAATATATTTATTTCGTATTCAAATGATAGCTCCAAAATTTCCACGGTAACAGTGGGATACCAAAGTGTTCAGATTACTATAAATAACGACACAATATTTTTATTTAGTAGAAGTTGTTTCCACGACATTCTGGACAGAATGATTCACAGGAGACTTTTAAATCGAAGGCAGGAACAGCTTTTATTTGTTAATATGTACGCTTATGTTAAAATTATATATTTAAGTTTCCCTGAAAACAACAATTTTTAGCATTATTTTCAGGAGCAAGCACAAACTGTCTCATGGAATCACCTACTTAAAAGCATACTACATACTTGTTGTCACATACTAACTGCCAAGTTGAAACACTTAAATAATTTAAAAGAGTTTATATAATACTATTTAAAAATCAACTTAAAAACTCTAATAAATAAATTTATTGCATAACGTTTATTTAAAGAAAATAACAAATCAATCTTTTCATAGTTTTGGATTGGAATAATTAATCAATTTACAAATTTTAGCCAGTTTTAGGTTAACACTGAAAATAGAAGTAAATACACTTGCTATTTTATTTCGGTGTATAATTATCACCATATCTTGGAACCATTTGATAATCTTAAGTTACTGTCTAAAACTTTTTTTTTTTAGTTTCAATTCCATATCAACATCAGTGTTTTGGTTACATAGTTTTGTAATGACAGACAGGCAAAAATGTTTTTTTTTATTTAAATTGATATTTAGTTGAGGTTTCTAATTTGCTAAGAGGAATCATTTTAAATACGTAACGATTAGAAAATCACAGACATAGACTTTTAAACTTTTTGTTAGTTCTATCAATGATTTAAATACAAATTAAAATTATAATGCATACGTGTTTTTTATTATTCACCCTTTCTTACCTAGCTGTAAAAAGGACTTTCACAACAAAGTTTTTGTTTATGGTTTATTGTACTATACATCGTCTCTTATACGTGCACTTACTTCCGATTAATCGTTTGACCTCCCAGACGTCTGACTGCTCTTTGGCGGATAGTGGAGGGGGGTAGGGAGGTAGAGAAATCTCGCCATTTGCTGATGAAATGTCAGGGACAAGCAATATTTATCACTTTGAAAAGGGGTACTGGAAAGGGGGGGAGGGGGGTAGTTTGGAAGGGCGGCCGTCGTCTTTGCGAAGACGTGCAACCAACCCTCCCTTGGGATGAGGGGAAGGAGAGAAGGGATGTCATTTGTCGGGGGTTGGCACCCGTGAGATTCCCCCCTCCCTTCGTTCGACCATCCAACTCGACCGTCGCTGAGCTGGTTTTTGGAAGCGGTATGTCACGGATTTTGGGGGGGAAAAAAAAGGAGGTTCAGGGGCCAACGGTCAGGATATCAGAACGGATTGACTGCGAGTCCGGATCTTACAAGAAGTAACACTGTGGAGAGGGGAAATGGGGGGGGGGATATGGGGGTGAATAGGGGGGGAAATAGGGGAGGGGGAAGAGATGAAACCCGCCTGTCCGAGACGGCAGGCCCGATGTCTACGACTTCGCAGACGTAACAAATCACACCCCCGAGCGTTGTATGTTTTTGCGCGAACAATGTGTTCACGCCCAGAAGCAAAGCTTCTCAACTATTTACCGCTACACACAAAAAAAATTGGTTGTCTGTAAAGTCGGTTTACGGACCGATATTTTAACGTGACAACGTAATAACAATACATTGATGAAATCATTGCATACTTTTATGAATAAAATTGAATCATTTTTATTGATTTATCACTATTTTGTATGGATACAAAGAAGGAGTGAAATTAAATCTACAATTTAATTGATAAATTTAATTTTATTTGCACTCATTAATTTAAATATGTTTATTACTCTAACGAAGAGATTATTTTAACTATAACTTTTATACATGTTTGCTGTTTAACTTCTTCCAATCTGTGTTATTCTGTTAAGGATAGGACGATGATAGGAAAAGTAGGAAACGAATGGGAGTGTTTCAAGTTGAATGTGCCTCGAAAAAGTCAAATCGATGGTTGTTCCAATCGAGTGGAAGAGAGATAGATGCGGTGCAAGCGTACAATGAGCGTAACGGGATACCGCGAACGGGACAATGTGCGTAACGGGACACTTTTTCGTGCGTGAAGCTGGCGTTCATTGATTTATTAGACGTTGTCACGTCAAAAAATCTTTACTTTCACGAAATATATCTCTGCGAACCAGTTGCCAAGAAATAGTTCGTAAAACTACAAGAAAGATATCGTGGCTTCGTGCAGCACATGCCTACGGTTATATTTGCATATATTAAATACGTTTTTTTTTTCTCGTGATGATACTGAGTATTTATTAAGAAAATTGATGGGCAAATATATATATTTTAAAATAAGTTTAAACCATCGAAAAGATAATACAATAAAAATTAATTGGACTTTTTTTATTTTATTATGCTTAAATAATGTGCGCAGTTATGGCTGAAAAGCTATTCAGCGAAATATCGGAGGTACTGACACAACACAAAACATAAAATGTCCGGGTAAGAGTCTGAACCCAAGGTGATGTCTTCACGCGGTCAAATTAACTTCACTCACTGCTACTACAGCATGTGGGTGACGCGAACCCATAAGTTTTGCCCCTACCCAAAAATCGCTCAACGCGGCTATAGACTAGAACGCTACCCTCCCACCAAAGCGACCGGGGTTAGATTCCCGGCGTCGGATGAGCCCAGATTTTCGTACGTGGTGGGCGTTATCGTTGCCCGTTGGTTTTTACCGAATGAAATATATATATATATATATTAAATTATAAATTTATGCGCCAAATTTACGTGAGAAAAGCTCAGTATTTATCTCGAAGAATGTAAATTCAATGTATGCAAATGTGTTGCATAAAGTTACAAATCGCTTTCTTGTAAACTATTTTCTTTTGGCAACTTCATTTCCTTTGCGAGTGAGCCGTTTTATAAACTTGCGTAAGTTTTGTAATAAGCACTTTAGACCCGCGCCGCGTTTTTCTTGATGTGTGTCTGGAACCGAATGTTCGCCGGTGGGGAAATTTTGGACTCGTTTCGTGTGTCGCGCGGGCCCGCGCGTGCTACACGATGCGGACCTCGCGCTTGCTACACGATGCGGAACTCCGGTAGTAATCAAGCGAGGTTAATGAGCGACTCTGCTACACCCGCCTCCTTTCCCCCCCGCCGACCCTTTATCCTGCCGGCAAATTGGTTTATCCTTCCGTCTCTTTTCGACCCCCCCCCCCCCCCCCGTTTCCACTCTCACTTTTTTTCTGCTTCTCCTATCCAGGGACTTTGGTCGGGGGTCCTCTCTTGCCCCCTTGAACGGGATCGATCCTGTCGCGTCCGGAGGGGAAGGAGGGAGGACCTACCCCCACCCCTATCCCCTTCTTTGACTTCCTTTCCCCCCCCCCTTCTCCAAAATTCCATTCCGTTCCCTTCTTCACCGGTCGGTCGTCATTGGCTTTCGCGCGGCTGGCTCCCCGATAAACTCCCGCAAGAAATGAACCGCGACAGTCCGCAGAAATGTTCGACGGCAAACCACCTTACTCCAACCCCCAACCCCCCTTCACCCCTCGTTTTCATCCCCTTTTTCCCGCGGAAGCGACCTCCCATTTCCCTCCCTCCCCCGTTTCCTACCCCTCATTCCTTTATTTTTTTTTTTTTTCCATTCTCGGATCGGGAGGATTCGTTATTTACGACTCCGAAAAAGTACATTTCGCACGAGAAAGGATATAAGACATCGATGGGAATATACCGCCCTTTACCCGCGGCGCCGACGGTATATGTGTATGACGACGCCAGTCGCACCTTTGAGAAAAATCGGTGGAAAACGTGAAAGGGGGGGGGGATAGAAGGGTAATTAAAAAAAATGATTGTCTGTAAAGTCGGTATACGGACGATAGTTTAACGTGACAACGTCATAACAAAACATTGACGAAATGATTGCATACTTTTATGAATAATATTGAATAATTTTTATCGAATTATCACTATTTTGTACGGATACAAAGAAGGGGTGAAATGAAATCTACAATTTAATTGATAAATTTACTTTTATTTGCACTCATTAATTCAAATATGTTTATTACTTTAACGAACAGATTATTTTAACTATAACTTTTATACATGTTTGCTATTTAACTTCTTCCAATCTGTGTTATTCTGATAGGGATAGGACGATGATAAGAAAAGTAGGAAACGAAAGGGAGTTTCAAGTTTAATGTGCCTCGAAAAAGTCAAATCGATGGTTGTTCCAATCGAGTGGAAGAGAGATAGATGCGGCGCAAGCGTACAATGAGCGTAACGGGACACAGCGTAACGGGACAATGTGCGTAACAGGACACTTTTTAATGCGTGCAGCCCGCGTTCATCGTTTCATTAGATGTTGCCACGTCAAAAACAATGGGAGAGGGGAAATTACGTAAATAAATAAATATAAAATTTTAATTTTTGAAGTGAAAACTCCTATTGGAAGGTTTGGATAGGGAGTAAATTCATGTAAGTCGCCGTCGACATGGTCACGTGACGTGTTAATTTTTTTTATTTTCAAGGATAAAACTTAATTTATTCTATTTTTAAAGATACAAGTTTTTTATCTTCAATTTTCAAGGATATTTTAACGTTATTGTGTGGTACATACTTCGAGTATTGGATATTTTTTTAGTAGGTAGTTCAGTTGTGGTTATGTTTTTTTTCTTTTGTTTAATTATATATTTACGATGTGAATTTCTTAAAATGTCAAGTTATTGATTTACATATTAGAGAAAATGTTGATTACTTGTAGATTTAAGTTAATAATTTTTTATTCTTTCAATGAAAAAACTTCATTTCTTCTAGTTTTATGTTATTATTGGTAGGGGCAAAATTTATGGGTTTGCGTCACCGACATGCTAGTGATAGAATACCAAAATCATTTTCTTGCGTACATTTGACGTAGAAATGATTTCATATTACACATTTAAAATCAAAATTTTTAAGTTTTCACTTCTGTCGACAGTCTCCATGACTGACTTCTTTTTTTAATCTGAATTGTTGGGTTTGTAGCTAAATTTTCTGTAACAGGCCTAAGGTTCCTCTGTATTGCAATATTTTGCTAAAAAAAATAATAATTTAAGTGTTATATTTGCATTATAACAAGATTTTGACAAAATAAATTTTCAAAAAAATATCCTGTGGTAGGACCCCCGCTGGAAACGATGGTTGGTATGCACGATCATCATTGGATTGGGGAAGCAATTTACGGACATCGCGTCAATAAAAGAAAAAAAATAATACTTAGTTCTATTGTCAGATGGACCAAAATCACAAGGTAACATCAGAAGAGATAAAGATTAATCACGGAAATTGTTTTTGCTCTTTCAACTAGCTTAAGAGGCCATTCCAGTGTTTCAGGGGCACTACGCAACCCGCGTTAACCTCATAAGATTCAATGCTATTTTCATTTTGCTTATAACTAATTAACTAATATAAATTTCGAAATTATGCTTGCTTGATATGTAAGACAACGATGCTCTTATCAAAGCCCCTTTCTTCAAAAACGTGCATAAATTATGGTTTTATACTAATCTTTACTAACATGCATAAGTGTATTGTCTAGGTGTGAACCATAATTTATGCACGTTTTCGAAGAAAGGGGCTTTGATAAGAGCATCGTTGTCTTACATATCAAGCAAGCATAATTTCGAAATATATATTAGTTAATTAGTTATAAGCAAAATGAAAATAGCATTGAATCTTATGAGGTTAACGCGGGTTGCGTAGTGCCCCTGAAACACTGGAGTGGCCTCTTAAAATATTATTTATAATGATTCCATTCAATTTAAAGGACCATTAGGAGTTAAGTTGTAATCCTTCCCATCAGTGAATCAGGTGCACGTATTTCCTTTGATGTTGTAGACTCGTTTTGAAATTAACTACAGGACTCATATATCAGTGGTCTCCGAATACTCGCTCTAGCTTTTTTTTTTGAAGCTCTACTTCTTTATGCGCATTATGAAAAAAATGGCGAGAGAGAATTGTTACCATACAACGAAATTTTCACAGGATGTACAAATAAAAACTATATATGTGTTTTTTAATCTAATACTTTAGTTATTGATATTAAGTAGGTACTGGTCCATACAACTACAAAAATTTATTTATTGTAAAATTTAGTGATGCACTGCGTTTTTTAAAATCTTTTTCAAGTGTATTTATAAACATATGTAATGTTCCTGTATGTAAAAAAAATATTCACATTGTAAATTATTACATATTATTTCATAAATAATTAAAAATATAAATTAGATTTAACGGTCAGAATTTTTATTAATTTTCATTATTAATTTCAATTAACATAACTTTATTTTATTCAACAGTATTTTGGCGAATTAATTTTCTATATTTTGAGTTTCAAAATATTGTTTCGTTAAAGGAACTATGTAATTTTAAGGATTGACTTACGTCGGGTCGTTCAAAAATAAAACCTTGTACAATCGTTGGCATTTAGTTTTTATTTATTCTTGGGGATAAAATTCAAATCGTAATTATAAGGACCGGGGCTGGTTGTAACAGGGGCAGGTTGTAACACGGCCGTTAGTTCCACAACCAGTGACCAGAGAGTCTACTCCATTCAGTCACGGGAGCGCCTGTAGTTGCTCTCAGTGTGAGTTACAACATATCGCCGGTCAGACACGCTCGTTAGAAACAAGAAGAGAAACACTGTTTTTCGATAAGTTGAGTAAATATTTCCCGTTTAATATTCATAATTATTGTAATTTGTGTTTACATTGTTTAAAAACTCTCTTTGGAGTACATACATATTCTAAACTCTGGCTTTGCACATATGTTATTGGCATTTAAATAATATATATATACTTCTTTGTCAAAATTTATGAATTCTCTAGTAGTGTCATTTGGGGCAGGTTGTAACAACTCAAATAAGTTGTTACAACCAACCCCGTCGACTGTTACAACCTGCTCCGCCTTAAGCTTTTGACAGTTAAAAAAAAAAACCTACTGCACTTGTTGCCCTACACTCTACAGATACTATTTCGAGCAGGATTTATTACCTCTTGCTCGTTATCACCTTGACAGCTACACGTGTCGATTTTGCTTCCCACTGAAACTGAAAGTTGGAGCGATGACATCAGCCGAACGAGGACAGTTGGTTACTTAACTGTGGCAGTGAATGCTGCAGGCAATTCTATTCCTCCCATGTTCATCTTTCCTAGAGTCAAGTATTACGATCACTTCATCAGAGATGGTCCAACAGGGTGTATAGGTGCTGCAAATAAGTCTGGATGGACAACCGAAGCAGAGTTTTTGATTTTTCTTAAGCATTTTGTCGCTTGTGTTCGTCCTAGCTTAGAGACACAAGTCCTCCTACTTTTAGAC
This sequence comes from Bacillus rossius redtenbacheri, assembly GCF_032445375.1. NCBI lineage: Eukaryota > Metazoa > Arthropoda > Insecta > Phasmatodea > Bacillidae > Bacillus > Bacillus rossius. The sequence goes on from NC_086345.1 coordinate 22,762,920, forward strand.
AATCATCAGTCACACATATCTCCCGTCTGTCTAGATTTTGCTAAACAAAATGGCATAGTTATGTTATCGTTCCCAACTCATTTCACTCATCGGCTTCAGCCACTTGATCAAAGTGTCTTTTCACCACTCAAGAGACATGGTTAAGGAACAACAAAACCCCAGAGGCAACAGTTAAGCCGATGACAATCTATGATATTCCATCGATCTTAAAAATAGCTTTCCCGCTAGCTACAACTCCGATAAACATCCAACAAGGATTTGAGAAATGTGGATTTTTTCCTTACAACAGAGACATATTTAATGATACAGATTTTGCTCCTTCGTTTGTGACGGACAGACCAAATCCAGACGTAGCACCAAGTTGTTCACATGATATGGCAAGGGAATCTCCAGATTATCAAACTCAAGCATGTCCTAATAATTCACTCGAGCCAGAATTGTTTTCCCCGGAAGCAGTCCAGCCACTTCCAAAATCCGCACCGAGGAAAACAAGTGGTGGCAGAAAAACAAGGAAAAGTGCCATTTTGACAGACACTCCGGAAAAGAATGCGCTGGAGGAAGAATACGAGAAACGAAGAAATCGGGTCTTCCTGAAAGGAAATAAGAAATTACCACAAATGTGCAGACGTGTTAAAGCTAAGCCAAAACTTCCTCCAAAACAACGACATTCATGACAAAGTGACAGCAGTTCATCAGAGGACGACAGTGAATGTTTTTGTTTAGTGTGTTTAGAACCATTTTCTTCAAGCAAGCCTGGTGAGGAGTGGATTCGTTGTTCGGACTGCCAATTGTGGTCACACTTTTCTTGTGCGAAAAAATCGAAAAAAGTATGTTTGTCACAACTGTCAATCAGACGGAATATTCGAGTAAGCATTAGGTACCTACTATGCATTCGTAAGACTTTTTCGTTCTGCCAAATATGTGAAAACAAGTATATGTTTAATATTTCCTGTATGGTTCGTAATAAATTGTAAATGATTCCTGGATTTGAATTTTTAAACACTTTTAAATACTGTTACAACCAACCCCAGGGTCTGTTAAAACCAGCCCTAGAGCGGGTCTGGTTGTAACACTTTTCTCTGAAGCGGTTTACCCCTTGTGCAGCAAAAAATAGCAGAAGGATTGTTTCCAAAATACCTGAGATAGAAGAAGAAGGGCTCTTTCATAATTCGCCCAGTAAATATTTTTCTTAGGTATTATACATGAACACAAAAAAATTAAATACAAAAACTGTTACAACCTGCCCCGGTCTCCCCTATTGTACGCATACACCATTTTATCATCTTTGTGAATTTCCTAATGTACGCTCTATGCTTTAACTATATGCAAAATGTATGGGCTTTAAACTGTTGAAACCAATATGGCGAATAATATTTCTTCACCCTTATGTTATTTAAAATGTGTATTGGTATTTTGTCCTGTTTACACGCTTGACTCCTCATTATATTTTCCATGACACTCTCAACCTTTCTCTTAACTATCCTCAGAACTTTACAATTTTCTTATTTTTTCCCCTTTTTCATTGTAATTTTATTTTTGTTTTTAAAACGGGACAGAAATATTCACGTTCAATTACAAAAAAACGGTTTGAAAAAAATAATATAAAATTTTGCACCGTTTATCGTAATAAATACTCGAGTACTATCTCAACTATGCACCAATATTTTGTAAGAAATACTCAGTATTGTACCTACGTATTCGGTACACGCAAAAGTAACCAGAGCAATGTTTTGTACAAAATTACATTATCTTTCTTGTAGCATTACAAACTATTTCCAAGCAACTGGTTTTGAAAGGAATCTTTTGTAAAACCACTTATTATATTATAACTTATTCATCTTTCTAGTAAGCATTCATGCATTGACGTGTAAAAGTAAATAATAAAACATTCAGCGTCAAACGTCCAAAGTTTTCCAAAATTTGGAGGCGGAGGGGAAGTACATATTTCGCTTCTTTTCCGTCTGGGGACAAAACATTACTTTGCTAACACCCTGTCACACTAACACACACGTGTGTGTGTATGTGTGTAGAGAGAGAAAGAGAAAATGAAAAATTTCGAGTTCTGCACGTGTGGCAACACGTTTGGGTTGAAAAAGGGAAGGAAGGACGTGTAGAAGAGAGAGAGAGAGAGAGAGAGAAAGAGTGGATGGTGGTTTTGGTTTTGGGGGGAGGATGGGGATTATGTTTGTACAAATTCCTTCTCTCCGCCCCGAAATTTCCCAGTTACTTTCCCCGGGACAAACTGTTTCTTTTCCATACTTTAGTCATTAATCACGAGTCGCACAGCTACCAGTGCCCTCACCGACAGAGAAACTTTCCGCAGCTGAAGCAGAGTTTTCGCAGGATAAACAGGCGCGGCGGGATAAATTATGATCGTGTAAAGCAACGATGTGTCATTTCTGGGGGGGAACGCGCATGAATTTGTTCCGCCAGAATAAACCAACTCCCCCGGCTGCTACACAGATAATATTAATCTCTCTTTTTTTTTTCTTGTTTTGACTGTAAAGGTGTCTAACACGCACTGTTTGTTTAATATTTGCTGTAATTAACCTCCTTTCTCTTTACGTACGTGCGGAACTTTTCTCACGCGGAATAATAATAATAAAAACACGCAAGAATTCTCATTACTCGTTTTCAAAATGATAAAACTAGCGAAATAAATTAGAGTAAATAACGATAAAAAAAATTAATTTTTAAGGACATATTTCATTGACTCATGTAAATATTCTGCATTCTAAAAAAAAAAATGTCAAGAAAATTATAAACAAGCTTAATTTTTATCTTATTTTTAAGCAATAAAAATTTACAGACGTTTTAGTGCCCACTTACAAATTTACAAACATTTGTAATTTTTACAGGAACATTTCTTTCCATTATATATATATATATGTATATATATATATATATATATATATATATATATCCTCGCACACGTAGGCAGAACTTTTAAGTTCAATTTGTTTATTTCAGGTTGTGTAACATTTATTTGCTTATTATTATCATTTACGAGACTAGGGCATTGTCAAACTTCCACGCTGTGTACTGTTGAGAATTCTGTGTCACATTTATGTCTCCCCCACTTGTTTTCTCCCATCCTGCACTCCCTTAGGTCTTTCATCTTAGTCCCTCACTTCCCCTCCTCAAACTTTTATCAATCTGTCCTCTTAGTGCCATCTTCCAGGTTTTCTGCCTTCTATTTTCATATCCATCACGTTCGTTCGTAGCGTATTCAACTTTTTCTCTTCCCCTTCTCTTTCTCTCTTCAGATGACAAACAAAAACCTTCCTCTTGAGCTACTTTCTTTTTTATTTTGTTTTCCCCATGCAACATGCCACTAACTGTCTCGTTTTTCATCCTTTTTTATTTCACCCCCACTTTATCAAAACCCATCGTAACACTTTTTCATCGCCCTTTGTCATTTCCTGTGTTTTTTCTAGGTTCATCGCGGGGCTGGCGAAAAAAAAAAAATTGGTAACTAACATAAACAGGTTCAAGTAAGTTTCTGTAAACAATGTGACCAAAATTTTAATTAAAAATTTATATTTAAATGCCTGAAATATCAGTAAGAAATATTATTTTTAATTTCTGACTCCTTCTGGGTAAAGAAAAATATGTCTTTAGCTTGGTTATTACAATACGACAGTTTTTAAAACCCGGAACCAAGAATTTTTTTTTTTCAAAAACACCGAAGTTTTTCATATTGATATTTTTCACTTCGGGGGCAAGCTTTTTTTCTTGACAAAAAAGTTATCAAACAAGGACCTAAATGGTATGGTTGTAAATTATGCATATGTGTTTCTAAATTGTTAATCAAGTGAAATTCTGCTTTTAACGGTAAAGTATCTTTAAACTACAGTAATTGTTTGGGACGAATGAACGAGTTTAGGGCTTAACGGGCAAGCCCAGTCAAAGCGTGTATTCGTTTCGGTGGGGCGGGGTGATAAGTGCGATGCTCACTGTTGCTTCTAGCGCTGTATCGCCTCTAAAAGCAAGACCGCGTGGGCTGGCGCGCACTTTTCTCGTTGTACGTGCAGATAATTGTGAGATTCGAGCGGTCACCAATAACGTTTTTTTTTGACGTGATAACAACTTATAAATCAATGAACGCGGGCTGCACGCACGAAAAAGCATGACTCATTGTCACGTTCCATCTGAGCCGAGCGTGCAAGAACCGGCCAACTACTCTGCGAGAAAATCTTCTATAATATGAAACAGGTTAAGCCGAGCCCTTTAACTAATTGTTCGTGATTATCTTGAAACAAATTATTTAAATTAAATTTGCAAAAACTGTAAATAATATTTGAAAATTAATAAGTAAGCAATTATTCATCAATGTTTTCTTATGACGTTATCATGTAAAAATTATCGTCCGTAAACCGACTTTACATACAGACAACACCCTTTTTTTTTTTTTTTTAGGAGAAATGGAGATAAACTGGTGTCATGCGGTGTCCGCGGGTTGATTTCGAGGATATGCACCGGGTGTTTCACGTGTAAAAATTTTTTGAAAAAAAAAATATAACTATTATCAATCTCCTAAAAAAATACAGGGTGGTACGTGTATGTGTATAAATGTACGTGTTTATGTATGATTTATTGTAAGAAAATGTATTGGTATAAATATATTTAAATTGTTCGTGTATTCATTAGTTTTTACATAAAATTTTAGTTATTAAATATATCTTTAAATCTTTATATTTTCAGCATTTGATAGATTTAAATAAAATGACTTTTTATAATATGCCTATAATATATTATACTTCAGGTAGCTCAAGTGCATCTTATATGCAAATTTGTTTGTTATATTCATATTTTTACTGTGGTGTTAATTCAGTTTTTATTTAAATGTATTTGTGACAATTTTTGGCGTGTGAGGAGCTATAACATTTATCAGGTTTACTTTGCATGTACCTAGTTGGTAAAGTTGTATGTGGTTAAGTGTAAGACAAGGCGGTGCGCCTTAACTCTGCCACTTAAAATAAGGCAATAAATAAATTAATAACACGGAAACAGAACTCATATGCGTTCAGCGTATTTCAAAATGCTTTTCGTGAACGGATGCCACTCGGATATCTTTGAGCGGTTTTCAAATCGCGTGTTTTTTTTTTCTGAAGGCTCTGCGCACCGCGTGTGTGCCCGGGTAGGCGGGTTCTGGGGTGTGTCACAACTTAGAAACACACAAGATATAATTTTCTAAGTTATGCCTGTTCTAAGTTGTGTGTTTTAATTTATGATAGTTCCAAGTTATGTGGTTCAGCGTTGTGTATTTCTAAGTGACGTGTTTCTAAGTTATGACAGTTCTAAGTTGTGTGTTTCTATGTTGTGATAGTTCTAAGCTATGACTTTCTACATTACGACGTTTCTAAGTTGTGTGATTCTGCGTTGTGTGTTTCTAAGTTATGATCGTTCTAACTCATGACAGTTCTAAGTTGCGTGGAAGTTTTTTTGAGGTTTCTAAGTTATGCCTGTTCTAAGCTGTGTGTTTCTAAGTTATGCGTGGTTCCCACAGGGGGGCTCACGTTATCATCGACGATGAGGGTTGGAGAGAGGAAAATGTAACATCAAAAATTGACGTTCAGTTTGGGGGGGGGGGGGGGGAGGGGGGAATGAGAGGAAGTTCTGCATGGAAGCATTCCCGAGGGAAAACCAGTTGCCTTCGGTAACATCTGCCGCCTTTCCCCTACTCGAAAACGTTCCGCAACTAACGAGAGTCGTGGAGTGCACCACGATACAGGGTAATATACATATTTAGACACTAAAAAAATTCGCGAGTTCAATGACCTCCAGGATAGATTCCACGATCCTCTGCCTACTTGGGCAAACGGCGCCCGTTCACTGGATACTGAATTATGAGGCGTCTCAAGTGGGTAACTTGTGGTTGGATACCTACCTCTTTGATTGATTGCCTCTAATTGGCCAAGAGTCCTACGTATTAACAGCGAACCAATAACAGAAGCAGCACAGCGGTATAATTATTTGAATTTTAGCATATCACGAAATGAACCCGCGAATTTTTCCGGTCTCTACATATATAATGTTCGCAGGCTTTCACGGCCATTTTCTGAAGTAGTTTGGCTTCTGGGTTGTAGCCGCGTCCTTGGCGAATAATTAACCCGACGCGACGTTTCGGTCGACATTGCAGTCGCCATCATCAGGGAGCAGTTACCTTCAAGTTATCCTGCCTTTATATATACTCTCGCCTGAGGGGAAGGTGCTTGCTGATTGTCAGAACAGCCCAGCCAACCAGAGGAAAGGAAAGCTCTGATTGGCCCACAGCTGCATCCAATCAGGAAGCACCTTCTCCTCAGACGAGAGTATATAAAGGCAGGGATAACTTGTAAGAACGTCAGTAGGTAAATGCTCCCTGATGATGGCGACTGCAATGTCGACCGAAACGTCGGTGAATTATTCGCTAAGGACACGGCTACAACCCAGAAGCCAAGCTACTTGTATATATATATATATATATATATATATATATATATATAATTGAAAATGGAACCGAAACATTCACGCAAAATAATACACGATAAAATGTTCTATACATTTTGCTGGAAACAACTATCACTACGAAATAGTGTTCGCAGCAACACTGGATTCGAATTCTTACCCGGGAACTTATGATTTGTGTTTTATAAGTATCTCCAATAGTTAAAGCAATTCGTTAACCCTTCCATTAACGGCTTTCCGGTATAAAACTGTGCATAATAATAAACATAATAGGAAAAAAAAAGTCTAGTTATTGAATATTCGATTATCTTTTTCGTGGTTAAAAAAATTAATCTCGAATGAAACATCAATTATAATATGGAATTATGCGGGAAAGTTTCGTAAGAAATTCCCGGTATTATCTAGAACAACGTATTTTGTATTTGAAAAAAAAAAAAAACATAGCAATGCGTTTGGCACAGTTGCAATATCCTTCTTGAAGGTTTACAAACTTTATTTTGGCAACTGGTTTCCAAAAAGAATATTTTGTAAAAGTTCAGAAATTTTTTATTTTTTTGGTAAGTATATACATCAAAAGGTAAACGCTATAGAATTTATTTTCAGCATTTGAATAACGCTTCATATTATTTGTATGGTAATACAGCTTTGGGCGTGCAACTAAAGACATGACCTAGTCAGTGGCGTAGCCAGGATTTGTGTATGGCGGGTGTTAAGAAGCATGCCCCCCCCCTCCCCGTATTAAAGCGGGGGGTCCGGGGTCCTCCCCCAGAAAATTTAGATTTTAAGGTGTAAAATAGTGGTATTTTAGCTGTTTTCGGTACTTAAATTTAAATATTGTAATGGTAAAATTTTTATTAATTTTTAATATGAAATTTGTTTGAGTGATGAATAAGAAATTTAATTAAATATTTAGGGCTAGGGGGGGGGGGGGGTTTGAACCCCTAATCCTCCCCCCCCTGGCTACGCCCCTGGACCTAGTTAACTCTGAGACCTAAAAACTGGGTTCGACTCGGGATGCAAATGACATATGCCCGCGTGACCACACAAGCATTCTCTTCTTAATGAAGTAATTTTGTTTGAATACATTTGTCCAAACATATTTACGTACAGGGCCGTACATAGATTAGTTTCAACACCGGGGAAAGATCATATCTTGACTGCCCCCTACCCTCTTTTTTTTTACCAAACCAACAAAAAAATTTTCCCGACAACACCTCATAACTAGAGATCTGCAAAATTCGCGGATTCATTATGTGATAGGCTAGAATTCAAACACATATACCTCTTAGATAATTTTGCTATTGGCTTACTGTTCGTTTGGACGAATCTCAACCAGTTATAAACCTTCAACCAAAGAAGAATTGAATCACAGAAAAACCAGCTGAGACGACTTACAAGTCGGCAGCCAATGAGCTTGCGTTATTTGCCCAAGGGTACAGGGGTATGTCCTGAAGGCCATCGAAACCGCGAATTTTGCAGGTCTCTACTCATAACGCCACTACATATAAATTCCTAGGGACCGGAAAAATTCGCGGTTTCGATGACCTTCAGGATAGTATACACATTCCTCTGTACACTCGGGAAAATAACGCCAGTTTGTTGGCTGCTGACTTGTGACTCGTCTCATCTGGTTTGTCTGTGATTTGTTACTTCTTTGGTTGAGGATTTATCATTGGCCCAGAGTCGCCCAGATGAACAGTGAGCCAATAGTAAGAGCAGCTGAAAGGTATGTGTGTATGAATTTCAGACTATCGCGAAATGAATCTGCGAATTTTTCCAGGTCTCTATCAATTCCACTATTCCAAATGTTTTTTTTTTTTTAATTTCAACTTACGTGGAAAATCAATAGATTTATTTACATTCACTTCATCTCTAGCACATCGCAAGTTGTATTGCACGCGAAAATGACAGTTTTTAAAATATTTGACAATATGCATTTATGTATCTTTCAATACAAGTAATTCGGTTCACCTGCCCTCCATTATTAATTATTTTAATTTGTATTCTATCACTACGATATTAAAGTGAATAGATATAAAATTACTCTGCAAATTAATCCACCCCCAACCACACCAAATGCGGCGCCTTGGGTACAAATACTGTCTGCCCCCTTCTTGTGAGGTCCCTGTTTACGTAAACTATTTTAGTGTGTTGCGTAACCCATGCTCTGAGTCTGTTACTACTTAAATAAGTAAAATTGTAGTAATTAACTAAAAATTTTTGATAAGGAGTGGTTTCAAAATGAAAGCGTGATTAATGTAGTAAATAAAGCTGGATAATCAGTACAAAATCAGTAAGAAATAACAAATAAAACATATTTACTGAGATAATCTGTTGGACCTCCCTGGCACAAGCGGTATCAGACTAACCAACTTCTAGGAGCATGCATGTTTTTGCAAAAAAAAAAAAACAAAAAAAAAACAATAACATTGGTTGTCTGTTTACAGACGATAGTTTAATGTGACAACGTAATAAAAAAACATTGATGAAATGATTGCATACTTTTATGAATGAAATTGAATCACTTTTATTGAATTATCACTATTTTGTACGGATGCAAAGAAGGAGTGAAATGAAATCTACAATTTAATTGATAAATTTACTTTTATTTGCACTCATTAATTCAAATATGTTTATTACTTTAACGAACAGATCATTTTAACTATAACGTTTATACATGTTTGCTATTAAACGTCTTCCAATCTGTGTTATTCTGTTAAGGATAGGACGCTGATAGGAAAAGTAGGAAACGAATGGGAGTGTTTAAAGTTTAATTCGCCTCGAAAAAGTCAAATCGATGGTTGTTCCAATCGAGTGGAAGAGAGATAGATGCGGCGCAAGCGTACAATGAGCATAACGGGACAAAGCGTAACGGGACATAGTGCGTAACGGGACAATAAGTCATCCTTTTTCGTGCGTGAAGCCGGCGGTTATCGATTTATTAGACGTTGTCACGTCAAAAAAAAAAATAAAACCTGAACTCTCATTAGACTGCAAAAAGGTATACCCGCACCAGCGGTTTCTTCAGGAGAAGTAATAGCCTTGTTTGGTCGGGCCATTCAGGACGCTTTTGCATGTGTCTGTGGTTCGTGTACTTACATCAAACTTGCTTCTGTAAGAAACTCGACCAATCACAAAACACAGACAGTGGTATAACTAGAGACCGGAAAAATTCGCGCTTTCGATGACCTCTAGGATAGACTCCACAACCCCCTACATACTCAGACAAATGCCACATGCTCATTGGCTATTGACCGTGACACCTGTCGACTGGGACGCTTGCGATTCGATACTTTTTTGGTTGAAGGTTTTCCATTGGCTCAAAGTCCTTCAGATAAACTGTAAGCTAATCACAGAAGCAATATAAAGGTACAGTTGTTTGGATTCCAGCATATCGTGTAATGAATCCGCGAATTTTTCCGGTCTCTAGGTATAACTCTCAAGGTCATACATTCTCAAAATCATTTCGCGTAAAATACCTGCCCCTACCAATTTTGCAAATTTAATTTCAATGACGTGAAGAAGTATCAACAAATTATTTTTAATTTACTATGTAAAAAAAAAACCTTACACTAGGACTATCCAGCAGTCAAACACCAAGAAACAAAATCATTACTCCTTTAATTTTTTTTTAGAGTTTTAATATAATATTTTATTCAGATCTTAAAGAAAAGACGTACAAACAAATAAACGAGGAAATACCACTGCGAACTCAAAACAAAACTTTTAAGTTTTGCGAAAAATATTCTTAAATTTCCTTCAGTAATTTTGAATTACCATTTGCTTTAAAACTCCAGTGTGTTTATTCAACTCTGAAATATGTTTTTTTCTCAGTTGCGTTTATTTTTCACTCTTCAATTCCGAACTTCAGTTAGAAATAACATATACATTCTTCTTTGTGAAGCGTTTTCCGTCTGGAGTTTCCTTGTAGATAGGTTTCCAGACCAAAGACCGTAGCATATTTTATTAACTTTTAATCATCGGAGAAATGAGGTTTCGTTTCAGAACTCTTTCCGAAACCATCCCCCGGTTCATTTTTCTTATCTCTTAGTTCATCCATAAAAGAGAAGATGAAATAAGAATCCTGATATAAATAAATATATTCTTAGTGTTTGTCTGAGGAAGCTATTGCTTCTATTACTCCGGACTAGAGACCGGAAAAATTCGCGGATTGATTTCGTGATAGGCTGAAATTCAAACATGTGTACAATTCTGCTGGTTATGCTATAGGCTCGCAGTATAACTGGAGCTCTCTGGGCCAATGAGAGACTATCGACCAAAGAAGCGTCGAATCACAAGCTACCCAGTGGAGACGCCTCACAATTTAGTACCCAATGAACACGCGTGTTTACTTGAGATGTGCAGAGGATAATTGAGGCTATCCTAATGTCATTGAATCCGCGAATTTTTTCGGTCCCTACTTCGGACTTGTTAACCAGCAATATTGTGGGAAGAACTGGACTTTAGGTTGGATGTGTGCCGTATAACTAATACATATTGAACATTTGTAAGAAAAAAAAACTAGTATTTGATGTATTATTTGTTGCAATTAGTCTGAATTAAACTGTTAAATGAAACTGGGACTTGTTTTAGTGGGTACCTACTCTGTACATGAACCCAGTTTTGTGCTACTAATTACTAGACTTCTTTCACAAAGCCTATAGCTTGTGATTTCTCTCGATACCCTTCGCTTCTCAACCATGTTGATTTACCTTGGGATTTGATGCGTTTTGACACAAATTTGATCACATAGGACACAGAAAAAAAAGGGGATTGTCTGTAAAGTCGGTTTACGGACGATAATTTTACGCGATGACGTCATAAGAAAACATTGATGTAAAATTGCATACTTTTTAATTTTCAAATATTATTCATAGTTTTTGAAAATTTAATTTAAATAATTTGTTTAAATATAATCACGAACAATTTGTTGAAAAGCCCCCCTTAATCTGTTTGATATTATAGAAGATTTTCTCGCATGGTGGTTGGCCAGTTCTTGCACGCTCGGCTCAGGTGGAACGTGACAATTTTTCGTGCGTGCAGCCGGCGTTAATCGATTTATAAGACGCTGTGACACGTCAAAAAAAAATTATATTAGTTTCAGAGCAAAATTTGGTTGTTTTTCCGCAGTGTTGTATTTGTTTCCCTCGGAACGCCACGCGCATTCCGAAACTCCGTAACAACGCACGATAAATAAACCATATATGCGTGTCTCCGGCGAGGTGTTGGGTAAACGTTTACACAGTTCTACCTTTGAATATATATACTGTATAGAAGTCGCAAGTGGATAGGATTTAGGCCTACTCTACGTTTTTCAGAAGCGTATAATGAGCAGCTTGGGAACTTCACCGCTGCAGAGCGCTGCCGTAACGCCCTGTATCGTTTTAGTTGTTATTTACACGTTAGAGCGCAGCACTGTCGCCCGCTGCCATTCCCCGCACCCCCCACCTATCAATCACTGCAGCTCAAGGTCGTTCTACGGGAGGGGGAAGGGGTGTTTGAAGAGTTCGACACTTGTCCGCTAGGGACCACCACAAGTCGATTCCCTAGAGATGGTGGCGATTGCGGCGGTGAATTAACCAACTACCTCAAAACCGTATTAGAAATTTTAACCTGGGCTGGCGACTTCTATACAGTATATATATTCAAAGGTTCTACTGGGCGCCATAGAGTCCGTTTTACGTAAAATATTCTATACGCATCGTTTGAAAAGAGAGAGAGAGAGAGAGAGAGAGAGAGAGAGAGAGAGAAAAGGAGAGGGGAATATTAAAGGAGAAAGAGAGAATTTTTTTTTTTTTTTTTTTTTACGTGTTGAGAAGAAGTTTCACTTTCCCTCCGTCTCTTCCGCGTGTGTTCTTTCGGAAGAACTGCGTTTGCAAGGAGGCGTTTCGGCCATCACCTCACGTTTCTTTCCCTTCTTTTTTTCTTTCGACTCCCTTTTACCACCCCATCCGCCACACCCCCGCGAACCCTTTAAAACACTTCCACCTCCCCCCCATACCCCCCCGATCTTAAAAGATCCGGCACCTACATCCGCAGGGCCGCCAACTTTAGCGCGGTAATATCTCCCGTCGGCCCCCGAGCCGAACTCCATCTTCCAAACATTTTTACTCCTTCCCAACTCGCCCGCGCGCTTTTTTCCGGCCGCTTAACGGCGCGCCGTGCCCCGGTGTCGGCGAAACGAACAGTCACGTACACTTTTTTTTACTCTCTCTCGCCACCCTCCCCTGTATACGTATACAGGCTGTGTCTGAATTCACCAACCTCTCCTGTATACGTATAGAGTCTGTGTCTGAATTCACCAACCTCTCCTGTATACGTATACAGACTGTGTATGAATTCGCCAACCTCTCCTGTATACGTATACAGGCTGTGTCTGAATTCGCCACCCTTTCCTATATAGGTATACAGGCTGTGTCTGAATTCGCCACCCTCTCCTATATACGTATACAGGCTGTGTATGAATTCGCCAACCTCTCCTGTATACGTATACAGGCTATGTCTGAATTCGCCAACCCCTCCTGCATACGTATACATACAGGATGAGTCTGAATTCGCCAACCTCTCCTGTATACGTATACAGGCTGTGTCTGAATTCGCCACCCTCTCCTGTATACGTATACATACAGGATGAGTCTGAATTCGCCAACATCTCCTGTATACGTATACCTATAGGGTGAGTCTGAATTCGCCACCCTCTCCTATATACGTATACCTACAGGATGAGTCTGAATTCGCCAACCTCTCCTGTATACGTATACCTACAGGGTGAGTCTGAATTCGCCACCCTCTCCTGTATACGTATACCTAGAGACAGGAAAAATTCGCTATTTCATTTACCTCTAGGATAGACTCCATGATCCTCTATAAACTCGGGAAAATTTCATCTGCTCATTGGTTATTGACTCGTGACATCCTTTGACTAGGATGGTCGTGATTCGATACTTTTTTTGTTGAAGGTTTTTCACTGGCCCAAAGTCATTCAGATGAACTGTGGCCCAATCACTGAAGCAGCCAAAAGGCAAAAGTATTTGGATTCTAGCCTGTCGCGAAATGAATCCGCGAATTTTTCAGGTCTCTACATATACCTACAGGATGAGTCTAAATTCGACTCCCTCTTCTGTATACGTATACAGACTGTGTCTGAATTCGCCACCCTCTCCTATATAGGTATACAGGCTGTGTCTGAATTCGCCCCCTCTCCTATATAGGTATACAGGATGAGTCTGAATTCGCCACCCCCTCCTATATTCGTATACATACAGAATGTGTCTGAATTCGCCCTCCTCTCCTGTATAGACCTACGTATATGGGCTGAGTCTGAATTTGACCGACAAAACTTCAGCTGTAGTTTCGCCACTACAAAAAAAAAAGTTGAAAAAATCCGTACTACTTGTTGGAGTTTTACATTTTTTTAAATTTTTATTAGCTAATACCCAGCATTCGTTGCAATTTCTCAATCAAATTTTTTTGTAATTGGTTTGAAGTAGTTATTAAATATACCCTGTCCCTCTATCACATTTCAATTTTTCTCCATCTAATTATATACATAGTATATATATATCAATGTCTATATCTCTATGTGTGTTACTCCATGGCAATGAAAATACTTAAAAACATTTATAAAATTTTTTGCCAACCTATATTTTTATTTTTTTTTCACGTGTCACAGATGTGCCATAGGAATATATAAAAACGCGCATATTCGAAAGCAACGATGTGTCAAAATTTGAAATCAATCAATGAAGAAAATTTTGGAGATTTAAGAATTTTAACGAACGAATATTAACACTATTATTTATATAGATAATAAAGAAAGTATTATATAGTACTATATTTGGTTGAATTGAGTTATACAACCAAACCGAAATTTTTCGCTGTAGCAAAATTATTTAGTTTAAAACCTAAAAAGTACGTGAAAAAGTTACGGCGTTACCCCCTAATTATTTCAAATAAATTATCTTACGACAGCAAAAAAAAAAAAAAAAAAAAATCACGGTGGTTGCAGAAGTTAATTTATTTGAACACAATCCAGACGCTTAGCGTTGTATTGTAAATATTGACATTAAAAAAATTGTTCAGTCCCAACTAATTAAACGGATATTAGCCATGAGAAGCTCTTTAGACCAGAAGGCGTATACACGTTTTCATCACTGAGGGAAAGGTTTGTTTGTCTCAACAAAATATTTGTTTGTATATGGCGAAATAAATATATTTTGTTAATTCAAACAAATATTTTGTAGTAGGAAAGATTCTGTTGACCCAACAAAATGATTTTGTCAACTCAAATGTATATTCGGTTAGGTGTAACAAATCATTTTTGTTACTTACCGAGTTTGACTAAGCTAACAAAATATTTTGTTCCACCAAGTAAATAGTTGTTTCGCCATATAAAATCAAATATTTGTTTAATTCAAACAAACCTTTTTTCCTACCTTATCTTGTCGTGAAGAACCAGCATTCGATTTTTTTTGGGTTGAATTCAGACTCATGCTGTATACAAACCGTTGCCACTAAGGCTGTATGGCGCGGGAGCTAAGCCCCTATCAAACACAGGACTGTCTGACTGGGGATAAAAAATAAAAACCTCTGGGAAAAAAATAAAAACCTCTCTGGGGGAAAAAATAAAAACCCGCCTGGGGAAAAAATAAAGGACTGTCGAAAAAAAAAAGTATCCGTATTTGCAGCGAAGGGAAACTTTGGAATATGTCACTCGTTTATCGTTAGTAAGTTTATGACCAAGTTACGTCAGAATGAAAAAAAGATAATTCATGTAGTAAAGAAGACGGGTTATCGCAAAGGTTCTTATTTTCACACCATTTCTCCCAGTGTCACTTTCACTAAGCTGTCTTAAAAAACTTAAAAGTGCGGGTATTTTTTTTTTAAATTCGCTGGGATTTTTTTTACTACTCAATGGGATTAATTTTAATAGAATGTGATTATCAGCACATTTTCTGTAAAAATATATATATATATTTTTTTTTTGCGGCAAAACTTGCTCATATAAGAAGTTTTAAGAAATTAAATTATAGCTTTGCTTTATGTACAATGTAAGTTTACAGTGAATAAATAAAAAATAAAACATTATCAAATAAAAAAAATAGAATTGAAATATTTTACATTACATTTTTAAACCTTCATTTTTTAACCTTTGCTCAACGTTCAAACTTTGATCTGAATTTTTAACAATAATTTACAAATTGTTTTTTTTTCTATTTTAAAAAGTGATAAAGCAATGCTTCATGATGATTTACATGTTTAGTTACACACAAAATTTCCACCGGCCAATATCCAGTCGTACTTCCTCCACACTCACACGATCAGTGGCATAGTCACTAGGAGTCCATTCCACTATATGCCACTAACGCTTCACTCAATTGCAGGGAAACGAATCAATTGTACAATATTAACCTTTATTTTTTTTACAGTAGACTGAGGCCGTGCAAAAGCAAAACCAGCAAATCGAAAAATAAACAACAGGAGTAAACGGAGTTTTCTAAATGGCAACTTCCCCACGAAATACATTTTTTGTTGACATATCACCTGGGAAATTATTCGGAAACTAGTTATCGATAGAGATCGGAAAAAATTCGCGGGTTCATTTCGTGTTATGGTAAAATTCAAATAATTATACCGTTGTGCTGCTTCTGCTATTGGTTCACTGTTAATATGTAGGACTCTTGGCCAATTAAAGACAATCAATCAAAGAGGTATCCAACCACAAGTTACCCACTTGAGACGCCTCATAATTCAGTACCCAATGAACTGGCGCCGTTTGCCCAAGTAGGCAGAGGATCGTGGAATCTATCCTGGAGGTCATTGAACTCGCGTATTTTTCCAGTCTCTAGTTATCGAAGTATTACTTGGAACATACTTTCCAAGATTAACCGTTGAATTTATGCATATCTACAAAGAAGAACATATCGAACAGTTTGCTGTTATTTTATTTTTAGTTTCGCAATAAAATATATTAGCGATTAATATCTAAAAAATTGCTTCTTAAATTTAAAGACAAGTCATACAGTTTTTTGACGTGACAACGTCTAATAAATCAATGAACACCAGCTGCATGCACGAAAAAGTGTCCCGTTACGCACATTGTCCCGTTACGCCCATTGTCCCGTTTTGCTCATTGTACGCTTGCGTCGCATCGATCTATCTTCCACTCGATTGGAGCAACCATCGATTTGACTATTTCGAGGCACATTAAACTTGAAACACTCTCATTCGTTTCCTACTGTTCCTATCATCGTCATATCCTTAACAGAATAACACAGATTGGAAGAAGTTAAATAGCAAACATGTATAAAAGTTATAGTTAATATAATCTCTTAGTTCAAGTAATAAACATATTTGAATTAATGAGTGCAAATAAAAGTAAATTTATCACTTAAATTGTAGATTTCATTTCACTCCTTCTTTGTATTCATACAAAATAGTGATAATTTAATAAAAATGATTCAATTTTATTCATAAAAGAATGCAATCATATCATCAATGTTTTGTTATGACGTTGTCACGTTAAACTATCGTGCGTAAACCGACTTTACAGACAACCAATTTTTTTTTTAGCAAATAATAGAAGCAACGGTGTTAGTGGAAATTAACAGCGCGGACAATAACAGTGAAAGCCTAGGAAGTGGTGTTGAGGAGGCTAGTAGAAAGGGCTAATGAAGAAGAAGTGTAAGAGTTATTTCCAGAACGACCAGCAGAGGGGGGGGGGGGGGGTTGGTAGAGTAGAAGGTTGTGTTGCGAGGAATGAAGATGTAGGGGTCTCCAGTCCAGGGCTGCCAGCATCTGGGGAATAACCTTCCCCGAAGAGAAGGCGCCTAAGAGACGGACAAGCCGGTGAGAATTGCCGACGCAGTCTTTGAATAATTTGTGGTAAAAAACAAAAAACAAAAAAAGCCCCCGTAAATAGATAACTAGGGGCATGCACATTTCGCGAAAATATTCCGAGACCAGCTGAAAGTTAAGGCACTGTAACGTCGTCTGTGTTTCGTGAGTGA
Source organism: Bacillus rossius redtenbacheri (assembly GCF_032445375.1). NCBI lineage: Eukaryota > Metazoa > Arthropoda > Insecta > Phasmatodea > Bacillidae > Bacillus > Bacillus rossius. Next base: position 22,780,379 of record NC_086345.1, read on the forward strand.
TTGGGTGAGTTTCGTTCAGGTGCATGACGATTGCCAAAAACACCAATCACAGTAATTCTTTGCGGAAGCAAACGCGTCCTGAGTGGCTCGGTCAAACAAGGCAACGACTTCTCTCGCAGACGGCCGCCAATCACAAGGAAGAAACCGCTGCTGCGGGTATACCATGTTGCAGTCTAGTAGGCGTTCAGTTTTATTCGCGAAAAAATGCCTGCCCCTACAGATAACTAAACGCAGCTTGGAAACTCAAATTTGCGTGTTTTCTCCACTAAAATTACTTCGCATTCATGTTGATCAATAAAAATAAATGGCGTACCAAGAACATCAGTTTTTTTACCTGTGAGAAATTTCATTACATTCAAGTGATACAAGAAAAAAACAAAATCAGAGTATTTCTCACTCTAAATGGGACCATAAACAATTTTGCATCGTTAAGAAAATTACTGTCATGGAGTTACTTTCTATTGATTCTACTGGTCCATCTTTCCGTGCGTTTCAGCTTCCTTTTCAATGATTTGCGGTATGGAGCAGTTGAGGGTTCATATACTTAGTACGTTTATATCAACGTTGCTTTTCCATGGTTGGTGATGACGATAGTAAAATTTCCGTGCATTTCTTTAGAAATTTATATAATTTAAAACCTTTTTTATGGACATACGCCAATTGCTGGTTTTCACTGTATGTGAAAACCACATGGACAAGAAAGATGAATAACTAAAACACGCAGAAAAAAAAACAAATTAAAAACTAACAGAGTGGGCTGACAACTATCAAAACAGTTGCGACAAGAACAGAAAAAAAAATGACAAGCAAGAACCTCGGACAACACAACGAAGAAGGCTCAGAAATTCTGTTTTGTTTCATCTCTGGGTTCGACTATATGCATTGATGTGTTGACCCAAGTGCGTTGTCTGTTTTGTTTTTCCTTGTTTTTGTTAACAACTGTCTCGTGGTTTTCAGCACATTGTGTTCGTATGTGCCGTGATATTATTTCTGACTAATTCCTTACACGGGATAAATATGTGCTGACTCTTCAATTAATATTTGACGTCGGCCAATTTCGGTTTGTTTTTCTTTGTATTTGAGTATTCATCTATAACATTCTTATGGGTTTAGCTACACAGTTATAACCAGCAATGGCACATGTCTTTAAAAAGGTTTTAAATCAATCTTCTCTGTTGCTAGAATCATTCATAGGTAGAGACAGGAAAAATTCGCGGATTCATTTCACGATATGATAGAATCTAAACAAATGTACCTTTATAATGCTTATCTGGTTGGCTAACAGTTTATCTGAAGGACTTTGAGATAATGGGAAACCTTAAACCAAAAAAGTATCGAATCGCAAGCGTCCCAGTTGAAATGTGTCACGAGTCGGTAACCAATGAGCAGGTGGCATTTGCCCGAGTGTGTAGGGGATGGTGGAGTGTATTCTAGAGGTCATCCAAAGCGCGAATTTTTCCAGTCTCTATTCATAGGACAGATTGTAATAAAGTTGGTAAAAAAATTTTGTTTCTCATTTATGTAAACTAAATCTTGAAATCTTACCGACAATTATTTTTTTTTGTGAGGCAAATATTTTGTCAAGAACATTTATGTAAATGAACTCAATAGCTTAGGCGTCATGAAAGTATTAGTATGTGGGTTGGATGTTTGTTCTAGAGTTGAAGTCACGCTGAATGTTATTTAGTAAGCAAAACCAACCTTCACAGACTGCACAGGCTAAAGCCAGAAATTTGTTTGAAAGCTTTCAAGATGGATCGTAAAAATGCCACCATAAACTATAGTGTGATTACACACCGCTAACTCATATTTTGCTTGAATGAAACATACATAATTAAAAAAATATATAAAATTATTTGCCAATTTTCGTGAGAAATACTCAGTATTTACCTCGGAAATTGTATTTCATATAAGCAAAAATAACCAAAGCCCTGTGTTGTAAAAATTTACAGTATCTTTATTTTAGTATAACAAACTATTTGTCAACTGGTTTGCAAAAGTAATCATTTCTAAAAGTACAGAATTTTTTTTAAAGTATACTTCTAATGTGACTTCCAACAAGGTTGCGTTAAACGTTTAACGCTCCTGGGGAGGGGGGAATAGAAAGAGACAGAGCGAGAGTGAATGCTATTGTAAGGAACTAAGTAGAGAGTAAGGAAAAAATAAAGATCCTGACAGTTTGTAGTGTCGCCATATTTGTTTCAATTTTCAATACCCTTTTTGTATATTACAATTTAAATTGCAGAAAAAATCATGTTTCATAGACACATAAATAGTGAGTGTGTGTCATTTCTCTATGTCCACGAGGTCTCGCCGCGTCAATTTTCTCCTTGGGGCGAACCCGTCCGCTTAATTAAATAAACAGCTTTTATCGTTGAATGATTTCATGATTTATTTAATGAAAATATGCTCTCATAAAAAAGTTAGTTTTATAGACATTCAATAGGTGTCTCTCTCTATCTGAAAATCAATCTATGAATCGTTACAAATTTATTTACTTTATTTTTTTAGTTTGATTTGATCCAATATGATTTTACTAAAAATCAATTTATACCCCTTCCTATTTTCATTTCCACATTACGAAGTTTCACTTCTTCCGCGCGGAGGGACTCCACGCACTATTTTTGCATGCAATTAAAAACTATTTTTTTAATGGTGCCAAAGAAGTCTAACTTCTCACGCGCGTACCTAAGTACACGCACCCATTTTTTTTTTTCCTGTGTGTTCACAGTCATGGTTTAAACTTCATTGCTTGCAGCGGCAGAGGAAAAACCAAATCCACGACTAGTTTAAAAGGAATGTTCATGAGAGTATGGGGAATGGTTTTATTGCGCGCTCTCTCGGCATACCTCGAAATCGACGGTAAAATCCTTTCCATTTCACACATCGCGAGGGCACGATGGGAAAGTTGAGTATTTCAACGAGAGGTCCCCGCGGAAATTCACCGTAGAAACAAAAGAGTCCACGGAAAGCCATCAGTCGAGGAGGGGGGGGGGGGGGGAGGAAATAAAATGTCCCCGCAGAGAGAAACGACAGAAATTTAGCAGCTTCCTTTCCTCGCCTTTGCGAACAGCCGAAAAAAAATCCCCCGGAAGTAAATAAATAAATTTTCACAAGAACATTTTTTCGACCGCGGGCAAACCACCACTACCCCCCCTCCCCCCAAAATCGTTGGGATTTTATTTCACCCTCACACGTTATATAAACGCCTTTCGATAGTATTGTTTCTGGCCGAAAGGGAAATAATAAAAAAATGTGTACGACCACTCCGTTTTTCGTCTAACGCAATATATATATATATATATATATATATATATATATATATATATATATATATATATATAAATCTTCTGACCGTTAACTTTCTCTCTTTTCCTCTGCTTTCGGTTGTACTTTAATCATTGGAATTTATCCTCGGTCCTTCAATAATTCACCATCCGACCCCGCCCATTGGCCGGCTTGTGAGAAAAAAAAAACCTTTTAGTGTCGGCGGTGTTTAGGGTGGAAGGGGGGGGGGGCAGGGTTTAGGGTGTATGGGGGGTTTAAGGGGGTATGGGGGCGGGTTTTTAGAAAGGAATTCAACTACACGGGCAAGACCCTGGTGAGATACGGGAGGGTTGGCGAGTGGGGGGTTGGGGTGATGAACAAAGGGGATGAAGAAGAAGAGGGTAAAGAGTGTGTGAGAGAGGGAAAGAGAGGGAAATAGGGGTGCAGAGGTACAGGAGAAAGCTCGGTGCCAGAAATGTGCCGATAACCGCCCCCCCGAAAAGCGAGAATCGAGATCCACGAGGGAAATAATTCATCGCTCGGGTGTTAATGTGCTTCCGGGTGGAGACGGTAGGACTTGGCGAGGGAAGAATGGTGGAGGGGGGGGGGAAAGGATTGAAAGTGGAGGAAGGACCGTTTGCGAATTACCGTCGGACGGAAGATCCTTTTCGTCCATCCTCCCCCCCCCCCCCCCCCCAACGGATGTTCCTCTGTCGACGCCTCGCAGGTACGGTTTTGCCAACAGCGCGAGAGTGCATTTCCCCGTTATGAATATTAATAAAGCAAAAAAAAATATCCGTCTCGGTGATAAGATCCCAAACACCCCGGTCGAGAAAGAAAAAAAAAGGTTATACCAACTCGTCGCTGAAACGTACACAAACGTCGAAAAGCCGCTGAAATGTTCCGTTACCTAAGTGATTTAATCAGTTGACAATGTTCGCGGGCTTTCGCGGCCATTGTCCGAAGTAGCTTGTGGCTTCTGGGTTGTAGCCGTGTCATTGGCGAATAATCCACCCAACGTTTCGGACGACATTGCAGTCGCCATCATCAGGGAGCAGTAGGTCACTGCTTTTCTTATGATGGCGACTGCAATGTCGACCGAAACGTCGGTGAATTATTCGCCAAGGGCACGGCTACAACCCAGAAGCTAAGCTACTTCATTTAATCAGTTATTTATTTTATTTTTCAAAAAACCGTGTTCATGTTTTCAGCGTGTCGAACATCAATATATAATCTATTCAAAAAATTTTTTTTAATTGATAGTATAGCCACTACCAGTGCAATTATTTCCCCCCTCTTTAATAGTGATTTAATTGAGAAACTTCCGGAATACATAATTTTAAAGCAGTGTCTCTTAAAAAAAGTCCATTAATTTATTGTTATATTCATTATTTAAAATATTTATCAGCTAAAGCGTGTGGATTTGCGAAAGTGTGTGGTTGCCAAAATAATTTTATAACATATTGACAAAGCTAAGATGAATTTAAAGTAGTCAGATAACTGATTGCAGCCTCTTTGTAAATAAATAATAAATATATTTAAGTATTCTGATGTGCAATAATTGTAGGCAGTCTAATATGTATTATTGAATAACGTGTAACTATGTGCAACAAAGATCATAATTCCATTAAAAGAAAATCATTTATAAATTTATAATCACTTGGTCAACAATTTCTGCAGACTAGTAATTTATTTTACTAACTTACAAGTAAGTAAGAGAGGTTTCGCAAGTTAATGGTCATATTTCGTTATTTTTTTTATGAATATTGGCGAATATGAGTTTTAGAAAACACAGCAAAGCTTCCAGTAATCCATAAAACATTTGTGACATTTATAGATATTAAATGTAGCGAAGAGTGAGGTTGTTGTCGGATTCTCTACATATTGAAAAAGAAAAGAGTTACAGCAATTTAAGAAAAAGTTTTAATACATTTTTTTTCACGAAAATAGTTTTAGTTAATTTACACTTACTGAATCACTTATCACTAGAGACTGGAAAAATTCGCGAGTTCAATGACCTCCAGGATAGACTCCACGATCCTCTGCCTACTTGGGCAAACGGCGCCCATTCACTGGGTGCTTAATTATGAGGCGTCTCAAGTGGGTAACTTGTGGTTGGATGCCTCTCTGATTGATTGTCTCTAATTGGCCAAGATTCCTACATATTAACAGTGAACCAATAGCAGAAGCAGCACAACGGTATAATTAATTGAAATTTAGCATATCACGAAATGAACCCGCGAATTTTTCCGGTCTCTTCTTTTCACGCAATAAGTTTCGGTTGTTCGAACATTTTACTTAGACAATGCTGATATAATTTTACTGAGGGTTAATATTTTTACGGCGTTAGATATGAAACAGTTTTATAGCTTAAGAAATATTTTGCCCTACAAAATTTCACACTTTTGAAGTACAGTTTTTCTATAAGCTCGCGTACAATTCGTAAGCCAGAGAGTACGTATAATAGAGTGGATGTGTTGGTTTATTTAAAACCACTTGGAACGCTAAGCTAGGAGAAATGAGGCGCATATTTCCGATTCTACGCGGTAGGGAAGTTACTCTATGAACTCTGGATTGCAAGCTCCACTTTTGTAAACCTCTACGCACCAGCGCGACGGCTGGTGCGTCAGCCGTTATTGACTTTCACGGGACTAATCGCGTCACTGTCGGAGAATATTTAACGTCAGTTTTAGTCCCAAGCGTCACACCTGAAAACCACTTCGCTCGCAGCTCAATATCCCTTCGCCCCCCCCCCCCTCCTCCCTTTTTTTGACGTGACGTCTAATAAATCGATGAACGCTGGCTGCACGCATGAAAAAGTGTCCCGTTACGCACATGGTACCGTTTCGCTGTGACCCATTACGCTCATTTTATATCGCTCTTTGCTAACCTGAACCTCCTAGCATTGCGACCGAGTCCGTGGCGTAACTCTGTTTTCATGCATTTGAATGTAACATTTTCATTGCTCTTTGATAACCCGTTTCTCCTAGCATTGCTGCAGAGTCCGTGGCGCAAATATATTAATTTTTGACTGCATCTTGGTGTTGGGTAAGCCATTTTCATTCACATCATCCTTGAAACACTCCCATTCGTTTCCTACTTTTCCTATCATCGTCCTATCATTTACAGAATAACACAGATTGGAAGAAGTTAAATAGCCAACATGTATAAAAGTTATAGTTAAAAAAATCTCTTCGTTAAATTAATAAACATATTTGAATTAATGAGTGCAAATAAAAGTAAATCTATCAATGAAATTGTAGATTTAATTTCACTCCTTCTTTGTATCCATGCAAAATAGTGATAATTCAATAAACATGATTCAATTTTATTCATAAAAGTATGCAATCACTTCATCAATGTTTTTGACGTGACAACGTCTAATAAATCGATGAACGCCAGCTGCACACACGAAAAAGTGTCCCGTTACGCTCATTGTACGCTTGCGCCGCATATATCTCTCTTCCACTCGATTGGAACAACCATCGATTTGACTTTTTCGAGGCACATTAAACTTGAAACACTCCCATTCGTTTCCTACTTTTCCTATCATCGTCCTATCATTAACAGAATAACACAGATTGGAAGAAGTTAAATAGCAAACATTTATAAAAGTTATAGTTAAAATAATCTCTTCGTTAACAAACATAGTTGAATTAATGAGTGCTAATAAAAGTAAATTTATCAATTAAATTGTAGATTTAATTTCACTCCTTCTTTGTATCCATACAAAATAGAGATAATTCAATAAAAATTATTAAATTTTATTCATAAAAGTATGCAATCATTTCATCAATGTTTTTTTATGACGTTGTCACGTTAAACTATCGTCCGTAAATTGACTTTACAGACAACCAATTTTTTTTATGACGTCACGTTAAACTATCGTTCGTAAATCGACTTTACAGACAACTTTTTTTTTTCTCTACGGGAGGCATGTCCAAACATGTTGGCACTAAGACTTGGTTCGTACCGTACCATCCGAAAGGCGCTCGGCGAAGGAAACTCTGAAAGAGTTGCTTTCGCCGCTTATGAATTTGCAACCTGTAAACACTAAGAACCCTGGAATCTTTTGGCCACAGGTAGTGTCCAAAAAACGACGCGAAAGGTAAATAGACAGACAACACACGGTACACAGTTTAGTAATGCATCCGCATAGTTTTGTTTAAGTAGTTGACGCTGTTCAATGAACATGTAAAGTAAAATATATTTTTTAACAAACAAAAAAAAAAAACTTTTTTCTTCAGAATTTTTTTTAACGAATTCAAATTATATTAATGATCTTGCTAAAAAAAATGCTGTGAATAGCATCCTTCAATGCGATTGGCCCATGCAAGCTTGTTTTAAAAAGGCTTGCCTGTGTAAACATTTTTTTCGCGCAGAAACAAGGAAGCTATAGATAATATAATCGTCAGAACAACAATTTACTACCATGCCGTTTTTTTTTAATTTTTTTTGTAATGAAACATAAATGATTTTCCGCTGCTACAATCTCGGCACTTTATTTTTTAAGGAATTAATCTCCATTTAGATTACCTGCCTGTACGAACGTAACAAATGTTTGGTACACGAGTTTTTAAAATAGTAGGGCCACTAAGGGTGACACTACCTTGCGCATCTCATGGCTCTTCGCCTCTAAACTCTAGCCACCTAACTTTACGACGTCACGCCTCTATGGGCTTAAGTGGTGGCCACATGTTTTTAAGTTTTTTAAATTAAAATAATTTTATACATCTATATACTACCTGCAATACGGTGTACCCAATCTTTATTAATAAAAGTCCGTATAAACACCTCCTTTAAGATTTTTTTTCCAATGTCAAAAAACCACATACTAAACATAAAAAAAACTTATTAAGAGAAGTGTATGGCTACTAAATGTTATTTATAATTAAGGCACATTTCAGTAATCCTGAGTGGTCAGTAAATAGATTGTTAAAAACTGGAAATATACACTCCGTTTGACGGCGCAACTCGGCCACCACATTAAAGGTGGGAAGATTTAACAAATTAAAACGATAAGACTTTTAATATCTGTTAATTTAAACAGTGTGATTTACACATATTACAGAAACACACACACCAAGAATAATTCTAGCACCGAATTTGAGCTTAAAAAGTGTAATGTATTTCAATAATTACATGACACATTTATTTAGAGTTTTCGGATTTTTTCGGGGAAAAAAAACTGTATCTTTAACAAAATAATAAAAATATTTTCAAAATAATTTTTTTTTTCTCAAAAGAAGAAGCTCAAATTGAAGAAAAAAATCAAAGAGATTCGTTAGGACATTTTCGGAACTAATTAAAATGTTAATGAATGTCTTAAAACAATATGCAAATATAATATATGTTACTGCCGAAACTTTCATAAACCAATATAGTTCACAAAATTTAATTCTGTATATTATTAAATAAAGTTACAAAAAAATTAATAACCTTGTGATCATAATTTGTTGGTCTTTAAAATAGCAGAACATTGTGAGCAGGAAATTTTATGAATTGCTGAAGAGAAAGAATTAGGATGGAAAGACGATAGAGGAGGGTGGTGTTATGTTAAGATTTCCCTGTTGAAAAAGCTGAAAATTTTAAATTGGTTCTTGTTGGTCAGTGACCACTACATGCTTAAGTGTATACCGAAGAACTTTCACTGTAAAAAAAAAGGGGGGGGGGGGTGGTCTGTAAAGTCAGTTTATGGACGATAATTTTACGTGATAATGTCATAAGAAAATATTGATGAAAAATTGCATACTTTTTAATTTTGGAATATTATTTACCGTTTTTGCAAATTTAATTTAAATGATTTGTTTAAATATAATCTTGAACAATTAGTCATAGAAATAAACTGAAATCAAATCAATGTCAATAAATTTTTAATTTGAAATGACGAAATCGGACAAATAAATAAAATTTTTTAAATTGCTGCTTTTAAAAGCCCGCCTTAACCTGTTTGATATCATAGAATATTTTCTCGCACGGTGGTTGGCCGGTTCTTGCATGCTCGGCTCAGGCGAAACGTGAAAATGAGTCATGCTTTTTCGTGTGTGCAGCCGGCGTTCATCGATTTATAATACGTTATCACGTCAAAAAAAAAAGAGAGAGAACGTAAACAGCTTTCTGCCTTTTTTAAAAAAAAAAAAAAAAATCTTTGGAACATCTACAGTAATGGAGTTTGTCCAGTAGGGTATCGATTGCCATCGGTTCTCGAAACGCTCGATGCTTCAAGCATCGAACGGCGATGTTCCCGGCCCTCGGCGGCCGGGCCCGAGGGAAAGGGAGCAGGGCTCGGCACAGTATCTCTTGTCGAGTGGAAGGCAAGCACTCGAGAGGGCTGCCAGGAAGCCGGCGAGAGACCCTTGAGCGCGCCACTCAGCGGGCGCCACTCCAAGCCCGGGGCTGACTGCGTGAATCTGTGTGCTGCGGTCGGTCCTGTCCGGGGCCGAGAACCACGCTCTGCTACCATGTGTTTACCAGTGTCCAAGAACCCTAGATTTTTCTGGGGCCCTGCTAGCACATGTTTGCCAGGGACCAAGACCCATGTAGTTATCTGAGGTCCAAGAACTATGCCTTATGCTGGGTTCGAATAACCATGGTCTGCTACCACATGTTTGTCAGGGTCCAAAAAGCATGAAGTTATCTGAGGTCCAAAAAAACATGGTTTTTTGCTTGGGTCGAATAACCATGTTCTTCTAAAACTGTTTGCCTGGGTCCAAGAACCATGCTTTATGCTTGGGTCCAATAACAACCCTCTGCTACCATGTGTTTACCAGGGTCCAAGAACTATGCATTCTGCTGTGGTCCAATAACAATGCTCTGCTAGCACGTTTGCCAGGGTCCAAGAACCGTGCAGTTGTTTGAGGCCCAATAACCATGCTTTATACTGGGGTCCAATAACCATGCTCTGTTACCAAAAGTTTACCAGGGTCCAAAAACCCATGCTTTTTTTTCTCGGTTCCAATAACCATGCTCTGCTACCACATGTTTACCAAGGTCCAAGAACCATGCTGTTTTCTGTGTTCCAAAAACCATGTTTTTTTCTTATGTTCAATAATGATGTTCTGCTACCACATGTTTGCCAGCATCAAGAACCATGCTGTTTTCTGGGGTCCAATAACCAACCTCTTTTCTGTTCAAAAACCATGTTCTTTTTCTTGTGGTCCAATAACATGGCTCTGCCACAGTGTGTTTTCCAGGTTGAAATATAATCACAACCTGCTGCCACATGCATCACACTCTAAGTTTGGCCGAAAATGGTTTTCTTGGCGTACCAGGCCTGTATTCCAGTACAGTTCCTCGATATGCAGTAAGAAGGAAGCCTATGCTTCACAAATCCTTTCATACATACTGGAATTCTTGTGGTTGAGTAACTTAGGAATATATTTTTATATTGAAATAATGTGCAGGGTTTTAGGTGTGGCCTAAAGGTAACAAGTAATGCTGCAAATATACAAATTAAAAAAATATATTTTAAAAATACATAAGTATAATTGTTACATCATTTGAAGCACAGTATGGATTTATGCATGTTGGTATCCTGCACAGGGAAACCTAAAAATAATTATTTACAAGTGAATTTCAATAATTACCAAAGTTACACTATGGAAATTTTTTTGGGCTTGTATGAAAGAAGTACTGAACCTCAGGTTTACCGCAGTAAGCCCACTGAGGTAATAAACAGTAAAGTTTTGGTTAGCTAAACATCTGACAGGTGCACTTCTATGTTTCTTAAAAAAACCATAAAATATTTTGGTGTTCAAGTTTGATCCATATCACAGTGTTATTGTGTACAAATGATTATTCTTTATCGAAACAATAACATCGTTATGCACTACCAATGAATTGGGGCTCAACATCGAAAGCTGAAATATTTTGTTTGACAATGACCACAAAAGCCTTCAATGTACTTCCTAAACCTTGTCGATTGATGGGTTGATATTAAATTTGCAGAACTTTTCTTAGCATATTTTGTATGTGTCTTATACATATTCCTGAATAATTACACAGTTAACATCGGTTTTCTGAAAATTAAAAATGGATGACATGGAATTGAAAAGGTTTAGAAATAAGTTAATTCCTCATGTGCCACTACTCACACTTATAAACATTAAGCCATGATGTACCAACTTCAGGAAGCGATAAACTAAAATATCTAAACTATTAAATTATTCAACTATTGTGGGTATCAGAATGCCATACAGTATGCTCTATACTTGAAGTTTCAAGAATGCATCATAAATTTCTTGAAAAATTTACATAATTTCCCTGGCTAAATAAGCTAAACACTATGTTTAAAATACATGTAGAAATGTGCAACAATTTTTTAAAAATGTTTATGGTAGTTTATAATAGGTCTCATCATACTAAGAGAATAGCCCAGTAAATTTTATAAATCAGGAAAGATTTTTGAAAGATATTGTTTAAATGTAATACAGCTTTATACAATTTTTTTAAAGTGAAAATGGCTAATAAGGTTTTTTTTATTTGCATTGTTTGTTATGAAAAACTTAAAATATGTTAATGTTAAAGTATGTGGGTGCCTTAAATTTTTTGGTCTCCACTCATAGTTCCATATGCTTCATTACTTATAAAAAAATATGCCAGTTTTGTGTTTTGTGCTTATAGTCGAATATATAAATGATAGGCTAGGCAGTATGTGATAACATTTTTGGAAACATTTCTTTCTTCTCGTCTGCGATCTGGATATGATTTGTAATTGTAACTATCGCCGTCTGAAGCGCTATCTGTACGCAGTTAACTTGAGAAACAGCTAGAGGGTTGACAGCGCTACCTACCGAGTATTCTATACACTACTTCGAGGACAATGCTGCTGTACTCATTCCATGGAGGGTGTAAGAAAATTTGGCAGAATTCCGTCTGGTTCTTTGGACTTATGGCAGATTTCCGTTATGGTACTTTTCCGCCTTTTTGGAAGAGGCCAGGCGGAATACTGTCATTATGGTAGTCTTCCGATATGGTAGTCTTCCGTCGCCCCTTTATAAACTACATTCAGATGATGTACTGTTTTATTTCCAGGGTTTCCTTAGTCACGATGAGAATAAAATACCACAATCATGTAGCAAGGCGAAGGATGATGTTTTGACATCAATCTTCCAACTTTAACATCATTGATGCTCAATGAGTATGCAATAATTACCAATTTCCTGTGTGATATAACAAATATAAATGCTCTGCTAACACGCATATCATTATACATCTCGCTCTGGCATGCCAGCCTTCTATTACTTCGAATACTTTCAGCGTGGGATCAACAATTTTATCCTTGATTAATCCCCTCACTGCATATTACCATTAGTGCATATCTCATTGCATTAGTGCATATCCGAGATAATTCTGTTTCCTTTAAAACCACCATAATTGTGTGATGAGGCAAGTAAAAGGAAATTAATTTGTCATAACCCATGGATAGATTAATTTTTTAAATAATATCACCAAGAATAAAGTTGATAGTCACTTGTTGATACTTGTAATATCTTTGTGATGAGACCAATGTTCTGCTACCACACGTTCAAATTAACATCACGGTTGTACATGTTTTTGCCATGTTTTATCCTAATATGCGACGAGAAACATAAGTTTAGTTTCAAATCCTCTGCTGGGCGCACAAGTGTAAGGGAAAAATAATATGTTAGTAATGTATATTTAGTGAATAAATCATTTCTAGCTTTTTTAACAGGTTTATCCTTATCAGCCTGTCTTGAGTAAAGCCTCTAGAGGCTCTATGGCATGACAGTCATATAACAAGCTTTAAAAAATGTTAGTAACTTACTAAGCTGTAAGCATAAAAGTAGAACTTGTCAAAGTTCCACAGTTTGTAGCCCACCCTTATTATTAATGGTGTACTATAAAATATTAAAAAAACCAGCAAAATCCAACATTAATTAAAACCAGCTAAGAGTGGCTGATGAAAGTGGATAGTCGTTCCTTTATTAGAAAATTTATTTTCATTTTTTAATGATAGCTTCCTCCGTGTGATTAATTTATTTATTGACATTGAACAAACTAATTAATTATGTAAAGGAATTTTTTTTTCAAGTTTCTAAAAAGGACCTTATGAAGTAATAATACAGAGATAAAAACTAAAAATAAGTGTATTTTAAGCAGTATTAAGGAAATCTCGTAGTCGTTTCGCTTCAATAAATTTTTGCTACCGTTTACAAAGCTTTACAAAAATCTAATTTTGGCATGCGTCACTTTTGCACGAAGCAGGATAAACACTGCCAATTAAGAACAGGGGTGCTAATCTTTAAGCCGTGGGGAAATTAAAAAAAAAGAAAGTCGCAGAAGATGTCGACTCATGTTTGACGGCAAAAAAAAATAATAAAAAGAACCCTCGCTCTCATCTCTGAAATAACTTAATGAATTACAAGTAGGAAGGAGTTTTTTTTTGGGGGGGGGGGGGGGGGTAAAAGGCGAGGGGGAAATGGTGGGAGCGCGACCCTACTTTAAGGCGGCGAGAGACCAAGATCGACAATTACAAAGAGGATCGTCCGCTTAATTATCACAGCGACGAGAGGCAAGAATTAAAAAGGCTTAATTAAAACCAAACTCAACTTTTTCTCAACACTTCACAAAGAACTTACTTTTTTTTGCCTCGTGAACGCATTGTTAATCCACTGATGTATATAAAAATATTATAATTTTTTCCCCCTTCACTTTTATCAGCGACACTCCAATTATTGAAAGTCATAGTTGTTCAATTTCTTTTTTTATAATTCTGTGTCACTATTGCTAAAAAATTATGTGGAAGCCAAAATAATATATACATACACACACACTATAGCGAATATGTAGAAGCATTTTCGAAGCCTATGTAAGCAGACAAAAAAAATTGAAAACATTCCAGTCGAAATTGTAATTTGTTTTGTCATTTGTTTGGATAAATAATAGAGTTTTACTATGGTGTACAATAGGCTACATCAACACGCAATCCTAGTTTCTGAATTAAATGATATTATAAAAGCCAAAAATTTATCAAATACCGGCCTCAATTCGAGAAAACGTTATTACTGAATTTAGCTATTAATTCGAATGTAATTTACATTATTTTTAAACTAACTATTTAAAAATCTCTGTTTACAAAGGCGCTTTCTCTTTAATGTAAAGGAGGAAGAAATTTAAAAGTCTGGAAAACGTCCTGTTTAGGACAGTTGTCCTGGACGATGAGATACACTGGATCCCTGTTGTGTGTAATGTCATAAAGGCGTACACACAACACAACGTACGTACGGTTTTCTCATTTACACGGCAACCTATTTTTAGCTTGGTGTTTATGTACTTGCTGTATCAAATTTCATACCTTATCGGAATGAGAAAAAAAATTATTCAAGTCAGTAAAAAAAAAAATACTTCAAGATGAAGCATGCATACGATTCATAATTTCCGAAACAGCGTGTTGAAAAATTTACAAATATTTCCTGATAGCGTAAAAAAACTTCAACTTCCTTCCTAAAACATTGTTTCCAAAATATAAAAGGGATAAGGGGGAAACCAAATTTGGCTTGCGATGAAAAATATCAGGAGGGGAGAGAGATAGATAGAGAAAGAGAGAGAGAGAGAGGAATTTTTATAGGGTAGAAAACAGTTTGTGGAGGGGGGGGGGGGGGTGGGTTGGAGAACAGACTACCCGAAATGATAAATTATATTTACACAGACGCGGGATGCTGCAGACTTCAAAGAACGCTCTACGAAAGCAGAACACTGGTTTTTGCACCAGGACGGCCAATGCTGAGTTTATCGTTATATTTATCGAGTCATCTGACGTCGATACAACTCGATTGGAAGATGACTCGATTGATCTAAATACGAACTTACACTAACCGCTTGAATGTTGCCTGAGAAAGTTCGGATGGTTCGATTTACTTTCCTTTCTTATGACTCCGTGGTTGAAAAAATCCCGTTATTATCCTATTTAATTAATATTAATTTATATATTCGTTTCGTTACCTTAGTGCCATCTCTTTTAGAAAATGACAGATTTTTTTTTTACAATTTTCAACATAGTGACGTCACCGAAAAAAGACGATAAAACTGTCCAGTATAATTGGTAAACTAAAACTTAGAACGAAAACGATAAACATAGAATAACACCCAGGTCTTTTATTTGAGTTACCCTGACTCAGAACATAATTATTAAAAAAAAATATATATTAAAGGACATGTTAAATCTTAACGGATTAGGATCCTAATTTATTTTACTTCTATGATTTCGTGTTTTTATCTTGATTTTAAGTATTAAAAATATATTTTTGGAGTTTAATCAACTTAACATGTCTTTATTTAACGATTTTTAAGTTTTTAAAGGGAGATTAATATTTTTCAGTCTTAGCATAGGCCTATATTGAAATAATTTAATCATGTGAAATGCAGTTCTGAATTAACCTTTCGTAAGTATACTTCATCTTGAAATATTAATTATAAGTACATCATTTGTAAAACAATTACAATTCGCGACAAAGTCTGAATACGAAAAGTTAATTCAAAATGTTATTACAAATTTCATGCTTCCTTTACATGCCAGAACTGTCATAAAAAACTGCCTTTAATTAACTAAAAATAGTTCAATAAGGACTTTATTTAGAAAACAAAATATATTTTGTTAACAATTAAATAAGTATACACTTTCATTCTTCTTAAAATCACGAGCAAAAACACGAATCATTGAAGCTAAATAACTTAGTACATTATCCCTTTGAAATCACTTGCTTCCAGATCTCAACACTTGATAATGGCCAGTTGCACCTATTTTGCTCTGTGATCCGCGAACCATTGATATGAACCCAAGAATTATCCGACGATCAATTCTCTAAACGTCCCGTCAAAACTCACTGGGAATACACGATCTTCGATCCGCAATCCAGTGATCTTAACCCAAGAATTAACCGACGATCAATTATCTAAACGTCCCGCCAACACACACTGGGAATACACGATCTTCGATCCGCGATACAGTGATCTTAACCCAAGAATTATCCGACGATCAATTCTCTAAACGTCCCGCCAACACACACTGGGAATACACGATCTTCGATCCGCGATACAGTGATCTTAACCCACGAATTATCCGACGATCAATTCTCTAAACGTCCCGCTGAAACACACTGGGACTGCCCGATCTTCGCCTGCGTGAACAATAGTTCAAACGTTCACTGATCTGCGACAACAGACAGCAGCTGTTAGGGTGCATTTATATTGGCGGACTGAAGCGACATGAGTAGCTACAATCGATTGTGTCTCGGCTACCCGACTCATTTGTGCTGTTAACGCGGGATAGCAGCACATGCGGCTTGCTGCCTCATTTGTTGAGTTTTAACAACGACTCAAAAAAACCAAATGCTATTTAAAAATCTGAATTATTAATCGTTGTTGAGTAAAAAAAAAATTGGTTGTCTGTAAAGTCGGTTTTCGGACGATAGTTTAACGTGACAACGTCATAACAAAACATTGATGAAATGATTGCATACTTTTATGAATAATATTGAATCATTTTTACTTTAATAATAAACGAATAAATACTTGAAATTATACTAGTAATCAGATTTTTAAAATACAAGAAAAAATAACCTTTAAAGCCGAAATTGTTGTTGTAATAAGCAATGAAAACTACATTAAATTTTCACTTCACTTTATAAACAGTCGAGTGGAAGAGAGATAGATGCGGCGCAAGGGTACAATGAGCGCAACGAGACACAGCGTAACGGAACAATGTGCGTAACGGGACACTTTTTCGTGCGTGCAGCCGGCGTTCATCGATTTATTAGACGTTGTCACGTCAAAAAAAAAAGCCTGCATTTTAAATGGACAGCGTTATTAACAAACACAAAACAATCAAGAACACCGTTTTTGCTGCTCCATGTTAACTGCTCTCTAGTGACTACTTTGGAAATAAGTGGATTCGTACATCGCAATTTTGTGGAAAGGTCATCGGTTTTCCGCGCGACAATGTGACGTCGTTCACATTCGGATGCAGACACGGACCGCCCATGTGTCCGGACTGTGTCGTACACAGGGCCTTAATCCACGGACACAAGGACACGGGGCCTTAATCCACGGACACGCGCAGGACCGGACACAGATAGGTTCGGACACAGACACGCCTGGGGCTCCGGGCCTGAACAGAATACATTTACGAACATTGCCGACTAAACCCGAAGTAACACGAAAAACTTAGGTCGTGTCCGAACACATTGGGATTCATCCTCAACACACACACACACACATGCCTACATCTCTTAGCAAACAATGTAGAGGACGCATTTCATAACGGGTGGATACAGTATCCGGATATTTTTTTACTGCTAGCATCACCACCTGTTAACAGTTGGTCGTATCAATAAGCACGTAGCAATTTTGAGTCCTGATATCTATGAATTTTCAGCGAAACGTAAATAACAACGACCAATTTAAAAGATTTATCGCAGCGTGGATATTTATAAATGTTAGCGATCAAAATAAAAAAATATTGTTACGAGTCTCCAATGATAAAAAAAAATATTTATAATGAGTATTAAATACCCCTATGAATAAATTCATTCTAGGATAAACTTTTATTATCGTCTTTATTGGTCCTTGGTTAAGTTATCACTTACGTTTATAACGTTTTAAACCAATATTATGCCGAAAATCTGAAATAATATTATATGCTAACAAAATGAAACACTATTCCGAAGCTAATGGACGTAGGGACGTTTCAATGAATGCGAGGGTCGCGTCCATAGAAATCTCCATTTTAGTGGACAAATGTAGGGAGCCGCGTCTAATAATATGCACTGATAGTGGATCTCTTAGCTAAGGGGTCCATTAGGCTATTATTCGGATGCAGCTTTAGACATCACTTTTCACAAACATCACTTTGTCTATCAATGTGAATACGTGCCGTTGAAAGTACACTTTTCATACACCTTTAAAAAAAAAAGAAACCAACTTGTGATTAGTGACTAATTGGTAAATAATGGTCATTATATATACCAGATATATTACACATATGAAAACAAATTCTCTCTTTATATTTTCCCTAATTAAAAAAAATTTAGGGTGGTCATTATCTTTTTTTAAATTAATTTTGTAGCACTAAGCCAATAATTCCAATCAAATGAACTCGGTCTGGGTACTAAATTACGGTATCTAGTTCCAAAAAAATAAAAATAAAGAATAAGTTCTCGATTTGGTTTTCTTCGGTATTAAAAATGCAGCAATTAGTTGTATTACATCGTTGGAAGCTTGGAAATTGACAAGGAAAAGGACAGACATTAGTTTTAAATTGCTTCATTAAAAATTCTCTCCAGTAATATCAATGGTGATTAATAATTTATGAATATTTCGTTTATAAAGAGGATTTTTCCGTATGGAAAATTTCCTTTACGTCCATACAGCGAAAGGCAATAGCAAGGCATCGTAGAATCATCTTTCAGTCTAGCTATGACTATGTCCACCTTAAGGCCTAGTGACATACGAAATATTTTATTATTATTTGAAGTATTTCCTGTATATTTATCACTATAGCTCTCTTACATCTTATGTATTAACACTATAGCTATGTATGTATCACTATATTTTATGTATTTATTAATATAGCTACAGCTCTATATTATAGATGCCTTGAATCTTATCTTATATTAACTCAATAAATATTTATTGTATTGTATCAAATAAAATTAAAAAGTCGCGCAAATTTTCATCATAAGTATCTTCACTTGCGTAAATATGAATGTAAAAAAAAATGTAATTTCACACAAAATGTATGCGTCAGCAGTCACTCCAGGTAAGTTAGTGTATTTTTACATCTATGATATTTATGGTGTAATTATACACTTGAGCTCAAGTTAAAATATCAAATTCGTAGAAGAGAAATTGCTATGATTTGTAAGTATGCCATAGCTGTTGGTGTATTATTACTTTGTAATACCTAAATTTTATTTAATAAAATTTCTTAGACATACACCAATGCGGATTTGCACTGTTTTGTTATAGAGAAAAAAAATCATAAATGCAAAATAAGAAATAAAAAAAGGAACATTAATTTTTGACGTCTACCAAAAATATCTTCCTTGTAGCTCAGGGTTTTTTAAAAAAATGTATACTTCGAGCGATTTTTAATTATATCACTTTAATGGTTCCAGTAAACACTTCTAACAATCTCAGTGACTTAAAGGGGTATCGAATCTATGAACTTTTATGATTGTTTGTCCTCTCCTCTTGCGTATACTCTAACAAATTGAATGTGTAATGGAAATACCACTCTCGTTAAGTAATGTTAATTAAATAGAGTGTGGTCAGCATGAATTGAAAGGAAAAAACAAGTAAGCAAGTCTTTCACTACTCGCCATTGACGTGAAAGGCATATAACCTTGGTAACGAGAAAAATCATGTGTTCTCACGAAATTTAATCGTAGAATTCTTTAAAATAATGCCGAGCGTGATAGATACACGAACAAATTTTATTTTAAGGGATAAAAATGTAAAAATGTTTTCTCTTTTTGAAGACAAAACTATAATTCTCAATGAAGTAGCTTGGCTTCTGGGTTGTAGCCGTGCACTTGGCGAATAATTCAACGGACGTTTCGGTCGACATTGCAGTCGCCATCACAAGGGAGCAGTTACCTACTGAGGTAACTGTTCCCTGATGATGGCGACTGCAATGTCGACCGAAACGTCGGTGAATTATTCGGCAAGGACACGGCTATAACCCAGAAGCCAAGCTACTTCAGACAATGGTCGTGAAACCCTGCGAACATTATAATTCTCATCAACCAGATGGTAATAAGCTAATCCAACCGAAACCCAACCTAAACCAGGTTTG
Source organism: Bacillus rossius redtenbacheri (assembly GCF_032445375.1). Classification (NCBI taxonomy): domain Eukaryota; kingdom Metazoa; phylum Arthropoda; class Insecta; order Phasmatodea; family Bacillidae; genus Bacillus; species Bacillus rossius. The sequence continues at coordinate 22,800,462 of NC_086345.1, forward strand.
GTTAGGCGAATATTTCTTTCCTACTTTTTTTTTTTCAAGGTAGGTGCAATTTATGCACTTCGGTTAGTTTCTGAAAGCTACGAAGCAGTTCGTGCGCACAGTACAGGTATTGTGGGTTAAACGAACAAAAATAAAATGTAGTGCATAAGATGCGGTTCGGCTAGTTTCGGAACAGCTACTATGCAGTTCGGAGCATGGAGGAAGCAAGTGTGTAGTGGTTATTTTCTTCATACTGCTTTTCAATTTTGTGCGACACTCTACTCGAAAGTACCACCATGGAGGGCGAAAAAAAAATTAAAAATAGCTAAAAATTTAAAAAGTTGATAAGTATTTACGCAAACAATTAACAAGCTAGTAAGATATAAGTAATAAATAGATTCTAATTAATGTCAGAATCAAAAAGAAAAAAAAATGTCTCGCGACTAAAATATAACAAAGGAAGGCTATGTTTAAATGCAAGTTACGTTGTAAACCTGAGCAATATACACAAAACATCATAGTTGATAATAAAAACGAGATAAAACTCGAGATAATCACGACAATCAAAATCAATAAATACGCACTTACCCAATATCTGGGAATATAAATACACACACACATATATAAACAAAATTCTGTGTCAATCTTTAGTTTTTTTTTCCGTAGATTTTATGTAAAGTTACACCTACTGTCTTTGTTTTTAAAAATGACTTTACATAAATGTAAAATTGTCATATGCAATTTTACGAATTTTTTTTCTTTTCAGCTGAAAATTTGTGACTAACAACTAATACTAGTGATCTGTAGGAATACATTTCCATGATATATTAATTAAAAAAAAAATACAAATAAATTACTCTTCCTGTGAGACACTAAATAAGAAACGTGCCCATGCGAAACGTACAGCTCGCCGTCCTGACATTATACCTCGTTTCGACTTTAAACTTCGCGAGGAAGGGGGTGCGCATAAATTTCTGGTGTGTCTCGAAAACCCCTTCAACCCCCCCCCCCCCCACCACCCCAAGCATACACCCCTCTGACTCCCTTCGTCGTGACGCAAAGGGTCTCTCCTGCGCGTGGCAGCTGTTGATCATTTGTCACGTCGACTCGTGCGTCGGGGTCACGTGACTGTATAGCCGGAGCCAGGCTGCCGCTGACGAAGGGGAAGACGTGAGGGACCTACCTCCCCTTCCAAACACCACCCCCCTCCTTTCCAACCACCCCCTCCTTACCAACAACCCCCTCCCCTCCCCCCACCCTCCGAGGGTCGGAGTAGTTTTGCGCACCGGATTGCTCTCGCGAGCGAAGTCAGCTGTTTTCCTCACATCCGTGCGCTTTCCCCTTCCAGAGTCTTGCTGAAAGAGGGGGGGAGAGAACCCCAAAGATGATTCACTGATCCCCGGTCACAATACCCGAGCATTAACTTCGAAGTTCACCAACACTTGGAATTTAAATTAAAAATAAATAAAAAAGGGTTGTCTGTAAAGTCGGTTTACGGACGATAATTTTCCGCGATAACGCCATATCAATTTTTTTTTTTAAATTGCTGATTTTAAAAAGCCCGCCTTAACGTGTTTGATATTATAGAAGATTTTCTCGCACGGTGGTTGGCCGGTTCTTGCACCTTCGGCTCAGGCGGAACGTGACAATGAGTCATGCTTTTTTGTGCGTGCAGCCGGCGTTCGTCGATTTATAAGACGTTATCACGTAAAAAAAAATTTAATAATGAGCGATTCTTTCAGCAATTGCCAGTGATGTGAAACATCTAAACTGGATAACGAGAAAATTTATGTGTTCTCACGATGAAATACCCTCATGATACGAAACTCGGACACGAAATTTAACGTAGGATTCTTTTAAACAGTGCAGAGCATGTTTTAAACTACAATTATTGACGCGAATCACACATAGTTTCCGCACCCGCCGATAGAATTCGTTGGCGAAGCAGCTACGTGGACCATCGGATCATTTGATTTGCAGAGCGAAGAGTTAAACTATATAATGAAACGGTTCCAATAAAAGCGGAAAACATTTTTGAAAAAATACTGAACCTTGGCTATGCACATGATTTTTGACAACAAATTTTTATTAAAATAATGCTCATCTTCTTAAAATTCATTAAAGAGTTAATAATTTAAAGATTTCCCTAGGCTTTGTAAACTTTTGTTTGCGCCATCTTCCATAGATAGCAACCTCGTGGTTACAAATTTCCATTTCATGGGACTTTCATCACATTCACGAATTACTCCTACCATTTTCCGTATACCGAAAGCTAAGATGTATCACATCTAAAAATAAATTGCGAGAATAAGATACATTGTTTAATTAATTGAAATAACATTTTTTACTTTTTATTTACCATCACTTAGTCGTGTGAAGAGCTACTCTCCCCGGGCAACAAAAATAAGGAATGAAGATTAAACAATAATTATAATAAGAATGTCTATTATGAGCATACTCACAATTTAAAAGCAAATCTAAAAGCATAGTTATGTTTATCATTATGTGTGGAGTAAGCTTCGAAATTCCACCCAGTGTAAGCAGCTTGGTGACCAGATTTTTTGGAGTTTTTACTATGCAGCAGACAAACAAGTGTGACGTCAGTCCCACAGCTGAGTATATATTTGTTACACAGGCTGGTCCCGAGAGGGAGGGGCTACTCTACAATCATCAGTAGTCGGAGATACATCTGGCAGCTCTACTTACTAATAATAATAATAGAAACCCTTTTGTTGACTTTGTTAGTAATGAGTGTCGATGGCAGCACAGATTGGGAAGGAATTTTTTTATTTTATTATTGTGTAGAAAAATGAGTACCGTGTATGTCACTAGCCCTTCTGACTCTCATAACCAGTCAGATCCGTGTATGACAGGGCGGGTAGAGAGACACACGAAAACCTGGTGGGGTCCATAACCTAGAGGTCCATGGTGCGAAACCACGCTCTGCTACCACTCGATGATGGAGTGCCGGTGGGAGTGATTGCTGAGCGAACAATTGGGACAATTTTGGCATGTTGTGGAGGAAAGCCGACTCACCACCGGTGCCAATGAGTCCAGAGGAAGCATTGCAGAGAAAGAAAACTGTCGGGAACTCGTCCCAGATGGCATGTATAGGAGCAGTTGAGTATGAGGAGCCTTGCCTACCACAAGCGAGTTAGGATTTCACCACCAGCTAAATTCACACATGAAAGCATGGATTAAGGCACAGTGGTCCATGGATCGAAACCACATTCTGCTACCACCAAGGAAGACAGAGCACCAGCAGGAGTGAGTGCTGAGCGGATGAGTGGGACATCGTTCCATGGATCGAAACCACGCTCTGCTACTACCATGGAAGACAGAACACCAGCTGGAGAAAGTGCTGAGTGGATGAGTGGGACAAGTGGTCCATGGAACGAAACCACACTCTGCTACTACCATGGAAGACAGAACACCGGCTGGAGAAAGTGCTGAGCGTATGAGTGGGACAAGTGGTCCATGGAACGAAACCACACTCTGCTACTACCATGGAAGACAGAACACCGGCTGGAGAAAGTGCTGAGCGGATGACTGGGACAAGTGGTCCATGAACGAAACCACACTCTGCTACTACCATGGAAGACAGAACACCGGCTGGAGAAAGTGCTGAGCGGATGAGTGGGACAAGGGGTCCATGGATCGAAACCACGCTCTGCTACTACCATGGAAGACAGAACACCGGCTGGAGAAAGTGCTGAACGGATGAGTGGGACAAGTGTTCCATGGAACGAAACCACACTCTGCTACTACCATGGAAGACAGAACACCGGCTGGAGAAAGTGCTGAGTGGATGAGTGGGACAAGTGGTCCATGGAACGAAACCACACTCTGCTACTACCATGGATGACAGAACACCGGCTGGAGAAAGTGCTGAGCGGATGAGTGGGACAAGTGGTCCATGGAACGAAACCACTCTGCTACTACCATGGAAGACAGAACACCGGCTGGAGAAAGTGCTGAGCAGATGAGTGGGACAAGTGGTCCATGGATCGGAACCTCGCTCTGCTACCACCAAGGAAGACGGAGCGCCGGCAGGAGTGAGTGCAGAGCAGATGAGTGGGACAAGTGGTCCATGGATTGGAACCACGCTCTGCTACCACCAAGGAAGACGGAGCGCCGGCGGGAGTGAGTGCTGAGCAGATGAGTGGGACAATGCCGACGAGTTGCAGAGGTGAGTAAAGATGATGTTTCGCAAAGGGGAAACGGGCACGGACTCGCTCCTGATGATACATCTCTTTGCGGGTGTGTGCAAGGAGTCTCACCTACCAAGAGCGAGTTGGGAACTCACAGCCAATTCTATATTCCACCGATTAGGTGAAGAAGACCATCAACCAGATTGTCAGCGAGTGTAAATCGTCGTCCATTTACCATCGGGAGAATAGTTGGATGGAAGGACACTAATTAAGGCGAGTACATGTCTAAGATTCCACCCAAAGAATGTTGCAATCTTTTGTACGCATGAATTAACCCTTAATTCCAAGTGATAGTTGAAATAACTAAGGTTCCAGCAACAATGAGACCAACAGTTATTTCATACAGAGTAAAATAAACGTAAATACATATTTATGGGACACCAATTTTCCGTTGTGCTGTCCGAAGTAGAATTTCTGTAGTTAGCTTTTATTTACAGAGTTCGCCTGAACTTATGTTATAATATGAAATGCCATGTTAGAATGTATTTAGTTTGTATTGTAATAACATCAATAATTATTTCTTTAGGTTATTGGTCGACTGTATGGTTGACCATTGAGCAGCGAAATTGTTATTCTTGTCCAGATTGTTATGGCCACTTTGTAACTAAATGTTTAATAAACTGGCAAATAAATACTACATGCTTGTCTACGGCATGCCTTCAGTTTTACCCTATAACCCATTGGTTTTATAAGCAAACAATGTAACTGAGACGTAATGTAGTTCCATTTTCGTTTTATCTACGCTCACCTACATTAAAATAAATTAAATGACAGGTATTTGAGAATTTTATTTATGAAACGGATCTAATAAATTCTTCAGCAAAAAATTCTTGAAATTCATTTACTCGGATAATTCGGGCATCTGACTCTAAGTCAGTGACTCTTAGGGTTCTCCTGGCGGAAGGGAAGGAAGGTTCACCGTGGAATAAGCTCGTTCCAGGGCCATACCTTAAGCGTAGTTCGAGATGGAAGATGGCTGTTGGAGGAGGACAGAAAGTTGGTTGATGAGGCGAAAGGAAAATGTGCGAGAAAGGGAGGAGGAACGAGGCACCCGAATAAAAAAGAAAAAGAGGAGAGGAAACATGACGGATATGAGCCCACTCCAGAGGAGCGCGAATAGCTGAAGGTCCCCGCTGAAAGCTTCAGGCCATTAAACGTCGGTGGCGGGTTGGGGTCGTTTTTCAATATATGGCCGCCAGGGTTAAAAAAAAAAAGAATAAATAAATTTTTTTGTTAGCTGAGTACAAACGATATTTCCCGGAAACCATACAGTATTCTGGTGCCATGGCATATGTTTGCCTTATGAGCTTAGTTCCGCAACATTCAAAACTGTTTTCTCTTTGCGAGCGAAAGAGTTGAAATTTATTTGCAATGCTTGGTTCACTCCTCTGCAGAAAACATCATTTGGACATTAACTGTAAGAAGAATTACGTACATTAAACATTATTACTAAAATTTAAATAGTGGAAAATGAGCCTAACAAACTAAACGTATATTATTACAGCTATTAACCGATAACTATTAACTATTATAACTGCATAGAGTTCAAGGGAAAAAAATTGGTTGTCCGTAAAGTCGGTTTACGAACGATAGTTTAACGTGACGTCATAAAAAAACAAAATAAAATTGGATCATTTTTATTGAATTATTACTATTTTGTATGGATACAAAGACGGAGTGAAATGAAATCTACAATTTCATTGAAAATTTTACTTTTATTTGCACTCATTAATTCAAATATGTTTATTACTTAAACGAGGAGATTATTTTAACTATAACGTTTATACATGTTTGCTATTTAACTTCTTCCAATCTGTGCTATTCTGTTAAGGATGGGACAATGATAGGAAAAGTAGGAAACGAATGGGAGTGTTTCAAGTTTAATGTGCCTCGAAAAAGTCAAATCGATGGTTGTTCCAATCGAGTGGAATAGAGATAGATGCGGCGCAAGCGTACAATGAGCGTAACGGGACAATGAGTCATCTTTTTTCGTGCGTGCAGCCGGCGTTCATCGATTTATTAGACGTTGTCACGTCAAAAAAAAAGTACAGGTGGAGCTGAAATATTATGCATCGCTCGTCACGGAAGATCCGGAGAAATAGTGCAGGAATCGTATCGGGGATGACGGCTCCGAACGGCGCCCGATATTGGCAGTAAACTAGATTTCACTGCGCGCCTTTTGAGGACGCTGAAGTAAGAACACTTGGAGGCGCGACTATCAAAGACTGGTGATAAACTACACTTCTCGGTAATTGGCGATGAAAACGGATCGTAACTATCCGCCAAACCGTACTCCGTAGGCTAGCAAAGAGAAGGCATTTAGAGCAATAAGAGTCACCGTCTCTCTGCAAGGCACACTGTTCTTGCCCCGTCATGAATTTTAGCACCGCTTTTGCTAAAAGGGTTCTTCTTAAAAAAAAAAATTGGTTGTCTGTAAAGTCGGTTTACGGACGATAGTTTAACGTGAAAACGTCATAACAAAACATTGATGAAGTGATTGCATATTTTTATGAATAAAATTGAATAATTTTATTTGATTATCACTATTTTGTATGGATAAAAAGGAGTGAAATGAAATCTACAATTTAATTGAAAAATTTACTTTTGTTTGCACTCATTAATTCAAATACGTTCATTACTTTAACGAAGAGATTATTTTAACTATAACTTTTATACATGTTTGCTATTTAACTTCTTCCAATCTGTGTTATTCTGTTAAGGATAGGACGATGATAGGAAAAGTAGGAAACGAATGGGAGTTTCAAGTTTAATGTGCCTCGAAAAAGTCAAATCGATGGTTGTTCCAATCGAGTGGAAGAGAGATAGATGCGGCGCAAGCGTACAATGAGCGTAACGGAACACAGCGTAACGGGAAACTTTTTCGTGCGTGCAGCCGGCGTTCATCGATTTATTAGACGTTGTCACGACAGTAAAAAAATTAAAATATATATCAGCTGGTCTTTCAGTACCCGCCAGAGACATGTAACACCTGACCTCGGTAAAAAAATCAAATTGATGTTTTTTTTTGTGTTGCAAATATACTAACAATACAAAACTTGGCCATGAAAATTTAACGTTAAAATTATTTAAAATACTGAAGAGCGTGATAAATGTACGCAAATTTTTGATTTACAACTGCATTTCTGGACGCGAATCACACGTAGTTCCCGCGCCCGCCGCTAGAATTCGCTGCCGGAGCAGCAGACACGTGGACCTGTGAATCATTTGATTAGCAGACCGAAATTTTAAACTGTATATAGGAACGTCTCCGATTAAAAGAGAGAAAAAAAGACTAGTAAAAGTACTACAACCCGGCTTTAGACCTGATTTTGGACTAGGAATTTTATTAAAAATACTCCCCATCTCATTTGCAATTCATCACACAGTTAATACTACAAAGTTTCCCCTGAGCTTTGAGAACTTTGGTTGTTGCCATATCGTGGTTACACATTTCCGTTCTATACTGCGTCCTTCGCATTTACGAAATTTAATAATAAAAGAAGTATAACGGGAAAAATTAGTGCTTTGTTATTTATTTAAAAACACAAATACAATAACTTTGGTGTGATTTGTATTATAATAAACAAGCTAAAGGTAAGTTTCGTATTAAGTGTATTTGGAAATATGGGAACACATGAGTTTGACCTATACCGAGGTTAGCTATAGGTATACACATCCCTTGCGAGAACTGAAAGACTCGTTCTAAGTTTTTTTTCTGTATTAAGCGTTAACTTAATCTCGTGACATTGTGTCATCATCAGATGGGAAATGTGTTGGTTTTAAAAATGTAAAAAAATCCCCCTTATATTACATTTTGCATGTTCCGTACTCTTGACTGGATATATCCCACGTGACATAAATAAAAAAAAACATAAACAAGGAGAAAAATGAAAGAAAAAAAAAAGGACAGAACTGTTTTGGAACATTTGTGAAACGAATCCTAACGTTTAGGGGACCTTCACAAAAAAAATCTGCTTTAATTTTTATTTTATTTTTGACAGTAAAGGGAAAACATGTTTATTACGTTTTTTTTAAAGGGAGATTTGTTGACAATGTAGCACCGTGATGAGCTTTAACGGGCTTTTCCTTTCCGCATGTGTCACTCACTTCTCAAACCTGCCCCATTTTTTTTTTTTTTCGAGCCTTCCGTCCCATTTTCAAGCTTAAACTACCTTCTCCGCGATACGCAAAAAAAAAAAAAAAGACAGAGTTGACGGGTCCCGGAGAACACCACCCCCCCAACCGTCAAGTTAAATTAGCCCGGTGTTTGACGCGTGGACGCGTCATTGCCGCGCGCTGAAATCCTCCCCCTCCTCCCCTAAAATAAACCCCTAGCGCGTCTTTGACGCGTTACCGGGACGCGTTGAGAAAAAAAAAACCTTTACCGTCGGTGAGACGTCGACCTGAGAGACAGAGACATAACGGGTTGAACTCTGTTCGTCTCAGATGAGACAGACATCCCGTGACAACGCTCTGTGACAAACATTTTTTGTCGCGAGAACGACTACAGTCGGTGGATCATCGCCAAAAATTATTTTTTTTGGACGTGATAACGTCTTATAAATAGAGACCGGTACAATTCGCGAATTCATTTCGCGATAGACTAAAATACAAATAGTTATACCTCAGTGCTGCCTCTGCTATTGGCTCACAACTCACCTGGGTGACTCTGGGCCAATGAGAAACACCCGACCTACGGCTTTATCGAATCACAGGGCTGCTACGTTGGGACGTCTCACAAGACAGCAGCCAATGAGTGGGTGGCATTTGACCGAGTGTACGTAGAACTATGGAGTTCATCCTACAGGTCATTGATCCCGCGAATTTTTCCTGTCCCTACTTATAAATCGATGAACGCCGACTGCACGCACGAAAAAAAGCATGACTCATTGTCACGTTCCACCTGAGCCGAGCGTGCAAGAACCGGCCAACCAGAGTGGAGAGAAAATCTTCTATAATACCAAACAGGTTAAAGCGGGCTTTTTAAAAGCAGTAATTAAAAATTTTTTTGAATTATTTGTCCAATTTCGTCATTTCAAATTAACAATTTATTGACATTGATTTGATTTCAGTTTATTTATATAACTAATTGTTCGTGATTATATTTAAACAAATTTTTTAAATTAAATTTGCAAAACCTATAAATAATATTTGAAAATTACAAAGTATGCAATTTTTCATCAAATTTTTCTTATGAAGTTATCATGTAAAGTTATCGTCCGTAAACCGACTTTACAGACAACCCCCCTTTTTCTGGACAATATATACTTATTAAAGGTTTAATTAGTAAAATACATTGAAGTGGAGTATGATAAACAAAAATAAATCTGTACTTTAACATGAGAAAAAAAGAAATTGAAATAAATGTATGAAAATTTTTTACAGTGCCATAGCAATAATTGGTTACAGATATTATTTTACATTTTCTTTTGCATATTTTACTTTTGACATATTCTGGGGATTCGCTTTTGTTTACGTTCTGCATTAGCAAAACGTATGTTCCAATGGATGTCTTACTTACACTTGAACTAAACCTAGTAGAGAGGAAAATAACAAAACACCGATTTTAATCGGTTTAGTGCTGATAGTAACTCACCGCTAGTAAGATGACAATGAATTTTGCTAAAAAGCTTTATCCGTCCGTTTTACACCCGAATGGATAACAAAACTAATTGCAAGTGCAAATTTAAGATACGTGTAATTGGTGTTTCACATTTTGTGACTTGTTTTTGTTTTAACCGAGCGCTTTCATCTCCTGAAATTATATTTAAGCTACAGAAAAGCTTGATTAAATGCAAACAGCACACTGCAAATACTCCCTTTGCAATCCTTTAACGTAGAGTGAGGCAGAGCGAAACGAACATACTCCGCTTTGTAAACATTTCACGGCTTCCGAAAATCCATTTATATAAATAAATATCACTTGTTTTCACAGACGCTGTGAGTTATTTATTCCTCAAGAGAAGAACTAGGACCCGCAATACGCCATCTTAGTTTTAACAGATTTTAGACAATAACAATTTTTAATTGTTAGGGACAGGAAAAATTCGCGGGTTCAATGACCTGCAGGATTAACTCCATAGTTCTACGAACACTCGGTCAAATGTCACCCACTCATTGGCTGCTGTCTTGTGAGACGTCCCAACGTAGCAGCCTGTGATTAAATAAAGCTTTGGTTGGGTGTTTCTCATTGGTCCAGAGTCATCCAGGTGAGTTGTGAGCCAATAGCAGAGGCAGCACTGAAGTATAACTACTTGTATTTTAGCCTATCGCGAAATGAATTCGCGAATTTTTTCGGTCTCTATTAATTGTTATATTTATCAAAATTAGTCATTGTTAAAGCATATACTTAATATAATTCTAACACTGTCTGGCAAACAACGCAAAGCCTAAACTGGTAGTCCTAGAGATTTGAAATTTGATTTTTTTAAATTTCATCCCTAAAGGGGTTAAGTAGGGTGGTAAAGTTTGTATGAAGCGAAATAACTCTCAATGACTCACTCTAAGCACGAATTATGAAGAACATTAAGACCTACAGATTTTTAATTTGGCACAAGTATGCTTTTTGCTACGTAGACATCCATTAAGAAAGGAATTTACGAAATTAAGCTCCCAAGGGGGGTTGCAGGGGGGATTAAAGATGAAAATTTCCCGTTTTTCAAATATATGTTCTAAAGACTTGAAAACTCAACAGTGATTCATTGAGTCATTGCATCACAATCAAATGAGAACAAGGTTTACCGAAAATTAGCTCTCAGTTGTGATTCATCCCAGGCAACGCCGGGTAATGCAGCTAGAAGTAAATAATTGAATACAGTTACCGAACGTTATAGTAATAAGCTGTTACAAAGAGTTTATTCTGGTAATTTACTGACGTTTAAATAGTATTGCATTCGTTTTTGGAAATGACTTCAACTGTAACAATTCTGTCCATATAAAATATGTTATAGTATTTGTTAAATCTATAAAAGTGTGATCACCTATCTCTATAATGTGTAGAGACCGGAAAAATTCGTGAATTCATTTCGCGATAGGCTAAAATACAAATAGTTATACCTCAGTGCTGCCTCTGCTATTGGCTCACAACTCACCTGGATGACTCTGGGCCAATGAGAAACACCCAACCAAAAGCTTTATCGAATCGCAGGCTGCTACGCTGGAACGTTTACAAGACAGCTGCCAATCAGTGGGTGGCATTTGACCGAGTGTACGTATAACTATGGAGTTCATCCTACAGGTTATTGAACCCGCGAATTTTTCCGGTCCCTAATAATGTGTGATCTCCTCAACAAAAGAAAGTTTTCAATACTAACCGAAGACAAATTGGAATGTATTTCGGCAGCCATTATACATTTCTTTTCCTTTAAATATTCTTGCGATATTCGATTCATTTTTATGAATTTATTTTTGACATAATTCAAAATTAGATTTTTTTTTCAGATTTTTTTCAAAAATATTTTCTTGAGAGGTTCAATAAATTATATTAGTGTTGGAACGCCTTATAACTAGAGACCTGAAAAATTCGCGGGTTCATTACGTGTTATGCTAAAATTCAAATAATTATACATTGGTGCTGCTTCTGCCATTGGTCCACTGTTAATCTGGAGGACTGAGGGCCAATTAGAGACCCTCACTCGTAGAAGTGTCGAATCACAGGCCACCCAGTCGAGACGACTCACAAGTCAGCAGCCAATGAACAGGTGGCATTTTCCCGAGTGTGTAGAGGATATGGAGTCTATCCTGGAGGTCATTGAACCCGCGAATTTTTCCGGCCCCTACTTATAACATTTAATCCCCTTAGGTATGTAGCAATCATACGCTACACAAGGGTTAAGCTTTCATGATGTGCTAGGATGAGGCGTGGTGATTGGAATAGTTTGTAGTCCACATTTGTCTCAAATGTGGAATACAAAATATTCCAATCACCACGAAAGTAGCACCAGTGGTACCCATTTCGCAACTTCCACTTACAAAAACAACGGACTATGTTTGTTCACGAACACTTAGTGATCACGAGAAAAAAAAAGTTAAAATAAAAAGTTGTAGACATGACGACATTGACACAAGAATACACATAGAAAAAAAAACTTTTTTTTGTACTTTTACAAAAGATTCACAAGTCGGCGTAAATCGCCTGTGGTGATTGTCTTTCGACTGGAATGACACATCCCCGCCGTGTATAAGCCGAACTTTGTAACTCTCCCTCAGTTTCGAAAACCCACCCAATCACAGACGTTTAATGACTCCTCCACTTTTTGATTTCCCCCCCCCCCCCCAGTTTTAAATTATTTTTGACGTGATAACGTCTTATAAATCGATGAACGCAGGCTGCACGCACGAAAAAAGCATGACTGATTGTCACGTTCCGCCTGAGCCGAGCATGCAATAACCGGCCAACCACGGTGCAAGAAAATCTTCTATAATATCAAACAGGTTAAGGCGGGCTTTTAAACTAATTGTTCGTGATTATATTTAAACAAGTAATTTAAATTAAATGTGTAAAATCTGTAAATAATATTTGAACATTAAAAAGGATGCAATTTTTCATTAATGTATTTTTATGACGTTATTACGTAAAATTATCGTCCGTAAACTGACTTTACAGACAACCCCTTTATTTTATTATATAAGCATCTCAGCTCTCGGTGTAAGGCATTTACAGGGAAGAAATTTCGTGAGTGTAACAGAAGTTGCACGGAAAAGAAAAAAAAGTAACCACGGATGCTGCCATCTGGGACGGATGCCGCGAGCCAAAGTTCACAAAGCCAAAAGGGAAACATTATAGTTTTAACTGTTCGGTAAATGTAAACAAGCTGGGCAGTAGTTTAATAAATTTCCTTTTTTTGAAAATCAGGCCTGAAGACGGGACTTAGAAATTTTGGATTTTTTTCGGAGCCTTTTTTCATTATATAGTTTAAAATTTCGTTAAGCTAATTGAATGATTCGGAAGTTGACGTAGCTAGCGCGGCAACGAATTCTAGCGGCGGGTGCGGAAACTGCGTGTGATTCGCATCTATACATGTAGTTGAAAACACAATTTGCGTATATACTTATCACGCTCGGTATTTTTTGACCATTTTATCAGATGTTACATAAATAAATATTTGAAAGATGATATTATAAAAGCAAATTCTATTGCATCATGTAGCCGTGTGAACCGAGACACTCATGACGAAATAACTCAGGCAAAAATCGTAATTGCGAATATTTTCCTGAATTTTTAACTGCAGCAGATAAGAATAATAATATGCCTTGGATTAAATTTTGTAAAGAAAATGTTATTGCAAAGCTTATAAATATAATAATACGCCAGAAGATGTTATCATAGATAAAAGTTCATAAAAAATTAAAAAATATATGTATATAAGGTGAAATCGAGTTTGTTTGCCATTTGTTTAATATATTTTCTATGGATGTTTCGCTAAATATTATTATTTTAATGTTTTGTTGCATACTGCTTGTAAAGGGAGTGAAACAGTGTGATAGAAAAAAAATCGTTTAACAAATCTTGTCGTGTGGATAAGTGTTCTTCTCTTTCACACAGTGAGAAATAACAAAGTTAATATATGTTCATGATTAATGAGTAAGAAGCATAAGTCGTAATTTATTTTCACGCACCGTTAATAATAACGAACGAAAGAAATAAAGAACATTGACAGTTATTTTTTCCAGTAAAGTTATTAGTTAGTTATTCATTTGTTCTCGTAAAATAAATATTTTCAGTAGCTATCTTAGTTGCTAATGTCTTGTTTAAACCATAGTCAAAGATGATTTAAAAGAATTTCTCACTTGGCAGCTTAAAGTAGCCTATGTACAAGCTATATAAGTAAACGTAAATTTAACATGAACTATGAAAGCACTTATCTTCCTGAATAAATAATTAATGTAATCATAATAATAATAATCTTAAAATCGCTAGAACGACTGAACGTTATAATTAAAACGGTGTTTTTTGAAATAACCTTGTAATCTGATGGACATATTTTTTTTTGCGTACCAAGAGAGTTTATAAATACTTAGCTCCTTAATAACTCAAATATATTTACTGTTTTAAATTTTTCAATAACTGGTAAGTATAATATAGGCACAGTCACTTTTATAACAGTTAATGGTAAATTTAAAATTGCAATAATAATTTTAAAAGTGACGTCATGTTTATTGAAATAATTTCAAAATATTTTTGCCTAAAATAATTAAAAACATTCTTATCTTATAAATTTACGTCGTAATGAAGACTTTACGAACTATTTTTTTTTTCATGTTTTTAATTAATATTATTCGTCATCCTACTGTAGTCTCTAATATATTATTTTACAACTTTCACTCCAAGTTTCTGTTAATAATGAGCCTAACGAGAAACAAGCACATAATTAATGAACTCAAAAACTTGAATCTTTACTCGTTAGCGAGATTTACTGGATTACAAAGTAGCACCTCGCGCCAATTAAGAAAATTCAGAATAATTATCTGTATTAGAATTTTTGTTTGCATTCCGTTAAATCATGCATCATCAACTACTAAGAGAGCAATTCTTGTTGTTTCTCAAAAAACAGTTCCAACGATTTAGTTTAAATTCAAAGTATACTTGTTTACCAGGGGTGAGAAATCGAGAATGCCTAGGGCTCAATTGCAGGGAAAATCTTTTCATTGATTTTTTTTGTACATTTAAATTCGTAAACGTAACAATATTCTGTTACGGAAGTAACAAAATTATTGACGCCCATTTTCAACGACCTTTTTTTCCCACATGATTTTAACAAATTTTCACTTCTTATTAGAGACTGGAAAAATTCGCGAGTTCAATGACCTCCAGGATATATTCCACGATCCTCTGCCTACTTGGGCAAACGGCGCCTGTTCATTGGGTACTGAATTATGAGGCGTCTCAAGTGGGTAACTTGTGTTTGGATACCTCTTTCATTGATTGTCTCTGATTGGCCGAGAGTCCTACATATTTAACAGTGAACCATTAGCAGAAGCAGCACAACGGTATAATTATTTGAATTTTAGCATATCACGAAATGAACCCACGAATTTTTCCGGTCTCTACTTCTTATGTATGAATCCCGACCATCCATACATTATTTCAAAAAAATTAATTAATTAGTGTAACGGCTCATTCGGTCGGATCACCGCAAAAATTACACCATCTTAAATGCCAAAAAGAAATTTACGCAATTAGTTTGACTGAATTCCTTCCTTCTGTGTTCTCTGAGTGTGTAACATCTGACTTCAGTTGATACTGGTTTGTTCTCCTCTTGTTCATGTTTTCATCTTTGTTGCTCCTGACAACCGGAATGAACCAGAAATATCTAGAGCCCAACTTAATTTTTGTAAAATCAACAGTGAGATGTCTGGACGAGCGAAAAAAAAAAAAGAAACAAAATTTTCTGCGGTTTTGGGAAAAACCCCATTATTATTGATTAGAAAATGATTTGCTAAAAATAAAATGTTTTTGAAGAAGACTACACACGAAACGGTTAATATAAAACTGTAACTGTACGACACGTACATAAAAAATTTGACTTTAACTTCATAAGAAACATTAAATAAGGAATTTTTTTTTTTTTTAGCGGAAGAAACCTTTTTATGAACGACTAAGTAATGAGCACACATTAAAATTAATTCATACGCATGTGCAGAAAACGTGAAATATTTTTAAGCTAAATATTTCAGGACACCCACTTCCCCCACCCCTTTAACACCCGTGTTATGAAGTGCGTTGCTGTATATAGTCAACTCTGCCCTGGGCACAATGGATGGCTCTCACCGAGAGAATGCAGGGAGTTATTTACGAATGCAAATATCATTCCGCCAGTTTCAATATTTGACGTCTCGGCGCCGGGGAGAAAACTTCCCCCTCCCCTCCCTCAACCCCTACGGCAACCAGGGAGAGGCAGGTCCCGGGGAAGGAAGGGGGGGGGGCAAACATTGGAAGAACTTAAGGGGTTGGTGGTAGGGGTCGGTCAGGCCTGGAAGGAGGGGAGGTTGGGCAGAGAAACTCAGACCCACTCGGAGGGTAATAGGGCAGAAAAAGGTCGATACGGAGCTCGATGTATCCCAGACTCGTCTACGCATCTGAAGTAGCATTGACTTCTGGGTTGTGGCCGCGATCCTCGGCAAATAATTCACCCGACGTTTCGGTGCGACGTTGCAGTCGCCATCATCAGGGAGCAGTTACCAACTACAGTAGGTCGACATTGCAGTTGCCATCATCAGTGAGCTGTTACCTACTACAGTACTGTTGTAGGTAACTGCTTCCTGATGATGGCAACTGCAGTGTCGATCTACTGTAGTAGGTAACTGCTTCCTGATGATGGCAACTGCAGTGTCGATCTACTGTAGTAGGTCACTGCTCCAGGGAGAAGGTCTGAAGAATCCACTCCCACGCTAGCCACTTATTTATTTATTTATTTATTTCTAATGTTGGCTGGTCGGCGATTTTCATCACCAACCAGCCTACCATCCCCCCTTTATTTTACTTATTATTTCTTATAGTTCGAGTGATTAGTGTGACATTAGTATTGACTTTGACATTTCGGTGACAAATTTAGACGTTTACAAATTTGCATCCAAGGCCTTACCCGGGACTCGAACCCAGAACCCCTCGCACAGTAAGCCAGTTGGCACCCGACTACGCTACGGAAGTAAGCGACACTAGACCAAGTGGACGGACAAGACACACATAGAGATTTGAATTCCATCCTGACGCCAGGAAAATTTGCAAAATTTCCGGGTATCAACTAAAAGACGAATAACTTCATTCTCGTTTCATTTCCTAAAAACTATTGATCATGTTCCGGAATGTTTTCACTGCGGTAAAATATTTTTTATCGTATATTTTAACATTTTTTTGCTTTAATATTTCACCCATGTGTTCCCTCCTTTTTTTTCAGAACTGTTTTGGAAGTTTTCAACGGTTATTTCAAAAAGTTTAATTCACTTTATCTTGCACGGCTTGGTTCGACAAGGACTTTCACACCTTATCTTCAGGTTTACTTACTTTCTTATTCAAACTTTCTCCGGTTCTGAAAGACCACGGGAACTTATACTTTTTTTGTTTGTTAACTCCTATTGCCAATTGTTAAACTCATTGTTTTTATTTTTTTAACTGTGGCAAAACTTAAAACTCAACAGCAACATTTAAGTATAATAAGAAAAAAGCAAAATTTTTGTGATTTTAAATTTTCCTCTTTCACCTCTTATTTTCAACATGTAAACAGGAATCGTGTAGCTTTTTTTATCAACAGCTTTTTCTTCGGGTTTATTGTTATTCACATGGTCAACGATTTTTATCTGATTCCAGCTACTTCTTGTTCGAAATATAAACAAGGAAAATACGACTGTAAGCATAGAATAAAAAAACTGGGTTCTACCTACCAGAAAATATTTTGCCAACATGATACCAATAACTATTTTGAAGGGACGAAAAAATAATTTTGTATAGTCGATTTAATGTTTTATTAGCAAAAACCTGCGAGATTCGTAGTATTGCAGCAGGTTTGAAAGTACAGACCTTCACCACTTTATTTCTGAATGTAATTGTCATTGAATAATGGGTATATTCACGTACCCCAAAAAAAAGTGAATCATTTTTTTTAGTAGGTACTCGTCAGAGATGTTTAACATCTTACCTCGGTAACGAGAGAATTTGTGTGTTCTTGTGTTGCAAATACCTTTTTAGTACGAAACCCGCACACGAATTTTATCGTAGAATTTTTTTAAAGTTATGTCGAGCGTGTCAAATATACGAAAAATGTGCTTGCAACTACATATCTGGTCGCGAATCATAAATATTTTTTCTCACCCACAGCTATAATTCGCTGCCGGAATCGCAAAAGTCACCAACGTCGACTATCGAACCGTTCGATTAACCGACAAAAATTTTAAACTATTATGAAACGACTCCAATAAAATCGAAAAAAAAATTGTAATTAATACTTAACCCTGGTTTGATTTTTCGACAAGGAATTTTATTAAAATACTCACCATCTTGTTAAAATTCACTGAACAGTTTCCCTTTGTCCTTGCGAACTTTGGTTTGCGGCATCCACCATAGATAGCAGCATTTTCACACCCTTCTCCCTGTTACACATTTCCGTTGCATTCACGAAATTATTCACCCCAAATATCATATACCTAGAGACCTGAAAAATTAGCGGGTTCATTACGTGCTATGCTAAAATTCAAATAATTATACCTTAGTGCTGCTTCAATCATTGGTCCACTGTTAATCTGGAGGACTGAGAGCCAATTAGAGACCCTCACTCTTAGAAGTGTCGAATCACAGGGCCACCCAGTCGTGACGACTCACAAGTCAGCAGCCAATGAACAGTTGGCATTTGCCCGAGTGTGTAAAGGATATTGGAGTCTATCCTAAAGGTCATGAACCCGCGAATTTTTCCAGTCTCTATATATACCGAAAGCTAAGATGTTAGACATCAAAAAATTACCGAAATCTATATAATCCAATCATTTTCAATCTAAAAAGAAGGTAAAAATATCATAGAGGCCAATTAAAAAAAAAACCAAATAGTAGAGACGGTAAAAATTCATGGGTCAATGACCTCGAGAACGACTCCGCAGTTCTACTTTCTCATTGGCTCCTGTCTTGTGAGACGTCACAACGTAGTAGCCTGTGATTCGATACCGCTTTTGTCGAATGTTTCTCATTGGCCCAGAGTCCTCAAGATGTGTTGCGAGCCAATAGCATAAGCAGCAATATGTAAGGTTTAATTATTTTGATTTTAGCCTATTGCGAAATGAATACGCATAATTTTTCGGTCTGTTTGTGTACATTGTGCATATTCTTGCATACCACCAGTAAATTTATGAAAATTTTGAAGGTTATTTGGCTTTCTCACCAATAAATTGTGTTCTTAAAGACTACTAAATAATTTTCCTGCCAAAAAAAATTTTAGGGGTGGGGGGGGGGGGGGGGGTGTGCACAGAAAAAAATAATAATGATGTTAGAGTTTTTGCACAAATACAACTAAAGTTATAGAATTTTTTTTTCAGACTTAGACTATTACAAAATTCCATTAAAACGCAAATATTTTTAAGTCTCGAAAATAAACAAGTTTATATAAATTGTTCGGTCAACTATTTCACAGACTTTATCTTATATATAAAATTCTCGTGTCACAGTTTTCGTTGCCATACTCCTCCGAAACGGCTTGACCGATTTTGATGAAATTTTTTGTGCTTATCCGGTATCTATGAGAATCGGCCAACATCTATTTTTCATCCCCCTTAATGTTAGGGGTAGTCCACCCCTAATTTTTTTTTTATTTCCAGTTTTTGGTAGGAAATCACCATGGCAACGGCTGTAGCATTGTTGATGCTTCATTCGTCTCCATGGCAACGACTATTTCATTGTTAGTGCAGTCCTCATCACCGTTGAAATTTTGCGGGTACTTTAAATATCAAAAATTGCCCTTTTTTTTTCAAGTATATATATTTTACAGACTTGAAACTTCACAGTAATGTTCCTTATGTTACGCAGGATGACATTTTCCGAAAATTAGATCCCATGGGTGGTTAAAACCAGGAAACAGTGGGTACTTTGTCTGCATGAGAACAGGATTTTCAATTGTTCATGCCTTCTGCGTCTCCATGGCAACGGGCATCGCGCGGCAGTGGCGTACCCACAAGGAGGGGCATGTATAATAAGCGGCGCAAGAGTGATCTGCCTGTAGACTGCCGTAGCGAAGTACGGGTACATCAGTTTTATGTTGCGTGCACGAGTCGGGAAACCATCGGTGCTATTCATTTTCTCTCCGGTACATTATACAGCATTGTAATAAATTTTCACGGAATTTTTTATTATTTACCATTACTGTAAATGGGAGATGTGGCATAATTCTTTTTCCATTAGTATAGCCGTGCGAAGCCGGGTCGGGCAGCTAGTTAAATATATATTTTAGTTTTAAATAATATTTCGGCGATTTTCGGATTTAGTATTCGCCCCATCTTCTCCTTCCCCTATAGGAGTGGAATGCTAAATGTCTTTCACTGACATTTCACTCAGAAAGCAAGTCGCTAAAAACCTGGAATGAAAACAAGTGACCTCTTGACCTCTTGACCTCATTCCTGTTACAAGTACAGACAATGGAGAAAGTTCAAGGAGGTTTTAATTCGTCTCGGATCCAAACTTCCAGCCTCGAGATGGTTTCAGCTGCGAAAGGGCATAACCAAATCTCGTCCGTCACAAAGCGAGACGTAAACCTGATTTTCCCCGTTTCAGCACGACAGGAAACTTGACGATGAGACTAAGTGAACGTTCATTGCTTTGGCTTGAACTTCCCGTTGGTTTGAAACGCCTAGCAATTATTTATTTTGTTTTTTCCTTTAACATTATTATGTATTTTAAATTTTATTGTTTCGTATTTAATGTATTTTACGCAATTTTATCAAACTTTATTTCAAACTCTTGTCAGAATAAAAACTAAATAAAATTATTTTGTAGTAAACGCAAATTTGGGTAGTCTATATTTACTATCTTGCAAATTTGGTTTACAGTGGTAAGTATTGACTTTAAAACTATTGAGACCGAAACTTTGGTGAACCCTTCGTCTTCTATGATGCTATAACCCACAAGAAAAGCAAACTATTAAAATAGACGCAAAGGCCTGCGATTCTTATTGAAATATAAAAAAAATTCTCATCTATTTACCTAATTTTAATACAACTGATGCTATTATTCTTTAAAATATACATAATGCGTTTTTGACGTGATAACGTCTAAAAAAAACTATGAACGCCGACTGGATGCACGAAAAAGGATGACTCATTGTCCCGTTACGCACATTGTACGCTTGCGCCGCATCTATCTCTCTTCCACTCGATTGGAACAACCATCGATTTGAATTTTTCGAGGCACATTAAACTTGAAACACTCCCATTCGTTTTTTTACTTTTCCTATCATCGTCCTATCCTTAACAGAATAACACATATTGGAAGAAGATAAATAGCAAACATGTATAAACGTTATAGTTAAAATAATCTCCTCGTTTAAGTAATAAACATATTTGAATTAATGAGTGCAAATAAAAGTAAAGGTATCAATTAAATTGTAGATTTCATTTCACTCCTTCTTTGTATCCATACAAAATAGTGATAATTCAATAAAAATGATTCAATTTTATTCATAAAAGTATGCAATCATTTCATCAATGTTTTATTTATGACATTTTCACGTTAAACTATAGTCCGTAAACCGACTTTACAGACAACCAATTTTTTTTATATATATAATTGTACTTTACCCACCAGCACAAAAGTAAGTTAGAATTTTTATGCAAAGAAATATTTTCTCATCGCCATAACTTCAGCAACCTACGACGGCCTTGTAATGGAAAAAAAAGAAGGAAAAAAACTTACATTTTGAACACTCTTGAGTTATTACGCTATTATCTCTTTAAATTGCCGTCTACGGCCGGGATATCCGTATACTCCGTAACGGCAAATACGTAGGCTGCGTTTATTTTATTTTTTTTACCCCCGAGCGGGGTTAGCATGCGGGCTTGCTGTAATTTTTTTTTTTTTGCATAAGACCGCCTGTAGCTATTTCATCTTTCAGATTACGTAATAAAGACCCCATTTACACGCCGTACGAACACTTCCTTTTCGTGTTCCTGCTGTGTGAAGAAAATGTGACACAGGACTCACAGGAAAGAAGGGGATAACACAAAGAAATACATTTTGCGCCGGTGTACAAGAATAAGGAATAAATAACGAAGATTTTTTTTTTTATGTGGGCCCTATTTTCTTTGAAACGAGGGTAGACTATTCGTAATTTAACTTTTGAATGTGACGTTAGTGAATTACTTAAAAAAAAAAAAAAACTCAAAGCAGTCGACAGAAGTGAAGACATTTTCGCAATTTTTACGAAAAAAATATTATCAAGAAACAAATTTTTTTTATCACGTTAGTAAAATAACTCCTAAATTACTATAAAATACGCATTGCATAGTAATTGTAGGTCTTAAAAAAATAAATTATGATGTTCTTAATTTTTAGGTTATATAGCTACAAAGACTCCGTTTTCTTCGTTATTCAAACTATATAGGTATCTATATGAGAATATTAATATATTTCATACACACTTTTTACTGCACAGTAATGGTATACTTAAGATTTAAAGGCGCAATAAGTTATACTAATAGGAACACATACAGTGTTATCGTTAACACGTCAAGTGACCATGTCGATGACGACTTACATGAATTTACTCCCTATCCAAACCTTCCCATAGAAGTTTTCACTTCAAAAAAATTCTTGTTTTCATTAGCAATTATTTAAATAATAACATATATAACTTAAATTTTTATTTTAATTGTGACATGATTTTGCTTTAGTAAATAAAATAAGATTTTAACACTGGTTTCCCGTTAAATCCATTTTAAAATAAAGAAGTGCCTTAAAAACTCTTGTATGGTTTAAAATCGCTTAATGTAATAGTGCCTAATACGAAATCAAGCACAAAGTTGCAGATTTATTTTACTATCAATGTGAGAGCTTTAAGGACGTTTGAAACAAAGCAGATATTTCATTATTTGACATTTGCATGATTATCATTCATAATCCTCATTCATAATATTAAAAATAAATCCGTTGCAATTTTTTCGCATGTTTAGCTGTCAAATTCCTATTCTTAACGTTCTGGCTTGCATACTGGAAAGTAAAGAGATCACAATATTAAATTCTTAAAGATTAAAATCTAATGCTTATTGTTACTAAGACATGCATAATTTAAATATTTATTTGATACATATATGTAACTAAATTAACGCTGGTTAAAAATCACCCAGGTATCTTCTTAAATTTACTGATCTGAGATCACTTACTTTGAAAATAAATCCAAAATAATATTTTGACCTGACAACGTCTAATAAATCGATGAACGCCGGCTACACGCACGAAAAAGGATAACTCATTGTCCCGTTACGCACATTGTCCCGTTACGATTTGTCCCGTTACTTACATTGTCCGCTTGCGCCGCATTTATCTCTCTTCCACTCGATTGGAACAACCATCGATTTGACTTTTTCGAGACACATTAAACTTGAAACACTCCCATTCGTTTCCTACTTTTCCTATCATCGTCCTATCCTTAACAGAATAACACAGATTGGAACAAGTTAAATAGCAAACATGTATAAAAGTTATAGTTAAAATAATCTCTTCGTTAAAGTAATAAACATATTTGAATTAACGAGTGCAAATAAAAGTAAATTTATCAATTAAATTGTAGATTTCATTTCACTCCTTCTTTGTATCCATACAAAATAGTGATAATTCAATAAAAAATGATTCAATTTCATTCATAAAAGTATGCAATCATTTCATCAATGTTTTGTTATGACGTTGTCACGTTAAACTATCGTCCATAAACCGACTTTACAGACAACCAATTTTTTTTTTTAATTGTTTTCCAAACCGTTATTTTCGAACGTGCTGGAGATAAAAAAAAACAATGACGAGCGCAGGGGGAGTTTTCACGTCGTCGCCGGACACAAGACTGGCGACAGATCGATGTCCGACACTATCGATAGCAGGGCTTTAGAAAATAAAAAAAAAGGTCCGTCCCACCTACGAATGGACGGACAGACCTTTTTCTAAAGGTTTGTTCGACGACGGGGACTTAACGAGATGCCAATTTCACCCTCGGCCGGGCTTCCACACGTTCCAATCACAATGTCCCTGTAAAAGAACCACCCCCCCTCCCTCCACCGTTCACACCCCGTTAATTATTTTTATTGGCTAAGGCGCACCGACTCGTGCATGCTCCAGCGAACAAACGAATAACGGCTTAACGTATCATCCAGTCCGAGATCGTTTGGATACGAATAAAAAATAAAAAAACATGATATACTTACGTATATGTGGGGCCATGCATATTTCGCGAAAAGATTCCGAGATTAGTTACAAGTTAAAACACTGTAGCATCGTCTGTGTTTCGTGATTGGGTGAGTTTCTCCCAGGTACACGTCGATTGTAACAACACTAATCACTAGGGACATGTGATCTTCGCGAAAAGATTTTCCGACCAGCTGTGTGCTAAAACTCTATAGCATTTTCTGTGTCTCGTGGTTGGCTGGGTTTATTCCAGGTGCATGTCTACTGTCGGCGCACCAATCACAGCCATCTAGTGCGGAAGCAAACTCGTCCTGAATGGCCCAGCCAGACAGGGCGATGTCTTCTCTCGCAGACGGCCGCCAATCACAAGGGAGCAATGGCATACCTTGTTGCAGTCTAACGAGCGAACAGATTATTTCGCGAAAAACGCATACCCCTACTAATCACAGTGATTCAGTGCGGAAGTAAACGCGTCCTGAGTGGCTCGGTCAAACAAGGCAACGACTTCTCTCACAGACGGCCGCCAATCACAAGTAAGAAACCACAGTTTCGGGTATACCTTGTTGCAGTCTAATAAGTGTTCAGATTTATTCGCGAAAAATGCCTGCCCCTACGTATATGTGACATATAAACGATAAAAAATGGCGTGAGCTTATTTTCACATAATAAAAATCACAACTCCATAGCTCAATGGAAATAGAGGTTACTATGTTTAGTAACACAAATAAACATTCTACAACTGCTAACTCATAAGAAAGCTAAGATAACAGACTTAGTTTAAAAAGTTTGAAAATAACTTGCTGGGAAGACTATTGAAAATGTCATTGTGTAGAGGTTATTACTCAACAAATACGTCTTTAAAACATCAGGACTGATTAAGATTTTAAAAAATTACAACAAAATAAGTACTGACATTCAAATTGGGAAAGGTCGTTTTAATTACGAATAAAATTATTAACATATAATAGAATGTGTGAGTGCAAATGTTGCACTCACATACTTTATTAGGTTTTGTCTCCATGATCTGATTCCCGGCCAAAGATAGGGGTGTGCGGAGGACTGATAAAAAAAGATTTGGGACCGACAAATTTTAACAACACTCCTATATTTATCCGCAGCGAAGAACATTTCGACAACATACCCATCTTTCCGCAGCGACGAGCATTTCAACAAACAACACACCCATCTTTCTGTAGCGACGAGAATTTCAACAACATACCCATATTTCCGCAGCGAAGAACATTTCAACAAACAACACACCCATCTTTCTGTAGCAACGAGAATTTCAACACACCCATATTTCTGCAGCGATGGACATTTCAACAAACAACACACTCATCTTTCCGCAGCGACGAGAATTTCAACAACAACATACCCATCCTTCAGCAGCGACGAGAATTTCAACAACATACCCATCTTTCTGTAGTGACGAGCATTTCAACAAACAACACACCCATCTTCCTGTAGCGACGAGAATTTCAACAACATACCCATCTTTCCGCAGCGACGAGCTTTTCGACAGCAACCCACCCATATTTATGCAGCGACGAACATTTCAACAAACAACACACCCATATTTCTGTAGCGACGATAATTTCAAAAAACAACACACCCATCTTTCCGCACCGACGAGCATTTCGACAACAACACACCCATATTTCTGCAGCGACGAGCATTTCAACAAACAACACACCCATCTTTCTGTAGCGACGAGAATTTCAACAAACAAGACACCCATCTTTCTACCACGACGAAAATTTTGAGTCTCGACAAGTTTGGGGGCCCCGGAAGCGTGACGTATATTCTCTCCTAGGAACCTTCGACCCCGGATCGATTAATCGACATTTGTGGGTCCCATGCGGCCTAGTAACTTTTTCCCCTCCTTTTGCCCTCACGCTATCCTCTTCGGAAAAAGTTCCAGAGACCACCGCCCTTGGGTTTGGATCCATATACCATACACACACTTTCCTTGACTTCACGTCTTGACGAATTTCTCTTCACTCTTCACCTGGTTACCCATCAACTACCCCTCTTGTGTTATCGAAGTTTCGTGTAGGTCCAACCCCAAGTGTGATCGGGAATTTTTTTTTGACGTGACAACGTCTAATAAATCGATGAACGCCAGCTGCACGCACGAAAAAGAGTCCCGTTACGCAAATTGTTCCGTTACGATGTGTCCCGATACGCTCATTGTTCCGTTACGCTGTGTTCCGTTACGCTGTCGGCGAGTGCAGTAAAATAGGTTATGTTACAATTGACTAAAAATTATGGTGATTCATATAACTGATGACAAATATTTGATTACAGTTTATTTATATGAAAACTTGTTCATAATTATATATAAACTTTATAGCTAAACGCCAGTTTTTAAAATTAATTACAAGTCATCTACACGTGAACTGTTTCGCCGAATGTTTATAAAGTGAAGTGAAAAGTTAATGTGGTTATCATTGATTATTACAACAACAATTTCGGCAATAAAGGTTAATTATTCTTGCATTTTAAAAACCTGATTACTAGTATAATTTCAAGTATTTATTCTTTTATTATTAAAATAAAAATGATTCAATTTTATTCATAAAAGTATGCAATCATTTCATCAATGCTTTGTTATGTTGTTGTCACGTTAAACTATCGTCCGTAAACCGACTTTACAGACATCCAATTTTTTGAACGTAACCCTTACGATTAACAAGGAAATAAATCGGAGAAGAGTTCCCGAAGTAAAATTTAATGCGCAGGAAAATATTTCTGTACTTTCACAAGAAAGTCTTTTGGAAACCCGTTGCCAAGAAACCGTTTGTAATCTTCTTACATAATATATAAAAATGAATGTGTGTTCGTCTTCTTCTCTTCTTTTTCTTCTCTCTTTCTTACTTTTGAAATGTAAAAGTACTCTGTAATATTTAGTTTTTGTGGTTGTACAGTATGTTCGTATACATGTATATATTTGTATTAATTGACTTGTTCGATATCCCGGAGTCCTTACCTCCATATGGGATCTGCAGATCAAAAACTGAATAAATAAATAAATAAATATACGCTCACGCATCGTTCATCCGATTGATTTGAAACTTTGCACACTTGACCTTCGAAACAATGTGAAGGTCACTGTCTAGGTGAGATTAGGATAAAAAAACCTTAAAGAATAATTTAATTATTCTTGGTGAAATCTCGCAATTCCCATCGTCGTAGTACAGACCAATCACGAAAGAATGCGGGTTATTAAATGTAGTTCACTCGACACGAGACAGAGAGCGTGCGCGTCGCATGCAATCGGCGAGCTATCGATATCGATATCGATATTGGACTACTCGAGAGCGTACTCTATACAGTAATAAAATTAATGAAATATGAAAGCGCTACAGATAAATAAATAACTGTTAGATTGAAAACGTCTTTGAAAGAAACTTTACACATCACCAACTTCGTAATTCTGTTAATTAAATAAGTAACCAGTAATATCATAACAAATAATGGTTTTCAACTTTAAAAGACATCGTTTTATACGAGATAATAAGTTTATGGGTAACGCCTTAAAATGAAAAAAAGTAAATAAAGATAATGTATGTCTTATTATTGGTGGGAACGAAAAATTTCAGCTATTGGACGGCAAATCGTTGTAATGGTAATTACCGTACTGTCAAGGTGAATTTATAATAAAACCAATCCTTAAAGTAGAGTTTATTTATTCTTGATAAAAAATTTTCACTGCTTTGATAACTTGTAGTTTATCCCATCTCTATGAAAATTTGCACGCTTGACCTTTGAAACCATGGTGGTCTATGGAACGATTGTCCGTTCTGAAGTACCTGTTATAACAGCTGTATAAAGGCCATTATGCTATAAATTAGTTTCATAGCTTGAAAAAAATCTGCTAGGAAGAATATTAAATATGGTATTATGAAGAAAATATTGCTAAAGAAAAAAACACCAACACATCTGCAAGAAATTAGGCTTAAACATAATTATACCCAAAAATTATTTTGCAATGCTGAAGGGGAAAAAAAAAGGTTAGATGTCATTCTCATTTTGACTTTAAGTATTAAAATGGCAAGTTTTTTTTTTGCCCTTCAACCCGTGAGCCTACTAAGGAGCAATGCACTTTTTTGTCCTCCAACCCCTGTTTTTTTTCAACCCTTTAGTTAGCTTATGATTGGTCGTATAAAATTATTATTTTTGGAAAGGTTTTGACATTACTATAACGATATTTAACAACTTAATACCGATGCGATATTAGTCATATTTTATATCACATTTTTTACTGCATATTTTTAGGTGCCTTTATTTTGCAAATTAATTTGAAATATTTTTTACCCCTTGCGTTGATTTCATTTATTATTTGGCAACGGAAGAATATGCTATATCACTCGCATTAATATTACATTAAAGAACTGTAATTATTTATTCCTACTAATATTATAAATGTGAATGTAAGTTTGTTACGCTTTCACGCGAAAACTACTTAACCGATCATCATGAAACTTTGTACACCTTTTTTTGGAGGTATTAGAAGTAACAAAGGATACTTTTTATTGAAAAGATTTTTTTTTACGAAAGATAAAAAAATGTTCCTCAAAAAATCTCAAAATCTAGCTACTTTAACGCCATCCAGCATTCCAGTTATGAAGTTCCAACCATGAGTACTGTAATAGCGTTGCACTGTATTATCGACGCTCAAAATTAAAAATTCATAATTATTTATTTTTGTTACAGAGAAATATATTTTAATGGTTCATTTCTATTGTAATGATCTCTAATATTTATTTAATGGCTTCAATGCGAGCGAAGCCACGGGTAAAAGCAAGTCAACTAATAAAACACCTTCATCTTAACGCAAGTTAAAAAATGAG
Source organism: Bacillus rossius redtenbacheri (assembly GCF_032445375.1). Classification (NCBI taxonomy): domain Eukaryota; kingdom Metazoa; phylum Arthropoda; class Insecta; order Phasmatodea; family Bacillidae; genus Bacillus; species Bacillus rossius. The sequence continues at coordinate 22,829,366 of NC_086345.1, forward strand.
ATTACTAATTTACTCAAGAAGTAATAATGCAAATAATTAGCATAGAAAGTTTCACCGTGCTCGTTTAGCCTAATGATATTCGTCCCGGAAAGTAGACTCCATTGAACCAGTTTTGCGACGAAAACTCTTGTCTATCGTCGCTGACATCAAAAAGCAATTTCCCTCGTCGCTCGCTTATTACGAAACATTAATTGCTTGGAATCGGTTAATTTTAATATATATTTTTTGTTGCAAATTTTAGGGGCCGAAACTAATATCGTTCGCCCGTTTAATCGAAGGGGAAACGACGTAATTTCGAATGCGAGGCAGTCACCGTTTCCAATTTACCTGGGTGTACGGTTTATTTTTTTCCTTATTCTCTTTCTTCTTTGTCCCCCCTTCCCCCAACCCTTCGAGACTTTCTTCGGGTTATCGCCGCATCCAAAACTAATTTTCACGCCAGGAAGTATGGCGTCTTCTCATTGGCCCGAGCGCGGAGGTTTTTTTTTTTTTTGCAGTCTTGGTGCGAACATCATCGAGTCTCGCGTTATCTCTAAAGGGTTTCGACAATGAGAAGCTCCTTCCACCCCCTTTCCCACCACCTCACCATACTTCCACAGGTGACTCTCTGCAATATGCCTGCCGCCTGATAAAAAGTGCAAGGGTCCTCTGGAAGCAACCACAGCCTATGCCGCCTCGCGCGAGACTTTATCCAAGTAAAACAGTGCCTCTTGTAATATCACCTGCTCGTGAAATAAGGCAAAGATTGTAACGCCACAAAAAAAAATTGGTTGTCTGTAAAGTCAGTTGACGGACGATAGTTTAACGTGACAACGTCGAAACCAAAACATTGATGAAACGATTGCCTAATTTTATGAATAAAATTGAATCATTTTTATTTTAATAATAAAAGAATAAATACTTGAAATTATACTAGAAATCAGGTTTTCAAAATGCAAGAATAATTAACCTTTATTGCAGAAATTGTTGTTGTAGTAAGCAATGCAAACCAAATTAACTCTTCACTTCACTTTGTAAACAGTCGACGAAACAGTTCACGTGTAGATGACTTGTAATTAATTTTAAAAACTGGCATTTAGCTATAAAGTTTAAAAATAATTATGAACATGTTTTCATATAAATAATCTGTAATCAAATATCTATCATCAATTATATGAATCACCATAATTTTTTAGTCAACTGTAAAATAGCCTATTATTACTGCACTCGACGACAGCGTAACGGAACACAGCGTAACGGAACAATGAGCGTAACGGGACACAGCGTAACGGAACAATTAGCGAAACGGGACACGGTGACACGGGACATTTGTGCGTTACGGGACACTTTTTCGTGCGTGCAGCCGGCGTTCATCGATTAATTAGACGTTGTCACTTCAAAAAATTTAAACTCTCGCATAAACGCGTAGTTACCGACAGACACAACAACATTCCTTTGCCCAAAGCACAAACGTGACAAACCGGATCTTCATCATGAAACTTCCCAAAAGATTATAATTTGTTTCGTAATCAAACGGTTATTAATTTTATCCTTTCTCCTTAACTGAACGTTTGGACTAGTGGCTGAGATAAACATGTTGAATAGCTTCCCTAGGTTTGAACCAACCCACGGCGATAAAACAATTTTTTTTTTTTAAATTTTTTAAAACTTTTTTTATTAAAGTCGTTTGCAACAAGATGGCGGCCGATATGAGAAGACGGATATCCAAGATGGCGTTTGACAACGGCCGGAATATCATCAAAATACAAGAGTAAATTTGTTAAATAACTCTGTCTTTTGTAGTTTTACAAGTGATAATGCTGGAAAAAACTGATAGTCTAATATCCGGTATAAGAAATTTGTCCCCTCATCTGTTATTTATAAGTGATAAGAAATAAATGATGCATAATATTATACTCATTGACTTATCGCTAATAGGTTTCCTAGTTAAATTTCGTGCGGAGAATATTAAATAGTTAAAAATTTAAATTAAATTTATTAAATCTACTTCTCTCATTAGTAGGGACCGGAAAAATTCGCTGGTTCAATGACCTGCAGGATAAACTCCATAGTTCTACGTAAACTCGGTCAAATGTCGCCCACTCATTGGCTGCTGTCTTGTGAGACGTCCCAGCGTAGCAGCTTGTGATTCGATAAAGTTTTGGTCGGGTGTTTTTCATTGGCCCAGATCCATCCAGGTGAGTTGTGAGCCAATAGCAGAGGCAGCACTGAGGTATAACTATTCGTATTTTTTCCGTTCTACTCTACTATTAAAAGCATTGTTACAAAGGTGAAACCAGCTACAGAAAAATTACAAACCCACAACTGTGTGTATCAGATCCCCTGTGAATGTGGCCACGTGTACGTAGGTGAAACTGGCAGAGCTCTATCCACCCGAATCAAAGAACACAAAAATAACTGCAAGAAGGGTGAATCCCTAAAATCCAGACTTGCTGAACATACATGGGAAAATAGCCACAAAATTCTCTGGGAAGACTCCACACCACTCATACAGTAACCCGATAAAATAAAAAGGAAAATCAAAAACTCAGCCTTCATTATTAGCAATAAAAATATTTTCAGCCAGCAGAGCATTGAATAAAAAAAATATGTGGATCCCTTTGATTAAGAGAGAAACATCCCTGCAGCACAAAACAATAGCCAATACTCAACCTTCAATAACCAATCCGCTTTAACTCCATGGTGCACAGCCAATGGGGAGTCAGCTTGTCTGCCATTGGCTGAGCAAGATGTAGTCCATTTTCTGATAAATAACCTCATTTTTCCAGCTCCTTCTCAGTCGCACCTGTGTTTCCGTACCATGTGCGTCTCTGCCTGAGGACTGGAGCAGAAAGCAGTTCCTGAAACGTCGCTTGTTTCTGTTTTAGGAAACTGTTGTGTTTGTTTCGTCTTTTCATTTGGTCGTGTTTTTGTCTTGTTTTGACTGTTGTGCTGAATATTTTGGGTACAATATTTTTTGTGCTGTCATCATTTGTGTTTTTTTTTTTCGTTTCTCTTTTTTTGTTTTTTGTTTTTTGGAAAACTATTGTGTTTGTTTCGTCTTTTCGTTTTGCTGTGGTTTTTTGTCTCGTTTCAACTGTTGTGTTGAATTTTTTTGGGTTCGGAATTTTTGTGCTGTCATCATTTGTGGGGGTTTCTTCATTCTGTTAGTCCATTTTTCTTTGTTTTTCTTTGTTGTTGACCATATTCCTGTTATGGAATATTGTGTGGCGTTAAATCCTGACAACAGCAATTTTTGCTTATTTTGTGTTTTTGTCATTTGTGTTTTTTTGTAGTTTTCTTCTGCAGACATACATGTGCTAAGCAATGGCGTATGTCCAAAAGCCTACATCAAGTCTTGCACTCCCATTGCACAAATCTTTCACAGATAATATTCGTATTTTTGCCTATCGCGAAATGAATTCGCGAATTTTTCCGGTCTATACTTATTAGTTATTTCCAAGGATTTTTCTCGTTAAAGTGAGAATTTGTTTTTGTCAGTGTAGTCACAATGGAGAAGGCACTGGGTTTGAGTTGCTAGTTTTTAACCCGAGAGAGAAACACGCCGTCAACATGAGTATCTTCGCGCAGCTAACCCGCCTGTTGTCGCTTGCGGAGCATGCTGTAAGATAACAATGGTCTTCATCTCCAGGGGTGGTGGGAAACGGGAGATGCAGACAACTATACTATACACGGTTCGCCATTCCTAGACGAGACAACCCAGCGGCGCTTCCCTTGTTGCCAGACGGAACAATCGCGATGCCATTGGACGCGTCTTTCACTTGACGGAGTGGTTGTATTGTTGGGGGAAAGGAGAAACCAAGACAATCTCTCAGCGTGGTTAGGACGTTGTTACTGGAGTCTATAAGGTATCACGAAGACCCAATTCTCCCACAAATCCTCGCTTTCAAATTCCACGTCATGTTAGTGCTTCTCAAAGAAGGAAAAACACTGTACTTTTACAAAAGAAACTATTGGAAACCACTTGACAAGAAACAACTTGTAATACTACAAGAAATATATTTTACCTTTGTACAACACATGGCTATGGTTATTTATATTAAATACGTTTTTTCCCCGAAACTTATCAGTGCATGATTTAATATTTTAATATAAGTTCCATTCAAGAATTTAATTTTTTTCAAAACCATGAAAAAACAAAATGGAAAATTCAAATAATTAGACATAATTTTGTTTTATTATGCTTAATTATGTGCGCATTTAATACTGGATAGCTCTTAAAGGAATTGTTTACAAATAGTTTTAACTATTGGAGGTACTGGGATAACACAAAGTGAGGTGAATTCTCGGGTAAGACTGCGAACACAATTTTGTAGTGATAGAGTTGTTATTATGTAAATTTACAAATATATTTAATTTTTCTGTTTCATTTACAAAAGAAGGGGTTGTCTGTAAAGTCGGTTTACGGACGATAATTTTACGTGATAACGTCATAAGAAAACATTGATGAAAAATTGCATACTTTTTAATTTTCAAATATTATTTACAGTTTTTTTTGCAAATTTAATTTAAATAATTTGTTTAAATATAATAACGAACAATTATATATAGAAATAAACTGAAATCAAATCAATGCCAATAAATTGTTAACTTGAAATGATGATAATGGACAAATAAATCAAAATTTTTAAATTTCTGCTTTTAAAAAAGCCCGCCTTAACCTGTTGGATATTATAGAAGATTTTTCTCGCACGGTGTCTGGCCCGTTATTGCACGCTCGGCCCAGGCGGAACGTGACAATGGGTCATGCATTTTCGTGCGTGCAAGCCGCCGTTCGTCGATTTATAAGACGTTATCACGTCAAAAAATATATAATTATTAGAGACTTGAAAAATTCGCGAGTTCAATGACCTACAGGATAGATTCCACGATCCTCCGCCTACTTGGGCAAACGGCGCCCCGTTCATTGGGTACTGAATTATGAGGCGTCTCAAGTGGGTAACTTGTGGTTGGATACCTCTTTGATTGATTGTCTCTAATTGGCCAAGAGTTCTACATATCAACAGTGAACCAATAGCAGAAGCAGCACAACGGTATAATTATTTGAATTTTAGCATATCACGAAATGAACCCGCGAATTTTTCCGGTCCGTAATAATTATTTGTGCAGTGTATAGGTTTTATCTTCGGAAGTAACGTAATATATATATATATATATTTTGTCCCTTTAACTATGCCTAAAAGCCCAAATGACTCTCCAGGGAACGGGACTGTTCTGTATATCGGATCATGACGGAGTGCCCACAGCGAACGATATCATCACGCGATGGACATATCGTTACCCGATGGAGGGTGAAAGGTTGGTAAAGGTGAAGAGGAAGGGGGAAGGGGGGGGTGTATTTCAGGTCACCGCACGACCATCAGCTAATACCAGAAGAATGGGGGGAAGGGGGGCTGTGTCGTGCATATTGCTTGCTGTTCGATAGCCCAGCTAAGTAATGAAGGCAGGCGGAAACATGCCATCTCGTGATCACCAGCAACGAACGTAAGAGTCCCTTTGGCTTGAAAAAAAAAATATATATATATATATCCTCGAAACGTTGCGTTCGATTATGAATTAAAGTAATAAGGTTCACAACAAAAATTTACTTATGGCACGTTACGTTTTCTGCTGTAAATATAATTTCTTGCTTTAATTTCCCCTGAGACTTTAATTCTTGAGAAGCTTCTATACCGATTGCTCAGTAGGAAAATGCTCCCTGATGATGGCGATTGCAACGTCGACCGAAACTTTGGTGAATTACATATTCGCCAAGAACACGGCTACAACCCAGAAGCCAAGCTACTTCAGACAATGGCCGTGAAAGCCTGCGAACATTATTGTAGTAAATTTGGGCGAAGTAACACGCACAAAAAAAAAACATGTGGAAAATAAAGGCGTTACATCCAATTATTTTTAAAGAAAATTTTTTGAAACACACAGAAAATTCACAATTATTGTAGAAAACCATTCTATTAAACATAATTCAGATTATTAGTGTTTCATCTCAAATAATTAATCTATTATTTACAGTAAAATTATTGTTTAGCTTCAAATTCAAACGCATAGACCAGACACAGGTAGCATTATTGATCATAAGTCGCACACTGTAATTTATTTTTTAAATGGAAAATATCATGTTAAATTACAGATATAGTACTATTTTTACATTTACATGAAAACGACTGTATCACTAAAAATTAATGTTCGCAGTAATACTGGGCATTTATGCTTTGTGTTGTCCCATTAGCTCTTAAAATTAAAGTTTTTTGTAAACCGTTCCCTGAATAGCTTTCGAGTATTACTTGCGCACATAGTAAGCGTGATACAACCAAATAAAAGTCAAAATTATTGCAATTTTTAATTATTTATTCCAAGGTTTAAAAAAAGCTTGAATGAAAATCAATTTAAATTTAAAATCATCCGCTAATTTTTGTAAGAAATAATAAGTATTTTCTACAAACAAAAGAAGTATAACATAGAAGTGAAAATTACATAGTCGTGTGTTGTACAAACTAACACTATATTTCTTGTCGTACTACTAACTATTTCTTGGCATTTGTTTTGCGAAATAAATTTTTTATTGTGTATATATGTATTTCACTTATTTTGTCGTGATGAACCCGTAGCTGTAGTTTGTTCGGTGTGATTCAGAATCATCCTGTATATCACGTACAGCAAGCCTGTAAGTTTCAACGGTGGTTATTGTTATTTTTTTGAAGTGAAAACTTCTTTAGCCGCGTTGAGCGATTTTCGGCAGGGGCAAAACTTATTGGTTCGCGTCACCGACATGCTAGTCACGTGTTGCGCCAGACTGGCGACGCGCAGCGGCCTGTGTACATGTACACGCATATACACACTAATACATTGTATATACTCCACTGTAGCATGTGCGTGTTGGACTCTTTTTTTTGATGGGTAATATTTTGGGAGTTCGCATCACCGAAATGCTGTAGTAGCAGTAAGTGAAGTTAATTTGACCACGTGAATACATGACCTAGGTCTGACTTCACTGGTGAGTCATAGCTAGGTAATGAATTTTTACATACCACTGACATCTGTCGTGACTAAAAAATGATGTCAGGATAAATTATATCATGCTACATCGTACTGATGTAATACCAAAATCATTTTCTTACTTACATTTGACGTAGAAATGATGTCATTATACACATTTAAAAACAAAGTTATAAGTTTTCACTTCTGTTTACAGTCCCCATGACTGGCTGTTTTTTTTTTTTTACTTTTTGTACATGCCGTTAAATTTGACCCTACCGTATCACCGGTGCCAGAAGGGGAGGTTATTCACGTTAGGCTGGGAGCGGTTTATTTTTTCCCGACAATCAGGGGAGCGTGGAACAGTTTGTTGTGGCACAGGTTGTAGTTATGATTTACGGCGCAAATGCCAGCGAGCAGAACGTGGACTCTATCCATCTCTCTCTCTCTGAACAACTCTCTCTCTCTCTCTCTCTCTCTCTCGCTCTTTCGCCGGTAATTGGGGTCTCAGACCGGGGATAAACTACATAATCCTCGAGCCGCCATTTTAGGTAAGGGGTTTCCCACCCCCTCCCTAATTTTCCAGGCGGCCGGGACCAGAACTCAACATTTGTTGGTGGGGGTGAAGGGGGGTAGGTATAAGTTCCCGCCTTATTTTTTTTTTTTTCGCGCGCCGACCCCGGCGCGCATAAATCAATTTCCTCCCAATTAGTACGTATCATGTTTGCGCTTGGGACGCCAATTTTCCAACCCTTCCCCCCATCTCTTATGCTTATGCCCTTTTTTCCCCCCCGGCGATAGATGAAACATTTCCTTTCCCTTTCCACATTCTAGGTGGATAAGTGCTTAGCGTAAGCGTCCTTCAAAAATTCCCCCCCCCCCCGACCCCCTCCTTTTTTGAGTCGCACGCTTCTTTTCCCTTGATCAAAGCGGACGATACATACATATATTTCTTTTATTTTGCCTCCTACACTTTTTTTTTCTTTCTGGCCGGTGCTATACGGCCGTGCAAACAACATGAAAAGACGGGCCAGTAATTTTTTTACCACCCCCCCCCCCTCCCCACACACAAACATACACATCCCGATTTATACGAGTTTACATTCACGTAGAATTTTTGAAAGGAAATAAAGAGAAATTCGTTTACATTTGTTTTTCCCTGTCCGCGGAATAAAAGGAAATAATTTTGTAAGTTTTAAAACGTGATAAATACACAAAAAAATTTAGCTTTCTGTACTTTTACAAAAAGATTCCTTTCGAAACCAGTTGCCATTATATAATTTGTAATACTACAAGAAAGTTATTGTCATTTTGTACAAAACATGGCTATTGTTTTTTTGTATATATGAAATACTTGATATATGATAATACTGAATATTTATAGCAAAATAATGCATAATTTTTTTTGATTGATGTTTCATTTGAGAAAATTATTTAACCCATCAAAAAATTAATAAAATATTCAAGCATTTGACATTAAATGGTTTTATTATGCTTATTAATGTACGCAGCTCATAACTTGGAACGGAATTCAGGGAAACGTAAACAAATAACTTCAAATATTGTAATTACTAGGACGATATAAAGAATAAATGCCCGGGTAAGAATCCGAACCCAGTATTATTGTGAACATTACCTTGTACTGATACAGTTGTTTTCGTGTAGATGTACAAATTTATAACGCCCTGTTCCATTTACAAATAAATTACAGTGAAACCGCGGTTTTGCATAAAAATAATATACCTAATTTTTTAATTATTTTTAATCAAAAAACCACAACCACATTTAAAAAAAAAACATTTTTCATTTTAATTTAATAAAAAAAACATCTGTTAGTAAAATTTCCCAGGAATTTCGAGACTTTATGGACATCGTCGTCATTTTATCGTTTTTGAGTTTGTTTTGAACACTAACTCGAAATAACAAATATTGAAGTATGTTGTCGCGTTTCGAAAAATTTTTCCGGGGGTTTTTGAAATCAAAATTTTTTGCACTCTACTTTTTGGGACACTGGCCGGCGGCTCTGTTCACTCTGCGGTGCAAGTGGCGTGATCAGGTAATTGGGGGGGGGGGGGGAGTGTGGGCTGGCTTGCAGATTTGCACATTTTTTAGTAGTTTGTTTGTCCGGCGGGGCGCTGGCGCGGCTACTGCTGCTGTCAACACGCCGCGCGGTGTGGCTACATGTGGATTGAAGGGGGTGTCCTGTTCAGCTGTCCCTGGTCAGTTGTTCGTTAATTTTGGTCTCAACAACCCAGGATTGTTCTGGGTAGGCGCGGTGCGCGTAAGAATTTTAAGCTCCCGAGGGTGGTCGTTCAGGTTTCAATTTTTTTTTTTTGGGGGGGGGGGGGGGGGTGTTATGCCCCTTTTCCCAAGACAAGAGTTGGTAGTGTTCTCAGTCAGAGATGAAAAAAGTTTTTAGGATCACTATAGGGGGGGAATCACAATCAACGAGAAGGAAGCACAATAAAAAAGGAAGCACAATCGGAAGTACACTCAACAAGAAGGAAGCATAATAAACTAATTGGAAGCCCGATCAACGAAAAGGAAGCATAATCAACGAAGTGGAAGACCAATCAACGAAAAGGAAGCATAATGAACGAATTGGAAGCCCAATCAACGAAAAGGAAGCATAATCAAAGAATTGGAAAACCAATCAACCAAAAGGAAGCACAATCGCAAGCAGGTTCGACAGAAACAGGAAGCACAATAGATAGTTTGTGGGCCGGAAAGTGACATAGACCACGTAAGTATAACAATGAAATCCCATCTCCAAGGGAGTGAAAATGGGGGTACATTCAGTTTTATAATAGAAACTCGTAGGGGCTAGGTTATAGACACACAAACAGTGAGTTTGTGTCATTTCTCTATGTCCGCCCCACGGTCATATAGTAAGGTCTGGCAACTTCCTATCTTTCTCCTTGGTGAAACCCGTCCGCTTAGTGAATCTCGCGGCTGCTAGCGAACTGAAGGTGCTAATAATTGTTTAGTTAATAACTTCGTCAATAGATGGCGTTGCATTGGATTTGTAACGCGCTATCGTTTGTTGCGTCCATCACGTCTTGCCTAGGAGTTACCTGCCTTCCCGCAAAATGAAGCTGAAGATTAGCGTCCCGGTTTTGCTAATGCGCCGAGATTGTGCCATCAATGGGACTTTAAAATAAAAATTTCCCGTTGTTCAATTTCGTGTCCTACAGACTTGAAACTCGGCAAATGACGTTCCTTGTATTACTATGTGCTTAGCCTGGTCATCGCCGTGTACTTCAGCAAATACATCTGCTTGACTCTGAAATGTCAATTCTATGGGTAGATAAGACCTTTATTGTTGGGCACAAAAAAAATTTCTTGTTCGAAGCTTGTGTATTCGGTGCATCATAATGGTGTATGTGTGTCAGTGAGGCGGGATGATAAGCGCGACGCTCGCTGGTGCTTCTAGCGCGGTGTCTCCTCTGGACTGGCGCGCAGTCTTCTCGTCGTGCGTATGAGCGGTGACCGTAACATTACATGGCGGAGAAATGAAGATAAAGGTGCAATGGTCGTAAGAGTTTTTAAGAATCTGTGCCGGTTGTTTTACGCCTGAAAATTACTCCTTAACACGCCTTTTAGCCATTTTCACTCTTCTAAAAAAACAGTTTAAAAACGTGATCCGAAAATTACTTTTAGGCCCTCAGCGAATTCTTAAATGCTTTTCGTAAGCAGACCCCCCACTGGGATATCTTGAGTAGTTTTTAAATCGCGCGGTTTTTCCTGAAGCTCTGCGCACCGTATGTGTGCCCGGGTAGGCGAGACATTTAATGCATTTCACCTTATTCAAGTAACGAATCTCCAGACAGTCCCCTGCCTCGTTAGGCCACCGACGCCTGGGCTTCAAGCACACGCGCGTTGCGGGTTTGCAGAAATTCGTCTCGCAGGGGCCAGCGGCGCAGCTAGGGATGGCTAACTCCATACGGATTTCGATGCCAACAAAATATCGGCTTCACGACATCGATGTACCATTTTGTCAAAAATATCGAAATTTCACTTTTACCACCTCATACATACTTTTAGTCATACCGCTTTTTATGAAAATAATATTTGAATTATATGTAGCACTTAAGATATTGTCATGTCTTAGCTATTATAGTTTTAAGTACCTAAAACAGGTTTTGCTTTTACTAGCAATATAAATGTTTTTTAAATTTTGAACATGCTTTTGAGACTAAGAGTCTCAATATCGTGGCTTATTATGGAGTATTTATACTCTTAAGGTGTATAATTGTCATGTGATTATATATATAAATATATCATATATATCATATATATAAATATATCATATATAATTTGATCCGACCCATAGGTAATTGGTAATTAATTAAAATAGTTAACCAATGATGAGCGCGCACATACTCTTGGCGCACCGTGAGAGACAGTAAGCAGTAGTACATCTCTCTCTCTCTCTCTCTCTCTCTCTCTCCCGGTAAGCATAGTCCCCCCACTCTTCTTCTTTCTCTTAGACCACGCTCATCATTGGTTAACTATTTTAATTAATTACTAATTACTAGAGCCACGGAAATTTCGCGGATTCATTTAGTCGCAAGCTAGAATGCAAACCTCCGCACTGTCGCACTGTGTTCATGATCGGACCGCAGTTATCTGGACACGCCCCTCTACGACCGTGAGCCAACGATTCCCAGCTAGGAGAGAAGTAAGCGAATCAGGTAGTGCCAAATAACAAGGATAAAAATGTTCTCGCTAAGAAATCAACCAATGGGAAAGTGAACATGGGTCTAGCACACTTATAACTTTGAATTCTATCCTGAGGCCAGATGAATCCGCGAATATTTCCGGGACTCTACTAATTACCTATGGGTAGAGACATGCAAAATTCGCGGGTTCAATGACCTCCAGGATTGACTCTACTACACTCTACACACTAGGGCAAATGCCACCTGTTCATTGGCTGCTGACTTGTGAGTCGTCTCGACCGAGTGTCTGTGATTCGACACTTCTATGAGTGAGGGTCTCTAATTGGCCCTCATTACTCCAGATTAACAGTGAACCAATTGTAGAAGCAGCGCTTAGGTATAATTATTTGAATTGTAGCATATCACGAAATGAATCCGCGAATTTTGCAGGTCTCTACCTATGTGTCGGATCAGAAATCGGCAAATACTTCCTGTCTCAGAAATTTATTCTCTATCTGATCAAAAAAAAAACGTGCGGTCTTTCGCGGACACGCTGTATATATATATTTATATATACGGTGTATCGTTTCTAGTCGTGGCCGCAAGGAGGTTGTGTGGGTGAGGGGGTAGGGGGGAAGGGATGGGTGCGAAGCCCATTGGGCTCGCACAGGAAGCCCTCAGGGGTTTATGAATATTAATCCCGCGTGCGGTTGCTCATGAAGGGGGCTGCGTCTCTCATCACACCCCCACCCCCCCCCCCCCGGTCCGACGGTCGAAGGGGGCTTTTGGAATAAAGGCGGCGGTGGCGCATGAACCCTCCCTCTACCCCCTCCCTTAAAGCCCCAAGTCGGGGTGGGGGCACCTGTCCTTGCGTTGACTGGGTGCTAGCTACCCTTCCCTGGTTTCGAACCCAACCCTCTTCCCTCCCAGCAATCTCTCTCTGTACTGCCAGCCCTTGTGGCTCCTTTGAGCTCTCGCGAAAGGCGGTGTAAGCGGGAGGGGGGGGGGTTCTGCTATGAAGGGCAATATCTCCCACCGCCTCCACCCCCCACCCCCTTTTTCCTTTACCCACACGAAACCCCCTTTTCTACCTTGCCCAAGCAGTGGAATTGGGGAGGAATTTCATTTAGCCGGCGTGCTGCTCAACCTACCCTCCCCCCTCCTTCACCCCTTCTCTCCCTCCTTTACCTTTTTTTTTTACCTTTCTCCTTGGTTGGGGCGACCGACGGGATAAGAAGATTACGAAAGCCCGGGTGAAGGAAGAGGGGAGGGGGTATGATCTGGCAACCGCGCCCGTCTTGGAAGGGGTTTTAAGGAATAGGAATAAGTAAAGGTGGAAGGGGAAGGGAGGGGGGGGGGAAAGCCACGTAGCCCATACGCTTGCGTGCACCTCCACGGAAGCTCGGAGGAAGGAAGAAAAAAAATATATATGTGAAAAAGGGGGGGAATTTATTTGAACCCTTCCCTCACCCCTTTCTTTTCTCAACAAACCACCTCACTCATAGCTTTCTCTTTACCCAAGAAGTCTTCAAGCTTCCACCGCCTGAAGCTACCACCCGGAAAATTAATCGGGGGAAAAAAAAAAGTAAAACGGCGGGGAAAAAAGGGGAGGGGAAACTTTAATTATGTTTACGTCTGCGTGCGTTCGCTTGGAAACCCGGCTGCAAAGTTGGAGAGACATCTTTTTTTTGTTTCTCGTTCCTTCCGCGAACGTAATTTATGGCCCAAAGATCTGGGTTTAATTTCTGCTGTTCTCGATTACGAAACTAGGTTGCGTATCAGTGGTTCTTAGGTTGTGGTCTCTGTGTATTTTTTTCCCCTTTCATCTTACTGTGTAAACCAGCATGTACTAGAGTTTTTGAAACAAATACTTGCTCGTAAATCGGTACCATAAATGTCATGAAATTTGAAAAAAAAAGAAGTTTCTGTGTTTTTTGTTTTATTAACAATTTTTTTTAAAAGGAATTCTCACATCAGTAATATTTTATGGATGCTATAGTTCACGAAATTTATATACCCTGATTTATAACAATAGAAAAATTAAAAAAAATAATATTTGTATTAAAAAATTTTATTATGTTATTTTGCTTAAATACTATTGATTTCGTAATGAATTATTTTATTTCCAAAATAAGATTTTTATCCAAGTAGCGTCTACAATTTTATTGCACCAGTTCCTTTAAATTTCACGTCAGTGGAAGTGAAAAAGTTTCAATTAATTTCATGTCAAAATTTAACAATTAAAACAGCTGCACAAAATAGTTTGAGACTGAAAGAGTTAAATAAATATTGTTATTTAATCTCAGGACTAAGAGATGAAAATAATTATCATAGGTGTTTTCCCAGTGAATGACTTTGCTTAAAAAATAAAATAAGCAAACACAAAAAATAAACCTTACGTTTGGAAAACAACTCTTAGATGTAAAATCAGCTTTCAGTAACTCAATACAAGTGATAAAAGTGATTTCAAACCTAGACTCTTAAGTATATCGTAAATGGTAAAACGGCAGAGAGAGAGAGAGAGAGAGAGAGAGAGAGAGAAACAGAGAGAGAGAGAGAAAATGACAAAACACAATTTAAAAAAAATAGTACTTATACCTAATTTCCACAGTGTAAGGCAATATAAACTATGCGTGATACTGTTTCTTCAAACAATTATGCTATTTGGAACACGCCAAATCTTTGAACGAAATATGAAATTCATAACAGGAAGCGCTATCTATGCGGTAAATACAGGAACTGTCTTAACAGCGCTCTCTACGCTGCTGGTTGAACAAGGAATAATGCGAGCGCGCTGGTAGCAAATATAACATTCAAGGCATTCACAGCTGACTTATAGGATACCTATATCTATTTTCTGAGACAAGCGCATGCGCACACTCTCTGTCTTTTTCTTTCGATCTTCTGTCTCGGTTTCTTTTTTTTTTTTCTTCGGCGGGACACGAATCATCGCACAAAAGGGAGAATGCAAACCAGCCCAGCAACGTATATATGACAGTGCTCTCTTTATATCTCATGGCCAAGTCCCTATTCTGTGTCTTTTTCACGTCAGAAACGTTTTGGCAAGAATGTTTTACGAAAACGTTGCATTAAAAATCGGCCCTGAAAATTTACCCTCACCGCGCCCAAAGAAGTTTCACTTCAAAACATTTTTTTTTAAAATATAAATTTGAACTTTTCTCAAAAGTAGTACTGGAGATACCGTTTTCCAAAATATCACTTGCAAAGCAACTAATAAGTCTGAATAAAGCTTAACACCATCCGTATACTAAAGATGATAATATTGCAGTTATAAAATTACCTTTTGTAAATGTTACTAGTTTTATACCTCTTAAAGTTCTCGATTTATTTATTATTAAAAAATAATGTAAAAATTCTTAATTTGAGCAAATATTTGGTTAACGAAACAAAATATACAATCGTAGGAAATCTTTATCACGACAGAAGATATTTTTTGTAGTGTTTAAAACAATCGAATTTGTATGAATATTTTGTATATCTTGACAAACCTGTATTTAGTAAAAAAAAAATACAATTTTAAATAATTCGGTGATTCGTTTTAAAAATCGTAATTAGCAAACTGTATTTTATAACAAAATATTACGACACAAATCACACGTAGTTTCCGCACCCGCAGCTAGAATTCGTTGCCGGAGCAGTTAAGTCGACTATAGAATAATGTTATTTGCAGAGTGCAATTTTAAACTACGTTATGAAACGGTTACGATATAAGAAAAAATAATAGGCTTGAAAAATACTAAACCTTGGCTTTGTATCTGATTTTCGACATGGATATTTTATTAAGACATTGTTCACCTTCTTAAAATTCACAAAAAAAATGTAATAATACTATAAATTTTATCTTTGGCTTTGTGAACTTTGGTTCACGTTATCCACCACAGATGGACAGCACAACGGTTACACATTTCCGTTCCGTGAGACTTCCGTGCCATACACCACAAAATGACTCCTACCAAGAGCTAAGATGTTACACACCAAAACATTACATTTCAAAACGAGTCCGTTCAACGATGCAATCACAAAGGGAATTTGTAAATGAGGAGGAGGGGGGGGGGGTTAGTACTGAATATTTCAGGGACGCTATATTCTGCGCGTTATAATTTGATTTCTCAACTACTTTTTTTGCTGTAAACACTAACATGACGTTGTTTCATCTTCGGGGAGCGTTATTTTTTTGGGCCTACGCCATTGCTAAGCACATGTATGTCTGTAGAAGAAAACTACAAAAAACACAAAAGACAAAATCACAAATAAAGCAAAAAAAAATTGCTGTTGTCAACAGGATAGAAATACCACATAATATTCCACAACAGGAATATGGTCAGCAAACAAAGAAAAACAATAAAAAAAACTTTAGGTTCAATTTTCTTTAGTGCTGTCATCATTTGTGGTTTTTTTTTCGTTCTGTTAGTCCATTTTTCTTTGTTTTTCTTTGTTTGTTGACCATATTCCTGTTATGGAACATTATGTGGTGTTTATATCCTGTTGACAACAGCAATTGTTTGCTTAATTTGTGTTTTTGTCTATTGTGATTTTTGTAGTTTTCTTCTACAGACATACACGTGCTTAGCAATGGCGTATGTCCAAAATCTTACATAAAGTCATGCACTCCCATTGCACAGATCTTTCAAAGATAATAGCGTTATATTTTTTATGTAATGTCTCGTTAGTAGATAGTGCCTAAACCTTTGCAAACAAACAGTGGTCTCTGATAGATCGTCTGACGGAATTAGAGAATCCAGGGGGGGTTTGTAGCTGTGGGGGGGGGGGGAGAGGAAACTGGGAAATAGGGTCCCGGAATTGTACGAGGAGGTGGATAAGAGGGGGTAGGAGGGGTTGAGGGGGCGAAAGCTTAATTTAGCGGCACGTCAGCAGATAAGAACCTAACGAAGAGAAATTGATCCGACGGGCGGGCGCGCACGCAGCGAGAGACGAACAGATAGTCGAGGGAACGCCTCGCAATTTGTAGGGGGGCTCTTCCTACCACCCAGCCCCCCCCCCCCCCTTTTCCAAACCCTCCCCCACCCACTACCCCGCGGACCGACGCGAGCAAGCCGAAACGTAATTCGATTGCGCCGTTGATCAACTGGAGGAACGTACATCGCAAAGGTTTATTTTTTTTGTGCACCCGGTTCGGGCCGCTAGAAGAACCCGGGGTAAAAGGGAAGTAGTATTCGGAAAAAAAAAAATCCCATGATACGAGCGATCGGTTTATTGAATCGATTCTTATAGCTAAAAAATCGAATATCCGAGAACTCGATTTTTTTTTAAAAAATGTGTAACATATTAACTCTCGGTATTCGGCATTTGGTAAGGAGTAATTTTTTTTAACGTGACAAAGTCTAATAAATCGATGAACGCCGGCTGCACGCACGAAAAAGTGTCCCGTTATGCACATTGTTCCGTTACGCTGTGTCCCGTTACTCTCATTGTTCCGTTACGCTGTGTCCCGTTACGCTCATTGTTCAGTTACGCTGTGTTCCGTTACGCTGTCGGCGAGTGCAGTAACACTAGGTTATGTTACAATTGACTAAAAATTTATGGTGATTCATATAATTGATGATAGATATTTGATTACAGTTTATTTAAATGAAAACTTGTTCATAATAATATTTAAACTTTATAGCTAAACGCCAGTTTTTAAAATTAATTACAAGTCATCTACACGTGAACTGTTTCGTCGACTGTTTATAAAGTGAAGTGAAAGGTTAATGTGGTTTCCATTGCTTATTACAACAATTTCGGCAATAAAGGTTAATTATTCTTGCATTTTAAAAATCTGATTACTAGTATAATATTTTAAGTATTTATTCTTTTATTATTAAAATAAAAATGATTCAATTTTATTCATAAAAGTATGCAATCATTTCATCAATGTTTTGTTATGACGTTGTCACGTTAAACTATCGTCCGTAAACCGACTTTACAGACAACCAATTCTTTTTTGAACGGAACAGAAGTCGCATGATGAAACGGAAAATGCGTAACCACGGTGCGGACATCTGTGCACGGAACCAATGTTCACAAAACCAAAGGGAAAATAATAGTATTGACTGTTAGTAAATTTTTAACAACACGAACAATGTTTTAATGAAACATTTTTTCCCCCCGCTTTTATTGGAGCAGTTTCATTGTTTAGTTTAACATTTCGATGTGCTAATTAAACGATTCAAAAGTCAACGAAGCTGTTCCGCCAGCAAATTAATTATAGCTGCGGTCGGGGAAACTACCGGTGATTAGCGTCTAGAATATTCCGCAATTTAAATTGTGATGTCACCATTGCAAATTTTTTTATGGCCGCCATAATGAAAAATCGTCATTTTCATTTTAAAAAATCGGGTAAAATTTTAAAATTTATAAAAAAAATTCACTTAATAAAATTTTGATAAAAAGAAATTCCGCCATTTTCGAAAATTTCCGCCAAATTGAAAATCCGTGATTTTTATGCTATATATTCGGGATAAATTTTAAAAATCATAAAAATAAATAATAAAATTTAAAATAAAAAAACATCACGGAGTCCTCAGTTTGAACCCAGTGGAGGGCATCCCTTCCCCTTAGGTGGCGGATGGCAGAATGATCCCTACCGCTTTTACCTTGGCATATATGAACTAACAGCCCCCCTTTTTTTTCTCGGAAATTACTTGCTACCACCCCTGTTCCCAGAAATTTACTCGATGCAATTTTCGCTAGGGCTGCCATCTTAAAAAAAAACAGAATTTACATGCTACAATATCTGGACAAATTTTTTTTTAAATTTATAAATTAATTTTACTTAGTAAATTTTTTAAATTAAATTAACGTCCGCCATTTTGAAAATTGTGCGCCATATTTAAAATCTTAATTTTTACACTAGAAACAAAGGTGACATCTTTAAATTTGTAAAAAAAATATTGCTCATTAAATTTTGATAGTAAAATTTATAAAAAAAAATACTGGGTTCGGACCCGTTGAGGAAAATCGATTAAAAACAGCGACAGATCCATCCTTCACGGAAGCCACCGGCAGACAGACCTCCCACCACTAATTCCAAGGTAGATGTAAAGCCAGCCATTGTAACGTCTTGTTCGCCATCTTGTTTTCATCTGCTGGAGGCCGCCATATTGTTTTCGTATGCTATAATGCGCTACCGAGATTCCCCCTCTACAAGATTTTATGTATCAGTTTGGAAGTGATTCGTAGAGACCGTGAAAAATTCGCGGGTTCATTTCGTGATATGCTAAAATTCAAATAATTATACCGTTGTGCTGCTTCTGCTATTGGTTCACTGTTAATATGTAGGACTCTTGGCCAATTTGAGACAATCAATCAAAGAGTTATCCAACCACAAGTTACCCACTTGAGACGCCTCATAATTCAGTACCCAATGAACAGGCGCCGTTTGCCCAAGTAGGCAGAGGATCGTGGAATCTATCCTGGAGGTCATTGAACTCGTGAATTTGTTCCAGTCTATAGTGATTCGTGAAAAATGGTGGCAGTTATCACGTCGACAAATTTGTGAAATATATATATATATGTTTCCTATGACAAAAAATTTAAATTGTGACATTTCGGAAACTGGCATACGTCATCGTTAGAGACCTGCAAAATTTGCGGTTTCGATGGCCTTCAGAATAGACTGCACATTCTCCTGTACACTCGGGAAAATAACGCAAGTTAATTTGCTGCCGACTTGTAAGTCGTCTCAGCTGGTTTGTCTGTGATTCGATCCTTCTTTGGTTGAGGGTTTATAACTGGTTGAGATTCGTCCAGATTAACAGTAAGCCAATAGCAAAATTATCAAAGAGGTATATGTGTTTTAATTCTAGCCTATCACCGAATGAAAACGCGAATTTTGCAGGTCTCTAGTCATCGTCATAAGGCACAATCTGACTGATTGCAAAACTACAATGGTGCATGTCCAAAAAAAATTGTATTAAATCGAAAATTCTCATGGAATGAATTATTTAAATGTAGTAGTATTGACTTTTTTTTGTTACGGTTACAAACACTTTGAGCCATCCATGTCCTAACGCGCTGGCCAGCCCAAATATCTCCCGAGAAAAAAAAAGGCCGTCCACGCGATACAAAAAAAATTGAACGCCCGACACCGGGTTCGGGGAAAAAAAAAAATATTTCCATCCAGGCTTCGAAAAAAATTGTATTTTTTTTTTTTTTTTGCGTTTGCGAAAATTTATAAAATATTCACGGCCTGACCCTTGTGAAAAATGTATCTCGGCCTCGGTTCGCGGGTTTTTTTTTTCTTCTTGTGTGCGACGCGCGTGAACCGACTTTGCCTCGAGAGAGAGAGAGAGAGAGAGAGAGAGAGGAGAGAGAGAGAGAGACAGGGGGCGTCAAAGAGAAATGCAGAGGGGCGTTGGGTTTTGAAGGAGCTTGTGTCCAGACGAGGAGAATAAACGCGCGGAGGGGGAAGGGGGTGGACAGTTTCCTGATGGACCACCCCGCCTCCGAGGGGAAACTATAAAAGGGGTTGGAAAAGGGTGGTGGGGTGGGTGAAAGGTGTCTCCCTCATGGAGAAAGGAAACACTAATTAACGCCCAAGCGACTCGAGGTACGTCCCTCTGTGGGAGAAAAGGAGGGAAGGAAGGAGAATTAGAAAGAGGGTAGTAGGGGTTATGTCTTTCCAAAACCACCCCTCCCCCCCCCCCCAAAGGGATAAGAATGTGTCCGGACACTGTGTCCGTCACCGAAACCCGGCGGTGTCCGTAATTAGGGATGTCCCTTCTAGGAATCAACCCCTTATCATCCCTGCTGTCTTTTTCCTTCAACCACCCCTTCTTCCCCAGCCAAGGACTCACCCCTTGTGGGAGAACTGATACGCCACTGATTGATACGGCCCCTCGAGCACTCTGCTTTGTGTCACCACTTTCTCTCTCTCTTTTTCTCTCTCTCTCTCTCTCTCTATCAAGCTCACCTCTCTCCCCCCCCCCCTACATGGTACCAACATCCTATCCCTTTCGGGGATTACAATTCGGTGTCACAACCACACAAAATGAATTTTGGGTTTTAAAAGGAAAAAGGAAGGGGGGGGGGGGGATGGTTAATTCACCGCGGCAGTAGCCTCTGCTTCTGCGATGAAAATAAAACAAAAGGGAGATTTTTGCGGCGAGGAATTTTTTTCTCCCAGTACGGATCATTAAAAGCCTTCATATTAAACATTACGAGGACATTTTTCTCGCCCTATACACAACGTAATATTTTTAATTAAATTTAAGTATAAACAATTTTTTTGACGTCACGTCTAATAAATCGATGAACGCCGGCTGCACACACGAAAAAGTGTCCCGTTACGAACATTGTCCCATTACGCTGTGTCCTGTTACGCTCATTGTACGCTTGCGCCGCATCTATCTCTCTTCCACTCGATTGGAACAACCATCGATTTGACTTATTCGAGGCACATTAAACTTGAAACACTCCCATTCGTTTCCTACTTTTCCTATCATCGTCCTATCCTTAACAGAATAACACAGATTGGAAGAAGTTAAATAGCAAACATGTATAAAAGTTATAGTTAAAATAATCTGTTCGTTAAAGTAATAAACATATTTGAATAATGAGCGCAAATAAAAGTAAATTTATGAATTAAATTGTAGATTTAATTTCACTCCTTCTTTGTATCCATACAAACTAGTAATAATTCAATAAAAATGATTCAATTTTATTTATAAAATTATGCAATCATTTCATCAATGTTTTGTTATGACGTTGTTACGTTAAACTATCGTCGGTAAACCGACTTTACAGACAACCAATTTTTTTTGGTATAATGTTTTTTCCTTTCATAATTAACGGTCGTAGCCTAATATTGAACATTCAAACATTTACCGACTACCGATTGGGACAGTTCAAGAGGTAGCAACTTGAAGCTTGTTTACTTCTCCAGATCACATGATTTCGGGTCCAGAGACACCGACTCCTTCTCGGCTTGAGGCTTGGTTCGCCCGACGTTTCGGCATGTCTTATTGCAGTCATCTTCAAAAGGTCCTTGAAGATGACTGCAACAAGGTTTGCCGAAATGTCAGGCAATCCATCATCATACTTGTTTTATTTCGGTAGACAGTCTGCATGTGTAAATATGAAACTGTCAGCTAACTTTACATATTAATATTTTAGAGATTTAATATAAATATATTAATTTAATATCAATAAATTAAAATCACAATAAAAAATGCACTCATCTCTCGAACCAATAGAGCTATTTCCAGGGACAACATTCATGTTCTTTTCGTCCAAACTTTCGCAACAAGCCTTCAAAGATTTTTTTTGACCGTCAGCATTGATAAAAAACAAACTGCGCTTTTATTCGTGTAATGTACGGCAAACTTAGGTTTAATTTTCTAACCATTAAAAGTATTTGTTTCTCGAAAGCGAAGATCTACCCGGCCCAAGCTACTTAAGCTATGCCGCAGTAAGGTGCTCACTATGCAACTCGGAATGATTCAGTGGTCCGACATCTTGCAACAGACTTTAAAAAAATACGTATACCAATTCAGAGCTTAAGAAACGTGTAACGACATTTACTGAAAAGATTTTCACATCGGGCTCTTCGTGTTTATGTAACGTGAATTATCTTTATTTGTATAAATGAACGAACCCTTTTTTTTCCTTCCTAATATCATGGAATATATTTCAAGTTTAGTAAAACCATAATTAATTTTTTTTTCAAATTTATCACGTAGAAAATGTTTTTGTAGTAAATTATATTTTGGTTTACTGAAGGTAAAAAAACCACAAATGATGACAGCACAAAAATTAATCCATGTGCGTCTCTGCCTGAGGACGGGAGCAGATAGCAGTTCCCTAAACGTCGCTTGTTTCTGTTTTAGAAAACTATTGTTTATGTTTCGTCTTTCGTTTTGCAGTGTCTTTGTCTCGTTTCAACTGTTGTGCTGAATTTTTTTGGGTTCAATATTTTTGTGCTGTCATCATTTGTGGTTTTTTTTCCCGTTCTGTTAGTCCATTTTTTTGTTTTTTCTTTGTTTGTTGACCATATTCCTGTTATGGAAAATTATGTGGTGTTTATATCCTGTTGACAACAACAATTTTTGGCTTAATTAGTGTTTTTGTTTTTTGTAGTTTTCTTCTACAGACATACATGTGCTTTAGCAATGGCGTAAGTCCAAAAGCTTGAAGTAATGCACTCTCATTGCACAAATCTTTCAAAGGTAATAGAATATGTGTAGGTGTGATTTGGGTCCTTTGCGATGCATCAAGGGGCTACCTATTTTGAGGGCGTGAAGGTCCGAACACAAAACAAAGGCCCGAGCCGACATATTTCTCCACGCGCCACGCCTACCTCTCTGCAGAGTTGAGCTGTGACCAATGTCCAAGCACTTCCGTGCCTTCCCTGGACCATTATTGGCCGGTGATCGATGGAGCCGAAGGGCTGCGAACAGCGGTGTGAAGTGGCGGTGGTGGGCCGAAATTCCCCTTCCTTCTTCCTCTTTCTCCACCTCCCCCACAAACCCCGAAAGATTCCTCGCTTTAATGGCGCGCGAGAGGGGGGAACTTTTCATCTTAACTCACAGTCGTGGTAGCTCTTGTTGCCTTGACGACTCTATGCTATTCCCCTCTCTATCTCCCTCACCTTTCACCAAAATTTCACCCACGTTGATCTAGAAAGGTTTCGACCCCCCTACTACTTCGGTAGGAACCGTTAGGGGTTTGGGTTAGAAATAAAATAAAATAAAATAAATTGGCGGTGGGGACCGAAAAATATAAAAATTCCCGAGAGGAGGTGAAATCAACGGTCAAATGCTCCCGCTAGATGTAACGATGATGGACAGAAAGTGGGCGTTAACTGGGAAAAAAAAAATTTTGGAAAAGAAAAAAAAACCGAATGGGAAGAGAAATCGTCTGATGGTCCATAGTGCCTCTTTTCGCTGGTCGAGTGAGCGTACGTGTGTAGAGGGGGTGAAAGGAAAGTGTATAGCCACATATTTTTTATTCCCCCCCATTCTCCACCAACGAGAGACAGTCATGGCTCGGTCCGGCACAAAATTTGCTGTTTATTTCTTTTCTTTTTTTTTCTCGTCACTTCATTTACGTCAAAAGCCACTCCTGTTGATTCATCGCGATGATAATATCTCGCATTTAACGTTTCGTTCCCATAAACTTTGTCGCCAGTTATTTACTCTATTTTCCTTAATAGCTGGAAAAAATTCTTGAAAGTGCTCAGGGTTGTGATGTCGTGACACTTAAGAGCTCGAAATTAACGCTCAGTAAATTCCGGTGACAATTTATCACCGTCGCGATAAACTTTCAGGAATAGCTGTAAACCGAAGAATGAGAACAAAATTTACCAACCAAAAAGTGAACGTGAGACTCAGCAATAAGTGGTGGCTATAATCCTTTTAGTTTCATTATTTTATATTAAGGTTAAAACTGTTATTTTTTTTACTTTTTGATTGGCTTAGCTACCTAATAATTAAATATATATGTATTAAGCAAACATTATGCATTTTTATCTGCCAGAATACTCTTGTTAAGTTTTTTACGTACATATAAGGTGAATAAAATGAATAAAAATTAATTCTAATGGTTTTTTACATTTAAAATAAATACTGCTGGCTACTTCATTATAGCTATAGTTAAGATTCTTTTGAAAAATTTGTATTACATTTAACTTTAGCTTTCAAATTTTTAATATTTGTGGAAAAAAAATTACTTTTAACTAAATAAGTACACATATTTTAGCAAAGAGTTTAAGTTGATATTTTATCTGTGTAAAATCATGATTTTAAAATGAGACATATTATCGAATGTATCAAAACAAGTTCACGCAAAAAATTTAAAGCATATCGTTTAAGGTTTAAATATAAATGCACTGCTCTGACTACAATCACATTAGAATCACTTCTTTCAAATGTATAGTTTCATTCCTACGTTCCACAGACATATAAAGTCCCATGTATGAGAAATAAAGAATAAAACAAAAAAACGAAAAGGCAGTCATGGGGACTGTTGACAGAAGTGAAAACTTAAAACTTTGTTTCTAATGTGTAATATTACATCATTTCTACGTCAAATGTACGTAAGAAACTCACAAGATTTTACCCAACCAAAAAAGAGTCCAACACGCACATGATTCAGACGAGTATATACAATGTATTAGAGGTTGTCTGCGTATACATGTACACAGGCCGCTGCGATTCGCCAGGCTGGCGCAACACGTCACTAGCATGTCGGTGACGCGATCCCGTAAGTATTGCCCCTACCAAAAATCGCTCAACGAGGCTAAATAAGTTCTCACTTTAAAATCATTTCATGTAACTGATTATCATTAATCGATCTACAAACACTCTTTTGCCTGTACGGGACTATAAAATCTCCTAATGCCCCGATGGGATGTACCTTAAAATGCATTTGTCTCGCTCACACCCTTTCTTATCCAAACATAGTTCCACATTAAAACAATCATAGCAATACACTCAAACGTATTTTTAACATTTTTCTACAATAAAGTTATGGTAATTAAAAAAATGTAGAAAAATTTGTGGAAAATATTCAACTGACATTATTTTTTAGTAAAAAATATTTGTAATATACCAATGTTAAAATAAAAAAAAACGCATCAGTTGAGAAAGAACAAATTTAATATTAAACTCTGAAATATCACTAGTCATTATAGAATTTCTGCTTCCAAATACCGATATCAAATAGAAGATTCGGATCTATCGGGAACATCGCACTATCGGTATTTAAATTATTGCACCACGGAGGTATACACGTCACAGAAACGTTTTTTTTCAAGAGAGCAATTTTTTAGAATTACAAATAGTGTCTCATATACTCAACTATTATTGACACAAAATATGTGAGATGTTGACGTATCGTAGATCTTGGTGTTGAATTGTCACCAGGAAGAACATCAAACGGTGGTCAGGTCCATGTTTGAAAGTGCATTTTGCCCAAAAGTGGACATAGATTCTTATGCCTCCGGGATACAGATTGCAGTTTGCTGGTTGATTGCGGAGCGTTAATTAAATGGGTGGCAGGGAATGAAAAACGAACAATGTTTGAATAAGGTACACAAACATTTTCGGAAACGAAACCCTTTGCATAGAGACCGGAAAAATTCGCGGATTCATTTCACGATATGATAGAATCCGAACAACTGTACCTTTATATCGCTTCTCTGATTGGTTCACAGTTTATCTGAAAAACTTTGAGCCAATGAAACAAACACCTTCAACCAAAAAAGCATCGAATCGCAAGCGTCCCAGTTGACAGGTATCACGAGTCAGTAGCCAACGAGCGGGTGGCATTTGACCGAGTGTGTAGGGGATTATGGAGTCTATCCTAGAGGTTATCCAAAGCGCGAACTTTTCCAGTCTCTACCTATCCAATGTTACAGGCGCGAACAGCGCAGCTAGAATTTGAATTTGGCGGGGCTTCAGGGGACTACTCCCATTGGCTGAGAGGACATTCAAAAGCTCGACTGAAAGCAGGTTTAAAGCAAGGCGCTGATGCTTAGAGTCAGTCAAAAGCTCTATAAAGAAGCTGTCTGGTGTACATAACCCACCAAATTCAAAATTTTTCGCACCGATGTACATGCCTCTGCAAACTTTTCAGGGTTTAAATTTTGGACATTGGTTTCTCTACAAAAATTTAATCTTTTTTTTTTTCCTTTCCCTTGTCCTGTATTTAATACATGACCCGAAATTTTCGAACATTCTGCATACCTGCAGAATAAGTCTGATATCCACCGACAAAATAATTTCAAATTATTTATTTTATTTTATTACGTATAACGGCTTGAGGTGCTTTCCATGACTGGCATACGTCTTTGATATTCGAGCTGAACAAAATAAGAAGGTTTGTTTAAGATAGTTGAACTAAGTTCTACAATCACACCGAATCTCGTCACTGTAGCATAACTATTTCATTGAAATTATTGGAGGAGGGGGGGTAACTCCTTCATTTCACAACATATTTTCGAGACGCTCGTGAAACTTCATTCAACTAAACATAATGGAAACGCACAGTGTTCTATCTTAAATACTTTCCCTATTATTAGAGACCGGAAAAATTCGCGATTTCGATGGCCTTCAGGATAGACTGCACATTCCCCTGAACACTCGGGCAAATGACGCAAGTTCATTGGCTGCCGTCTTGCGAGTCGTCTCATCTGGATTTGTCTGTGATACGATCCTTCTTGGGTTGGGGGTTTATGATTGGCTGAGATTCGTCCAGATGAACAGTAAGCCAATAGCAAAATCATTATAAAGGTATATGCATTCGAATACTAACCTATCGCCGAATGAATCTGCGAATTTTTCCGGTCTCTACCCATTATTTTCAGTAAAACTGTTTTTTTTTTCAGAAGCACTTTAGAATATAGTTATTATATACATATTTTTTTTCTCAGCGTATACATATTTAATTCCTGCTCTGTTGGCCTCGAGCGGGGAAAAAAAATGCTAGGCCTTCAGGTTGCTCAAAATTTTTTTTTTTTACACTTCATCCTCCCTTCCTCCATTTTTCTGCCCGGTGAACGTCCCAAAATTTCCACCACGCCGCATGTGTTCCACCTCACCAGTCCAGAAGCGAAACCCCTCCCATCCTCGCGAGAAATCTGTTCCCAGATACACCACCCCTCAGGGACAGAGGGGAGTTGGGGACCTGTATTCACGTCACGACCACCGCTTGGTGGAGGGAGGGGTGTGTTTGAGGGGAACACGAGAAAGAGGAAGGGGGTGGGAAAAGGAGGAGGGGTGGGAGAGAAGCTCCCGCGTGCTAATTTTTGGCTCCGCCCAGCGCAGCGCTGGGTGGAAGCAGCCGGTGCGAGTAGCGAGAGTGCACACGGGCGACGAATCGTGAGCTGAGTGGTAGTTCGCCATTTCCCCTACCCACTCCTCCAATTGGGCTGGCTGGCAGCCTGGGCGGGAAACGACTAAAGTCGCCCCCAGAAACAACCAGCGCCACCCAAAAAACCAATGCGGACAGCAACGTCCAAGCCCCCCAAAACCCCCCCCCCCCCCCGCATTTTAGACTCTCTTTTCTTCTCTGTCCAACTCTTCTTCCGGATCCATCCTTCTGTTTTCCCGTAAACCAACCTGGTTGATATTAATGCGTGAAACTTTTGAATCCCGCATGTTTGAGCCCAGGGTTTTTTTCCCTGTGTCCATGCAAGGGTTTTTACCTGGGACCAACTTATATAGTTTTTAGTCTAGGGATAGTCAGCGAGGGGAGTTAATCGTGGCGCCAATCGCTGCCATGGCTGGCCAATCCCCCTCCTAGCACGTGATGCATGCTACCTCTCCTGCATGTTAAGAGCGTATGGGCTTCGGCCTGAGAAGGCACTTAGTCTCCCTCCCTAAACCTGGAACCCTCCCAGACACACCCAGTTTTTAGTAAGGTTAGGGAAAAAAATCTACCCCTTTTTCCCCTCCTTCTCTCTCCCCCCCCCCCCCTCGCCGTGATGCGCTGCGCTCCACTATAGTCTCGGAACTAACTGCAAGCTCCGTCCAAACACGACGAGTTGATCTCATTTCTCATTTTACTCGTCATCACGTCCATCTTTACGACTCTCTGTCGGCTATCATCTCAACAGAGATGGTATATCGGCAGACCAGTCGAATTAGATCCAAGCACCCAACAAGCAGGCAACTTAGCCACTCCAGAGTAAACAAATTAGCAATCCCCTAGGCAGGAGGTAAAGGTCCATTGGATCAGGTACTCCACAGAAAATTGCAAAACAGTCCCTGGGGGATACTCAATAGATAGAGACTGGAAGAATTCGCGAGTTCAATGACCTTCAGGATAGATTCCACGATCCTCTGCCTACTTGGGCAAACGGCGCCCGTTCATTGGGTACTGAATTATGAGGCGTCTCAAGTGGGTAACTTGTGGTTGGATACCTCTTTGATTGATTGTCTCTAATTGGCCAAGAGTCCTACATATTAACAGTGAACCAATAGCAGAAGCAGCACAACGGTATAATTATTTGAAAATTAGCATATCACGAAATGAAGCAGCGAATTTTTCCGGTCTCTAGCCAAATGTAGAGAGTTATTTTCCAATTTTGAACGATAAAAAAATCTTCATGTTAGCAAGATGTATCAGAGGTGTGTCTGTAGTTTTATATGTCATAAATCGCTAAAAAAAACTCTTTTTAAATTATTTATATTTGCTACCTTTATTTAAACGTTGCACGAATAAAATCGTAACAGTACAAAAGTATATACGTGCATTAGGAGTAAACATGCAAGTGTTAGTCAACTCTTTTTGTTACTTAGTTCGACAAAACTACAATTTATAAGAAATTAAATTCTTTCACTTGAAAATAAAACGCAATTGAAGTAGTTGAATTGACGTGTTATTTGTTAGGTTGTACAAATTGTTGTGACGAAATATAAACTGTTTTGGTTTCAAACATTTTAAGGTGAACCCCGGTGCAACAGGTTTATAGGAATAAAAAAAAAATAAAATTCATATCCGGGTAAAGGCGTTTAAAAAAAATCAGAAACAAAACTTTCTCAGTTCAAGCTTTATAAAGTAGTATGAGCTGATTATTTGTTTGATGACTGATACTCCATTGTAAAAAAAAAATTAATAAAAGCATTTCTAGTTTACTCTCGCAAACAATGAGAGAAAGAAAGAGAAAAAAAAAACAGTTTTCTCTGAATACACGGGGAAAATAAAATGGCGAATTCTCATCGCACCTATTATCAACAAAAACAATCTCATCGTGGTTTTGTGTTTTGTGCGCATTAATTTAGCCCCGTTTGCCATTCGCCGCCCGTCGGAAAAACGAAAAATTTTCAATTAGATTCGAATGGAAGTGTTATAAAAAGAATGCACGTATACAAATAAAGTTTTATTTTTATTTTTAATTTTCTCTCTCTGTTCCCCCTATAGATTCTGTTCACGCGGTAGAGGGTATAACAGTTTCACAATAATACCATTTCCCACACCCACCCCATTAACGATTCTTCCTCCCCCCCCCCCCTCCACAACCAACGCGATTCGCACGTGTTTTGAGCTACAAACAGCCTGCGCGCGAGGGGGTTAAAATGGACCCTGGTAGGTTTGGACGGGTGGCAGATGGGGTTTTGTTGGTGAAGGGAAGGAGTGAGGGTGGGGGTGGGGTGGATGAGGGAACCGGGGGGGGGGGGGAGAGATTTTTTCACCAATTGCGGATGCAACGAGCAGTCTGTTTACTACGCCAAACAGCTGGCCGTGAACTGCGAACATCCACCAGAATTTTTATTGACCTCGGCAGCCACCCCTTTCCACCCCCCTTTCAAACCCATCCCCTTTTTTTATCCTGTCCGGTACTTACGTATCAACGCCACCGCAGCTACAGATTTGGAATATTGTAAAATCACATCAAGTGTTGGTCAGGTCAGGATAGCTACATCTTAAGGAGGGTGACTCCCATTTCAGGTCAAGATTTTATATTTACAGTAATAAAGATAACCTTGTAGACTTTTTTCAATTGTTTAACTTTCACGAAATGATAAAATATATACAGCGCATACTTTTTTGCATTTTAGCTGCCAAAGTTACATTTTTAACGTTTTTTTTTGGGTTGTACAAATAAGGAGAATTTAATTTATTGCAGAACTGAAACTTTTTAGGTTTAACTGCGATGACACTGGCTACTTCAAGAGTACACAATCATCGAAGAATTAAATACAGTCGTCTTCTTTGGTTTCTCGAATATATGTTGGCAATGTATGCTATTTTAAATCAAACCCGTAAAATTAAAAACCCAAAACTTAAAAAAAAAAATTCAACCCACTTATTGAAAAGGGAATGATTTTTTTGCCTTGGTTTGTTTATGGGTTCAGTATCGGCAGCGTTTCAAATATTAAAAAATTCATTTATATTTAATTCTGTAAAGTTCAATTAAAACCAAACTGTTAATACGAAAAAAAAAAAAAAAACACGTTCCGAAAGTGTAATGCAATATGTTACCTGATTTGTGTTTTGCGCTTCGAGTTAACATGAGCCGATATACGTTGATGTCATTTTTAAGGGTTTAATAGTCACGTGAGTGGTAGGCTTGCACTAATTAAAAATTTCCTGAAACGTATCACTTTACAAATTTCAATTCCACGAAAGTAGTAACATTTATTGAAATTCGGTATATATCCTATTAGTAGAGACCTGCAAAATTCGCGGTTTCGATGGCCTTCAGGATAGACTGCACATACCCCTGTACACTCGGGCAAATAACGCAAGTTCATTGGCTTCTGACTTGTAAGTCGTCTCAGCTGGTTTGTCTGTGATTCGATCCTTCTTTGGTTGAGGGTTTATGATTGGTTAAGATTCGTCCAGATGAACAGTAAGCCAATAGCAAAATTATCTAAGAGGTATATGTGTTTGAATTCTTGCCTATCACCGAATGAATCCGCGAATTTTGCAGGTCTCTACCTATTAGAAACGAAAATATAGGTGCGTGTGCTTATGTACACGCGTTAGGAAATTATACTTGCTTGGTATGATAAAAAAAACTAACTGAAGATATGCATCCAAATAATTAACATTAATAAAGTAATAAAATTATTGGAGTTACGTTGAAAATACGGCTGGTAAAGTATTAATTCAATCAAATTAAAATACTTAAATAAATACTCAGTATTTAACATTAATATAAAAATGTGTATAAAATTATTTCTTTAATTTCGTAAAGTAATCAGAGATAAATTAAAAACGAAAATCAATAAATATGCTGACCGTTTAGTTCATTAAATTTAATTACTTATTGCATAATAATGTAATAATTTATAATGAAAATTAATTATAAATGTGGGAATTTAACCTCAATTATATAAATACACTTAACAATGTTTATAAACGATTTGTCACTAATATTCACAAAAAATATATGTTTTAATAATATGATGTAAAAGCAATTATATAAATTTTAATTGAATGTAGCCTTTTTTAATCCTGTACATTTTTGTAAAATACTGTGCGCGCATTTTTATAATTCATTATCATATTTTTTTTGTAACGCGCCCATTAAAGTTTACCCTAACCTCAATTATACAGATACACTTGAATTCAAAAAGGTTATAGACCGAAATTCTATCACTATTATTCATGATATAAACATGTTTCTAATGATACATGTAGACTAGTATTCAATAAAAATCACTAAAGTGTAAGATTTAAAGGCAAATATATAATTTTTATTTGTGTGTTGACTTTTTTTTCATTCTGTGAAAATGTCATTGCTTCGTGCGCATGCATCGTAATAATTCACTCTCACCATTTTTTTTATAATGCGCCCAAAGTTGTATAGCTTCAAAATAACATTTAAATAAAATTAAATACCATGGACGTATAATTTATATCAAGATATTAAATGATGGTGTTGGTTGCTAAGAATTTGAATTACCAGCCATAATTACGATAAAATGACCCTGGTATGACTAAGTTATTCCTACAATGATTCCGCTATGGTCTGCAAATACCTTCTGCATTACGGAGTTAAATTATATATGTATTTTAATTTTCATGTTATTAATATTAGTAAAAGACTATTTCTGTAAGTTTTTCACTAAATCTCACTGGCATTTGTTGTAACGTCACAAATATTTTCAACGGATATTTCCCAAGCGTTGTTACAACGGGTGTAAAATTTCGCACAAGTTTTTAAAATTGTTATCACTTTCGCAAGGTTTTACAGCAATTACATCTCGTTAAGGAACAATCTCTAGAAAATATTTGTGACAGAACAACTAATGAAATAGGGGTATAGTGTTAAATTGACAGAAATAGTCCTTAAATAATATTTCTGATGATAAAATGAAAATAATTCAACAATGCGTGTGAGACCACTCCATATCCAAAGGATCCTTAAATATCAAGATTGCATCCTTTAATATACATATAATGACATGTCCTATTTCTTCTGACACTAAAACAATCTGGTGTATCAACAAAGAACCACATTTTCTGCAGCCGTTTGTTGAGAGCTAAAAATTGTTCGCAAACTATTGACAGGAAATTTTTCAAGTTTTACACTTTCAAGCTAAAACTAGCAGGTAAAATAATTTATGATAAATGTAAACTTATTTAAAATACACAGTATTAAATTTAAAAAATCATTTTTTAACCATATATCTTGTACCTAAAGTTTCTTCTTAAAAAAAATGAATGAAGGTTCACATTCTTTACCCATTTAAAGGTACGATTTTTAAAAAGTATTTCAAAACAAACATTGTTTAAGCTGAATAAGAAGTTTTATTGCCCTACTGGATCTTCAAGTACATTCCATTTCATGCCACGACTTTACTTTAAAGTTCATCACAGAAAAACATATAGACTTTTTAGATGGTTAACTTTTACGAAATTGAAATATATATATATATATATATATATATATATATATATATATACATCACATAATTTTTTAATAAATAGCTGCCAAAGTTATATTTTTATTGTTTTTGGAGAGAAGAAATAAGAACAATTATATCGATTACAAAACTGACACAATCATGGTTTAAAGGCCATAATACTGGCTACTTCATGAAAGTATTTGCATGTCTATTACAAAAACTTATTTTATTCTGCACATCTGTCAAAATCCTCAAAAAAAGAAAATGAATATTTATTGTTGGACTAGATAAAATTAAATAAAATTTTCTGCAAATAAATTAAACAATTTCTGGAAGTAGCCAGTAGCATTGTCGTTACACGTAAAAAAGTTTTAGTCGCGGTTTCCAATTGATGATCCTTAATTGTGTGCCACAAAAACGTAAAAATTTATCCTTGGCAACTAATAATGCAAAATATAAGTGATGTTAGTATTTTTTATTTCAAGAAAGTTAAACCATTGAAAACGCCTACATGTTTACCAGAGTTTCACTCCAATATAAAATAATGACCTAAAATTTGAAGCACCCCCTTAAGAAGGTATACGGAATCTTATTATCGTTGCTCAAGAGAGGGAAAATTCTCCTAGAAAGAAAAATCCCACACACATAAAGATTTTGTGTCCGACACGCATGGCTCTTTATCCAGAAGCAGTAAAAAGATATATAACATGGGTGCGTTGCCGCTACGCGCGGTAGAAGCGAAACTTCACAGATGAGAGTGATATGAAATCTTTAGGGTAATCTAATATTTTAAACACGAGAATCATGCCTGTAAAATAGGCCTTTGTTCACTAGTGCCTGTCCATGTCCTTAATGGAATATAAGAATGAATAAACGGGTTTACGATGGTTAAAGTGTGATCAATAAACCTATTGGAAATGTCTCCACATATTGTATCAATTCCAATTTTAACGCCGGATTCAACCTCACAGTCACGAGTTTAGAGTTGCGAAAGTATATGCGAAAGTAAACGAAATGTAAGCTTAAGTCAGCAAACGTATGCAAGAAGTATGCTAAAGTATGAATTTTGTTTTTAAACAGTATGAGAAAGTAAGTATACGTTTGCAGTATTCATAGAGACCGGAAAAATTCGCGGGTTCATTTCGTGATATGCTAAAATTCAAATAATTATACAGTTGCGCTGCTTCTGCTATTGGTTCACTGTTAATATGTAGGACTCTTGGCCAATTAGAGAAAATCAATCAAAGAGGTATCCAACCACAAGTTACCCACTTGAGACGCCTCATAATTCCGTAACCCAATGAACGGGCGCCGTTTGCCCAAGAAGGCAAAGGATCGTGGAATCTATCCTAGAGGTCATTGAACCCGCGAAATTTTCCAGTCTCTAAGTATTCATTACATACTTTGCAAGTATGAACTCACTCAGTTACCTACTCAATTTCGTCACCCTCCTGATATTACTCTACCGGCTGTAAAAAAAAAGGTTTCACATCAAAAAATGGCTATGACTTTCTTTAATAACCTGCACCTCACCTTTTTTCTAGCTACGCCCCAGGCTACAAGTACATATTCCCCCCCCCCTCCTTTGCTATCAGGACTCGATAACCGAGCGTTAATGAATCACCACTGGAATGACGAGACAGCGAGATGTTAGTCCTCGAGTTAAAAGATTTATGTAATCCCGACTGACCGAAAAAAAAAAAAACTCCAGTCTGACGAGAAAATTTTGTCGTGTCTTCACGGCGTTCAAATGGCGGCGCTTTTAAAATAAAGCAGGGGAAAAAAATAATTGTTGATAGTTTCATAACTTATTTTGCTCCTGTTATTTTTTACCCATTTAGGTTTAAAAAAAATCATAACATAACCTTGGTGGATTGTTTATAAATTACGTACTTAATATAATGAGTGTTTATTTTAAGTTTTTTTTTGAGAAACTAAAAGACCAATAAATATTTATATCTTAGCGTGAGTACAAATAATTAACATATGTGGCATACAGTTTTGGATTACCAGTTCGAATGAAAACTTTTTCGTAATATAAAAAAAAATTGTCGTAAGTCTTACAGTACTCGCCAGAGGAATGCAACATCTAACCTCGATATCAAGAAAATGCGTGTGTTCTAATATGTTGCAAATGGACTTAAAAAACGAAATTTATCGCATAATTCTTTAACGCTATACCGAGCGTGATAAATGTACGAAAATTGTGTTCAACTGCATTTCTGGACGCGAATCACACGTGGTTTCCGCACCCGCCGCTAGAATTCGCTGCCGGAGCAGCGACGTCGACTGTCGTATCGTTTGATTTGCAGTGCGAAATTAAAAACCATATAATGAAACGTCTCCGATAAAAGCGAAAAAGACTTGAAAAAGATTAAACCCCGTGTTTGGGCCTTATTTACGACAGTGAATTATATTAAAATACTGCCCATCTGTATAAACTTAAATAAACAGTTATTGCTATGGCGGCGCCGTCGTTGTTACACATTTCCTTCCTTGACTTTTGTCACATTCACGGAATTACTCCCACAAAATGCCATTTACAGAGAGCTAAAATGTTACGCATTGAAAACTTAAATTAATAACGAATGGATTTTTTGTTTCAAAATACCTTTGATTAAGGATGCATCGGTAAAGGACACCTTCTTAGCTTTTGGAAATAGCAGGTGTAAGACGCTTCGCAGTGGGAAGTGAAGTGACTAATATTGTTACTTCCTGTTTTTCGAAAACGACCACACGTTCAATCCTTTTTTTTTTATCCTTGTTCGCTTTACACACGCAGTGCTTATGGGCAGCAATTGCTTTTTTTTTGCTTTATGTTTTTTTTCGGTCAGAATAATGGAAATATTATAATTCAGTTTGTTTGTTTGTTTTCCGGCTAGCATGCATTTGTGGAGAAGATTTTCACGCCAACATTAAGTCTTGTTCGTTTGGGCGTGTGGCACAGTATGATTATTCTTTTTTTAAAATTTATTCTTATACGTTATAAACTCCCGCTCAACTTACCATAAGCTCTTTTTTTTAAAAAATTTCTTGGTTTAATTTTGTGGGAGTGGAGGAAAAATGTACTTTCAAAATTTAATGTAATTAAGTTATCTGTTGCAAAGTCAAATAAACTTGTGATGACGGTAGATTATTTTTACCTAGCATATTTTAATGCTGCGTTCCCTGCTTTCTGAATTGAAATTATAATGAAGCCTATTTTTACAAGCTAAAATATTTGAATCTAGTGAAATCCTTACTCGATTACATTTAAAGTTTATTTTTAAGTAAATATACGTTTTGTTTTTACTTTTTAAGCTTTATTTTAAATGTTTAATTTATATATATTATATTTACATAAAAACATTTAAGGAATAAACATCATTTTTATTTATTTTCTACGTAAAATTGCCACTAGATTCTGAAATATTCGAATAACACTGACCCAAAACATAAACAACTTACGAAACGTTCCCTTGTTTGAGCAGATTTATAGAAAAAAAAATCTTTGAATAATTTTAAATTTAGTGAAATCAAATAGTGTCTACAGTACCTCTAAAGTAATTAGAAAAAAATACACAGAAAATTAAAATTATTAATTTAAATAAATACTTTAAATTTCTTTGTTCCTACAAATTATTATTCTATCACTAATTAGCTTAGTTAGTGACAGGTAGAGTTTGATTAACAACCAAATGTTGGTCATGAGTAGAGACCGGAAAAATTCGCAGATACTTTCGGCGATAGGCTAGTATTCAAATGCATATACCTATATAATGATTTTGCTATTGGCTTACTGTTCATCTGGACGAATCTCAAACCAATCATAAACCCTCAACCAAAGAAGGATCGAACCACAGACACAGACCAGATGAGACGACTCACAGGTCGGCAGCCAATGATCTTGTGTTATTTGCCCGAGTGTTCAGGGGAATGCGCAGTCTATCCTGAAGGCCGTCTCGAAACCGCGAATTTTTTCCGGTCTCTAAGTCACGAGGCTACGGAGTTTTTTTGAGGTCACCGCTGAGTATTCGGCAGTGTCCGTTTCTGACGAAATTTTTTTTTTGGGGTTAGATAACTCTCCATCTCCATTCCCAAACCCCCAAAACCCCCAAACCCACCCCAACCACCAACCCAACTAACAAATTTTCCCTGAACCGTAACACGTCCACCGAAATCACAATGTGTTCACGACACGTTGTGGAAACGCCGTCTGTATATCACTCAAACTCTCGCGTCCTCTCTCTCTCTCTCTCTCTCTCTCTCTCTCCCTCCCCGTCACATCACCGTTCCACGCACCGACGGACACAAGCCGACGTGACAAACTCACTTAAAACTGGGGGCATAACGAATCGCCGCAATCTGGTCGGTCGCGTGCGTGCGTGAAGGGTGTGTTGGGGAATTTCGGAATTTGAGGGGGGTGGAGTGGGGAAATGGGGGAAGTGGGCGTGAATTCTACAGCTGACCACCTCGTCTGCGGGCAGCCATCGACGGCGGTTTACTTCCCAAACCTCCTCCCCCCCCCCCCCCCGAACCGCATCAGACCGCAAAGGGATAAATTATTTCCCGCCAATCAGCTACGCCGAAACTCCCCGACACAACGAGTGACGTATGGACTTGCATCTGCCCCGGAAAAGATAAAAAAAATAAAAAAATAAAAATATGGTGTTGGAGGGGTAAAAGGGGGAGAAACCGCCGATACACTCTAAGGCTGACGTGGTATCAGCAAAAAAAAAAGAAAAAAAAAAGAAAGATGAAACACGTCTGTAAACTGACGTACGAAAAAAAAAAATAATAATACGAGCAGAGGAGAGACAGCAGAAGAATTATGGAATCCGGTCGACAAGAAATACCAGTAACAAAAAAAAAACTGTACCAGCAACAGAATCATGTGTGTTCAGAAATCAACCTTCTGGTTTCTGGTAAATTTTTACACGTCTACAACACTCAATATTATTGTCAAATAAAGTCACTGAATACGTCAAAATTTTTCATCTAATTAAAAATATATATCTAATGGCTTGAAACTACCAAGTCAACTTTTCAAATAAGAAAAAAAATCTAAACCTTAGTTAAACGAAGTATTTAAATCAGAAGACAAATTTAGTTGTTTTTTTTTTTAAATTCCGTATCTTCTTATCACAAATAAATATTTGTCAATAACTTTTAAATGAATATCAAATTTAAAAATAACGGCTGTATATTGTTATGTATGAGATATGATGGTACCTATTGTCAAAATCTATTCTCATACCTTTCTGAAACAGATTTAGAGACAAGATATAGGTAAGTACTTTTATTTTCATTAGCAAAAATCTTTTTTTTTTTAATATACAAAGTGACAGTGGTCGAAACCGATATTTAGGCCCATAACATAAATGTGCGCAATTAAGTTAGACCCATTTTCATTTTCAAGATTTGGTCATAAATTAATCGGCTGGAAGAGCAAAAGCAACCTACAGGGTTTTTTGCTGCCATTAAGTTTGAAGAAAAAAATTGTAAAGGGAACAGAAATATTCATGTAAATTTACAGATATTTGTAAATTTGTACATTTACATGAAATATATAATACAAACTAATGTTCGCAGTAATAGCTACTGGGTTCGGATTCTTACCCGGGCATTTATGCTTTGTGTTGTCCCAGTTCCTCCAATAGTTGAAGTTATTTTTAACCCATTCCCTGAATAAATTTCCAGTTTTAACTGCGCACATTAATAAGCATAATAAAACAAAATAAAGTCAAATTATTAAATTTCCCGTTTTCTTTTCCATGGTTAAATATTATGCTTGAATGAAACATCAATTAAAATTTAATATTTTGCGAGAATTTTCGTAAAACGTATTTCACACATGCAAAAATAACCATATACACGTGTTGTGCAAAGTTATAATATCGTTCTCCTGCAATACGAAATATTTATTGACAACTGGTTTCCAATTTAATCTGTTGTAACAGTTAAGGAAAATATTTTACTTTCATTTTCTCTTCTAAATGAATGAATGATTTGAATAAGCCCCAAATATACTTACCTATTAAAAATTTACAATCAAAAATTTACAGGAAAATCTGTATTAGGTATAAATCTGTATGGGTCTAGCGAAATTATTTTATACTTTTAAGCCGTTTAAAAAACGCGGTATTTGAATTTTTTATGTAAGTAATTTTTTCTGCTTTTTAGAATCGATGACTTTTCCGTCAAGAAGTTGTATAGTGTTTGTAAGTTTCTTCCTGGCCGAAGAAAGAGCATTAAACCCTGTCTCGCTTGTTCAGTTTATATATATATATATATATATATATATATATATATATATATATATATATATTATAGTTTAGGCAAATAAACGGCTGATTGTCCTTCTTAATTATTAAATTATGAATTACTTAAAGAGAGCTTAATGCATTTCCCTTATTTGTTATTAATTTTTCCTGAAAGGTCATACCAAGAAGTAATTAAAAATAATGAAATTAAAAGTTCCGAGTTTTTTTTTTTAGATTTTAAAAAATCTCAACACAGAGAAAATATATTCATTTATTATTTTCTCAGGCTGCGAATTTAGGGTTGATTGTGTTACGCTACGGCCCCACAGGACGCTATGTTCGCTATGTTCGCTATGTACGCTATGTTCGCTATGAACGCTTTGTTCGCTATGTTAGCTATGTTCGATATGTTCGCTATGTACGCTTTGTTCGCTATGGTAGCTATGTTCGATATGTTCGCTATGTTCGCTATGTTCGCTATGCTCGCTATGTACGCTTTTTTCGCTATGTTAGCTATGTTCGATATGTTCGCTATGTTCGATATGTTCGCTATGTTCGCTATGTACGCTTTGTTCGCTATGTACGCTATGTTCGCTATGTACGCTTTGTTCGCTATGTACGCTTTGTTCGCTATGTTAGCTATGTTCGCTATGTTCGCTATGTTCGCTATGCTCGCTATGTTCGCTATGTTCGCTACGCTAGAAAAACAGAGCCAGCTGCATCTTAGGTGTCACTGGCCACACAGGACGCTGTGTTCACTGTGTTTATGTTGGCAATCCTGGCGACACCTCCGGGTCATTGATTCTCAGCTGTTTATCTAAAACGTCGCTGACTTCGCGCATGCGCAGATAAACAAAACCAAAAATCTGTAAAGCAAACACGTATAAAAGTTAGAGTTAAAATAATCTCTTCGTTCAAGTAATAAACATATTTGAATTAATGAGTGCAAATAAAAGTAAATTTATCAATGAAATTGTATATTTCATTTCACTCCTTCTTTGTATCCATACAAAATAGTAATAAACCAATAAATATGATTCAATTTTATTCATAAAAGTATGCAATCATTTCATCAATGTTTTGTTATGACGTTGTCACGTTAAACAATCACCCGTAAACGGACTTTACAGACTACCAC
Organism: Bacillus rossius redtenbacheri; assembly: GCF_032445375.1. NCBI lineage: Eukaryota > Metazoa > Arthropoda > Insecta > Phasmatodea > Bacillidae > Bacillus > Bacillus rossius. The sequence continues at coordinate 22,869,705 of NC_086345.1, forward strand.
TTTTTTTATGAAGTTTAATTTTTCTCAGTATTGTGCTTTAAATAGTCAGGTCGACGGAAAAGTTCATTGAAGGATTACGAAAATATCCATGTTTATGGAATAAATCGATGGGAGAATATATAACGGCGGGATATGCAGGACAACGCCTGGGATTTTATTTTCAAAGGAATGTAGTAAAAATCAGTTGTATTTGTTCTGAAAGGATCTGTAAATTTGCTTTATCTAGAACAAAATAATTTAACAAAAATTCTAGATTAACTTCATGAAACGTTTGACGTTTACATACTGCGAGAGCCAGCAGAATATTGTCACCGTAGAAAATAATCAATTGAATCCCACGGGATGTGTCTCTCTCTAACATCGCGAACTGGACTATCCTGTACGGCCACCTGGCGCGCCGGACATAGCGAACATGCTGTAGCTGCGGCCACAGCTTTAGAGCAGTCAGTGATGTACGCCTGCGGTGTGCTGAGTTATGCATCCCCGCAACACTGTACTGTTGTGCGCGTAGCTTAACGTCGCGAATCCAGGGGCACCGCTAAACAAAAAAAAAAAAAAAAAATTGGTTGTCTGTAAAGTCGGTTTACGGACGATAGTTTAACGTGACGTCATAAAAAAACATTGATGAAATGATTGCATACTTTTATGAATAAAATTTAATCATTTTTAATGAATTATCACTATTTTGTATATATACAAAGAAGGAGTGAAATGAAACCTACATTTTAATTGATAAATTTACTTTTATTTGAAATCATTAATTCAAATATGTTTATTACTTTAACGAAGAGATTATTTTAACTATAACTTTTATACATGTTTGCTATTTAACTTCTTCCAATCTGTGTTATTCTGTTAAGGATAGGACGATGATAGGAAAAGTAGGAAACGAATGGGAGTGTTTCAAGTTTAATGTGCCTCGAAAAAGTCAAATCGATGGTTGTTCCAATCGAGTAGAAGAGAGATAAATGCGGCGCAAGCGTACAATGAGCGTAACGGGACACCGCGTAACGGGACAATGTGCGTGACGGGACAATGAGTCATCCTTTTTCGTGCGTGCAGCCGGCGTTTATCGATTTATTAGACGTTGTCACCGCAACAAAAAATCAGACAGACAGACAATATTGCATTGTCATACACCGGGAAGCCAGTTAAAAATCTATTGCAAAATTTTTAGCGAACGGGCAGACAGACAAGAAACGAAGAAAATACAAATGTGGTAAAAAAAAAAAGAAGGTAATTCCAGTAGTAAACATACTCATCGATGTGCATCCAATTCAATTTTGAGGAAAATTCAACAAAAATTACTTTACATGTGGATATTTGCTGAAATTAAATGAACAATGAAAAAACTGTACTATAACTACTCAGTCATCAAAACTCTACGGCATGCCTTCGTGGACAGTTTATTTGACGTGACGTCTAATAAATCGATGAACGTCGGCTGCACGCACGAAAAAGTATCCCGTTACGCACATTGTACCGTTACGCTATGTCCCATTACCCTCATTTTACACATGCGCCAATTTCGTCAATGTTTTGCTATGACGTTGTCACGTTAAACTATCGTCCGCCAACCGACTTTACAGACAAACAATTTTTTGCATACATCGCGCTTGCGCAGAAGGCTCAAACATCAGACGTGTTTGATCGTGACGTAGTTGAAAACAGTTCATACGATGTTGTCGCCTCGCGTCTGATCGCGACAGTTCTGTGGCGTCTGATCCTGTGTGCATTGCTTCTACGTAAATACATGGAAGTCAACTTGATATCAGACAAAATGTCGGTCCCGTGTCGTGTCGTGTCTAATTTCTGTATGTGTGTACACCTATCCTTACTTGTAGGAACGTCATGGTGTGTTCACGCCAAATCATTAAACCAGGTTCACGTAGGATCAGAGTTCGTTACATTGGCAATGCGCCATTGCTGAAATGTGTTATCTTTGAAAGATTTGTGCAATGGGAGTGCATGACTTTATGTAAGATTTTGGACATACGCCATTGCTAAGCACATGTATGTCTGTAGAAGAAAAATACAAAAAAACTCAAAAGGCAAAAACACAAATTAAGTAAAAAAAAATTGCTGTTGTCAACAGGATATAAACACCACATAATATTCCATGACAGGAATATGGTCAACAAACAAAGAAAAACAAAGAAAAATGGATTATCATAACGCAAAAAAACCACAAATGAGGACAGTACAAAAAAAATATTGAACCCAAAAAATTCAGCACAAGAGTTGAAACAAGATAAAAACACGACAAAACGAAATGCTGTAATGTGAACGTAATGACACTGCACAGTTCAATGGGCCATCCTAGTCAAGTGCATCTGTGTGTCAGTGTTGTCAGTGATGCAGAACGATAAGTGCGACGCTCGCTGGTGTTTGTAGTAGAGTATCGCCTCTAAGAACAGGGACTGTAAACTGGTGCACAGCCTTTTTTCGTCGGGCATAGAACAACTATGAAATATGAGCGGTAACCATAACATTATTTGTCGGAGAAATAAAGATACAGGTGCAATGGTCTTAAGAGTTTTTAAGAATCTGTGCCGGTTGTTTTACGCCTAAAAATTACTCCGAATATACACCTTTTAGCCATTTTCGCTCTTCTAAAAACACTGTATATAATCCGAAAAGTACTTTTCGGCCCTCAGTGAAATCATAGGGATATGTTGAGTAGTTTTCAAATTGCGGGGGGAAAAAGATAAAGGCGTCATGAAAATCCCTTGAATACTTTTGAGAATCTCTAGAAAGTGTTTCACGTTTAAAAATTACCCTAACTCCACACATTTTTGCCATTTACATTCTTCTATAAATACAGTTTTAAAACGAAATACTACATGAATTGGGTACTTCCTCTTAGTGTTGCAAACAATTAAATTTTCCACCTTTTTTTCTTTCATGGCCCTTTCATCAATTAATATACATATGTACACACACATAAATATATAAATAATTATGCCATCATAACCACATATGTATGATGTGAAAACTACACTGTTTGATTGAGAAAACTCATTACAAAATTTTTAAATTCTTGCTTGCAAAAATCACAGCTTCCAGGTTTACATAGGTACAAAACAAATGTCATGACTGAAATTTAATTTTGGGTATCATATGCTAACTATGAACACATTATCTGTACAACCAGTTCATACCTTTAGTTCATGTACATACAAACATTTTAACTTGCTTAGCAATAAAATATTACACATAATAACCCTTCCGAAAAGTATAGAATGACATCCAAAATAGCATCACAGTGTTGGCACAAAACATACACCAAGTATCCAGCATATGACTACATAGGGTCATTAAAACAAATGTAGCAAGTTCAGTGTTAAAAAAAAACTCATATTGTCATTGTGAACACTGCTTATTATTTCAAGGGAAAACATTACTACCCACAGCGTAATATTAAATTATTTTCGTAGATAGTCGCCATTAGGGTGTCTTAAAAGAGTTTCAAAATTGCTTTTTTTTTAATTTAAATTTTCCTGAAGCTCCGCATTACGTATTTGTACCCAGGTAGGCGGGACCCTTAAGTGCTCTTCCTGTGGATTAATTCAATTATTTTCCCCCTTTAATTTTTGTTGCATGGTCTTAAAAAATTGTCTGTTGATAATTTCTGAACTTTATTTGCGAGACATAAAAATTTAAAATAAGTGCTTTTTAACCGCCGGTGACAAAAAATTTGGGAAATGTAAGAGCAGTAACTTTATAAATTCACAAATATAATCCTATAGTTGTAGGTAAAATCCGAACTTTAATATGTTAAAACAAAAAGTTTTTGCTAATGATTGTATAATAATTTATGGTTTAAGTATGAGTAATATCTTTACCTAATAAATGAGAGTTTATTTAATGGTTTTTATAAACTTAAACACTATTTACTATTTAAATACTAAAATTATAAAAACATTTTTCATCTTGTGGTGTAATAAGTTAACAGTTAAAATTTTGCAAGTACCCTTTTCATAAAACGGTTTATTTCAATAAAAATTTGATTTACCATAACACCCAGAAAATTGTTATTTTAAAAATTTTGGGAGAAAAAACTTTTGATAAAAAAAAATTAACAAGCAAAGAGAAATATCAAGTGGTCTTTAATTCTAAGAAAAAAACAAATCATTGAAAATTAATTCAATTAATTCAATTAATAAAAAAATATTTATACTATCAACCATGGTTTCAAAAAATTGACTCGGTTTAAATCACTGGCAAAAAAAATTATAATGCCGTAGCCGCGAAATGATTAAATTTTAACTACTATCTTACGAGAAAAAAAAATTACAATGTTATAAAAAATAACGAAAATCACGTGTGAGAAAGAGCCCAAGTTTGGCTTTTGTAGAAAAGAAAGAAAAATGTGGTGGGGGAGGGGTGTGAGAGGGTGTTTTAGCGATAATTTTCAATGAAGGAAGCCAGCTTCGTACACGGCAGAAGTTTCCATTGAAATGAAAAGTTTGAGTTTGACCTTTGGATGGGGGAGTTGGGGTTTTCGGGGTTAGGCATCTCTCTCTCTCTACCTTTTTATTTTTTACCTTTCGCTCGACCCAGGAAGGGATCCCACCTGCACGGGAGACACAGAAAAAGAACTCGCCGCGGAGATTGTTTAGGCTTCAAGGAAGGGAAAAGGAGGGGGGAAATCTTCGGGAGGATGGTTTTAATTGGACGGATCCCCTGGAAGCGGTTGAATGGGGCCGGAAGGGGGGAAAAAAAAATTGGAGGGTCGGTGGTTGGTGGGTGTTTCAAAAGGGTAAGGTGGGAGGGTGTTGGGAGTACCAAGGCACGCCGGAACCTACACCAGGACTTAACCTCTCTCTCTCTCTCTCTCTCTCTCTCTCTGACGTCATTGTCGGCCGTTTTCAACGAGGATAGTCATGGAGAAAGGGTGGGAGGGTGTGTGACCATGCACCCATTCACTCCATCCCCTCTGGACCGGACGTAAATGACGAGCACCATCGGGCGTAGTTAAAGGAAGGGGGGAAGGGGGCCCGTAGCCGTGATAGTTGGGACGGAGAACAATAAAACCACCCCCCACCATTTGTCGCTCGCTCCCCCCCTTCGATAACACTGCCTCGCCCTGCGGCGGCGTCGAAGCGAAAGCGATTTGCGAAATCGAATGATTCGAATAATCGATCATCAAATCGATTCACGAGGATTTTTTTTTTTAAATCGCATTATGTTCTGTACATATGAGAACTCATTTTTGACGTGACAACGTCTAATAAATCTATGGACGCCGGCTGCACGCACGAAAGTGTCCCGTTAAGCACATTGTCCCGTAACGCTCAATGTACGCTTGCGCCGCATCTATCTCTCTTCCACTCGATTGGAACAACCATCGATTTGACTTTTTCGGGGCACATTAAACTTGAAACACTCCCATTCGTTTCCTACTTTTCCTATCATCGTCCTAACCTTAACAGAATAACACAGATTGGAAGAAGTTAAATAGCAAACATGTATAAAAGTTATAGTTAAAATAATCTCTTCGTTAAATTAATAAACATATTTTAATTAATGAGTGCAAATAAAAGTAAATTTATCAATTAAATTGTAGATTTCATTTCACGCTTTCTTTGTATCCATACAAAATAGTGATACTGTAATTCAATAAAAATTATTCAATTTTATTCATAAAAGTATGCAATAATTTTATCAATGTTTTGTTATGACGTTGTCACGTTAAACTATCGTCCGTAAACCGACTTTACACACAACCAATTTTAATTTTCAAGTATTATAATTATAGTTTTTTAAGTTTATATATATATATTTTAGTTTCAACAGCGTCAGGGAAGTCACACATATATATCAACTCTGCTGCAACGCAGAGCCGAAACTTCGGTAAAATCTATCGCATCGAAGTGGCTGAACCTCGAAAGCCAATAATGTTTATTACATTGAATTATAATTAAATATCTTACGGATGTTTGTATTTGAAAATAAATATTTAATGGTTTAAAAAAATTAATAAATGAACGAAAATCATAAAAATACCCTCTGCATTATTATATTCCAAACACCCCCCAAAAATACCTAACTAAATGTTATGACCGAATTTTTTCAGTGTAATAATGTAAACGTTACTAGCAACTTCAATTCACAATAATTATTATTTTTACAGATGAATTCATCTACTTTATTTTGATTGTAGAAATTTTCAAATATTTAATTAATTTTGACCCCATTACTAAAATACAAAAATATATTCAACAGAAATTTTAATTTTTTCATTAAATATTATGCCCCGTAATAATTATGATCTAGAATTTTGAATCCTGTAATTTTTTTCTTGTTCTTTAGTGCTGGTAGGTTGTATGTTAAAGAAAGGTCTTTGCTAACAAAACTTGTAAATATCATGTGAAAAGTATATACATAAAATTTTATGAAAAGCTTTGAAAAACAAACCGATGTTACTTACGTCGATAATGATTTTTAAAAAAAGGTGTTATATCACACCAACAAATATTTTAATAATACATTGATCTATAAAATAACCTCTGCTTAACTCTGAGAGAAATTATTATAAGCGTTTAGTTGGAACATGTAGTAGGTTAGGATCTCCTTGAATTCGCACAGTTTTAAGTTTAGTTGCGCAGAACTGCTGAGGCAAAAAGTACTTCTGCACTCCGTTCAGCCTCTACAAGGAGTTTTGTATCTTTTCAGCTGCAATAGGCGAACGCGCGTTAGTTATCTCAGCTTCTGACAGTGGAGAAGATAGTGGGGTCTCTTGTAGTGCCCGTTTGGAAACGAAGTAGAAACGGAGACGGGAAAACGGAATAAAAAAAAAAGATTTATCGATTTTTAAAATCGACTGATTAACTTCATATATATTGATAATCGATTAGTTGACTAAAGAAATCGATTTTTATAAAACTCTTTATTTCGATACAAATTTTATGTACCATTATATTTTCAAAATTTTGGAAGAAACAACTTTCGATAAAAAAAAATAGAAGCATTTTACATTCATAAAGAGATTTAAATAGGTCTTTAATTCTAAAAGAGAGAGAAAAAAATATATTGAATTATTAAAAATTTTTATACTATCAATCATAGTTTACAAAATTGACTCGGTTTATATCAGTGGGAAAAAATATAATGATATAGCCGAGAAATGATTAAATATAATTGCTATCGTACGAAAAAAAATTAAGAAATTACAATATTATGAAAAGTAACGAATGTTATAATCGATTACTATCGACACAGAGACATATCGATTTGAAACATCGATTCCGTCTTCCCCCCACCGCGCAACACCGCGGGCCGGCTGGTCGTCGTTGAACGATGAGCGGCGCTAACGAAGGAGGTGTCTGTCGGAAGGAAGGACGCCGGATAATCCGGGCGGAGAACAATAACGTGCTAGCATCCGTCGCTTGTCTCCTCTCTTCGATAATGGCGGCCGGATCCGTGGGAAGATGGCGGGGAGAGGGGGGCCAGGAGAGCGAAGCATACGTTTCACTTACCTCCGATCCGTCTCGAACCGTGTCCGAATAACGATCGATCACTTGTGCAACATCGCGGTCAGAATTTAAAAAAAAAAGGGATGGGTTGTCTGTAAAGTCGGTTTACGGACGATAATATAAATCGATGAACGCCGGCTGCACGCACGGAATAGCATGACTCATTGTCACGTTCCGCCTGAGCCGCGCGAGCAAGAACCTGCCCAACCACCGTGCGAGAAAATCTTCTATAACATCAAACAGGTTAACGCGGGCTTTTTAAAAGCAGCAATTTAAAAAATTTGATTTATTTGTCCAATTTCGTCATTTAAGTTTACCCATTTATTGACATTGATATGATTTCAGTTTATTTCTATAACTAATTGTTCGTGATTATATTTCAACAAATTATTTAAATTATATTTGCATAAACTGTAAATAATATTTGAAAATTAAAAAGTATGCAATTTTTCATCAATGTTTTCTTATGACGTTATCACATAAAATTATCGTCCGTAAACCGACTTTACAGACAAACCATCCCCCCCCCTCTTTTTTTTAAAAAAAGAATACTCTGTCGTTCCCAGCGTTACGATGAAAAGCAACACTGCAGTGTCGCGTCAGAACAATAAAACAATACGAATGAAATGAAGGTGTTTACAATTGCTGGCAACCGCCTCCGCAGATTAACGTTACGAACACGTCATAACTATTTGGTCGTTCGAACCAGATTAGTTTTCCGCATTTAGTCCTGACGTACACGTGCTTGTTTTAGGTTATCAATAGGTCATGACAATGGACGTAGAAAAAAATTATTTGTCTTGTAGGCTATATGAAAATAAAGTGTATGTGGGATACGTAAGAAAAAATTACCGCGGCAGAGATTTTTCTCGGCAGAAGTGGTCTGTTATTGCTAGAGAAATGGCCATTTTGTAGTATCATGTTTATTATATTTTAAATTGTTCTCGTAAGCACACATTTATCATTTTTTTACCTTTAAATTTTAGTTCAAACTTTAAACAATTATTTTTTAACTTGTGTATTTATTTGAATGCATTGTATTGAAACTGAACACTTTACTATTGGACTTTAAAAAGAAAATAAGCATCGTCTACCGCTGGTGGATAGAATACAATCTGATATCGGAACAAAGCCTGACGAAACAAATCTGGGTATATTCTGGCGAATTCATTCTCGTCCAAACGGAACAACGCGCGAACTGAAACCGTAGCCTGACTCGGGGTAAGTGAGAGTTAACAATAGGGTTCCTGGGATCGGGGAAGGGTTTCGGTTTTTTTTTGCGGGAGGGGGGGAGGGGGGGTAGGGGGGATGGAACGACAATTCCATGGTCTCGCCCAAGCGGCGAGCCACCATCAGAGGAGTCGATGGGACGTGAGGGCAGATAGCAGTCTCCCTGGAATGGCGTGTACTTTGTCCGCGGCGAGACTGGATTAAGGCTCTGCTCCACCCTCTACGCTGCATTTTCACGTCACCCAAAATTCTTATTCTAATATTATTGAGAGTGTGCGTAAACTTTTTTTATCATCACAAGTTAACTAAAAAAAACTATGGACAAATTTCTAAAATTCTATCGCACATAAAAAATAAATATATCTGTACTTTTACAGAAGATTCCTTTGGAAACCAGTTGCCACAAGAAATAAGTAGTTTTGCAATAAAGTAAATTTTGTAAAATTTTTGCATATATGAAGTACGAGTTCCGAGATAATACTGAATATATCTTACGAAAATTGTGGCATAATTTTATATTTTAATCAAAGCTTCATTCAAGCATCATTTTATTTTTAATCGTGGAAAAGATGACCAAATATTCTTATAATTGGAATTTGTTTTGGTAAACTATGCTCATTATTGTGCGTAGTTAATACCGGAAAAGCTATTTAAGGAACGGTTTACGGAGACAAAATAAAGCATAAATGGCCAGGCAAGAACCCAAAAACCCACCATTACTGCGAATACTATTTTCGTGGTGATAAAGAGTTGATTCCATGTTAGGTGTACAAATTGACAAATATCTGTCTTTGGAACCGAACAAAGCGAGAGATATTATAACGGGTGGTGGGAGGGGGGGAAGGGCTATCTCGCGGAAGTACCGCGGCCGACAATGCCCCGACCGTAAAGGGGCCTTAATTTCTCGCAGGCGCGTGCTAATGACGCGGAAGGTGCACAAGGGCCTTAACAAACACGCCCGGGGACGGGTTCTTATCCGCCGGTCATTAACGAGCGAAACCCGGGGCTGAGGGACGCCATTTTGAACCGGCGACGACCCCGAAATGGGGGGGGGGGGGGGGGGGGGGGGGGAGAGGAGTGGTTTTTCCGGGCCCATTTCGGGATATCGCGCGCGATGATCGCCGCGCGAGAGTGCGCCATTTGTAAAAACGTCCCGCGTTTTTCCTACCGGAAGAAACGTTTCGAGAGTCTTGCAGAAGTCCCTTCTCGAGTGAGACATAACACAATGGTTTCGGTTTGACATATCTCCGGCACTTCCCTGTATACTTGGTTCAAAAAAAAAATATATATATATATATATATTATTTATACATCTTATTTGTGTGTTTCTAAGTTGTGTGGATTTTTTCCCAAGTATTCTAGGTTATGACTGTTCTTAGTTGTGTGTTTCTAAGTCATGATCGTTTATGACAGTTCTAAGTTATGTGGATTTTTTCCCCCGAGTATTCTAGGGTATTACTGTTCTTAGTTGTGTGTTTGTAATAGAAATAGTGTTCTATATATATATATATATATATATATATATATATATATATATATATATAGCCAGTCATGGGGACTGTCAACAGAAGTGAGAACTTAAAACTTTTGTTTTTAAATTGTGTAATATGACATCATTTCTACGTCAAATATACGTAAGAAAATGATTTTGGTATTATATCACTAGCATGTCGGTGACGCGACCCCATAAGTTTTTGCCCCTACCGAAAATCTCGCGCAACGCGGCTAAAGAAGTTTTCACTTAAAAAAAAATTATTCCTTTTTGAGAGTTAGGCTGGGTTCATAATCTTCGCAAGAAACGCAAATTCGCTAAAAAAAAAAAAAAAAAAAAAAAAAAAGAAGAAGAAGAAAAAAATGTTATGTTATTTTACAAAAAAATTCCTTTGTAAACCAGTGGCCAAGCGCAGAAAGTTTTTTTCTGTGTATTAAGCAATCGTTACCTTCGCTTAAGGTCATCGTTGGCTTACGAAATTTTCTACAAGATTTGTCTAAATCTGCTGGCTCTCATAAAAAAAAACACGTGTCATTGTAAGAAATGGTACTCTTGAAAACAATTTATATATTTTTTTTTAATTTATCTTATCGAACCTTAAAATATGTAAAATGATAACATGAAATAACGTGTAGCATTGCATTTAACCCCATCAGGTCTAGGTTTTGCCTTACATTTTAATTCTTCGTCATCGATAGAGCACAAAAATATTGATTATAAACCACTTTGGTAGCTAATTTAGCAACGAAAATGCAAAGTGTCATTATGTTTATTTTTATATAAATTAAGTCGATCAAAAGAGTATATAATAGTAACAGAGTTAAACAAACTGAATATGAGACAACTTCTCCTCACGTATTGGCAATCAGAACAGATTTAAGACAGCGTTACTGCAGTTGTAGACTAAGAAACACACATAATAGAAATTTTTTAAGGATTGCCTGCTACGAGTTGCGTGTTTCTAAGTTTTGATGTTTCTAATTTATATGGTTTGGCGTTATGTGTTTCAAAGTTTTGTGTTTCTAAGCTACGACAGTTCTAAGTTTTGTGTTTATAAGTTATGATTACCTACGTTACGGCGTATCTAAGTAGTGTTTTTCAGTGTTACGTGTTTAAAAGTTATGATATTTATGACAGTTCTAAGTTTTGTGGATTTTAACTATCGAATATTCTAAGTTATGAGTGTTCATAGTTGTGTGTTTCTAAGTTCTGATCGTTTATGACCGTTCTAAGTTACATAGCATTTTTTCCCCCGAGTATTCTAGGTAATGACTGTTGTGCGTTTCTAAATTATGGTAGTTTATGACAGTTTTAAGTTATGTGGATATTTTTCCCGAGTATTCTTGTTTGTGACTGTTCTTAGTTGTGTGTTTCTAAGCTATGATCGTTTATGACAGTTCTAAGTTATGTGGATTTTTCCCCCGAGTATTCTAGGTTATGACTGTTATTAGTTGTGTGTTTCTAAGTTATGTGGTTTTTTCTCTCGAATATTCTAGGTTATGACTTATCAGTTGTGTGTTTCTAAGTTATGTTTGTTTATGAAAATTCCAAGTTATGTGGATATTTTTCCCCCGAGTATTCTAGGTTATATGACTGTTCTTAGTTGTGTGATTCTAAGTTGTGTGGATTTTTTTCCCAAGTATTCTAGGTTATGACTATTCTTAGTTGTGTGTTTCTAAGCTACAATCGTTTATGACAGTTCTAAGTTATGTGGAATATTTTTCTCCCAGTATTCTAGGTTATGCCTGTTCTTAGTTGTGTGTTTCTAAGTTATGTGGAATTTTTTTCTCTCGAGTATTCTTGGTTATGACTGTTCTTAGTTGTGTGTTTCTAAGTTATGTGGAATTTTTTTCTCTCGAGTATTCTTGGTTATGACTGTTCTTAGTTGTGTGTTTCTAAGTTGTGTGGAATTTTTTTCCAAGTATTCTAGGTTATGACTATTCTTAGTTGTGCGTTTCTAAGCTACAATCGTTTATGATAGTTCTAAGCTATGTGGAATATTTTTCTCCCAGTATTCTAGGTTATGCCTGTTCTTAGTTGTGTGTTTCTAAGTTATGTGGAAATTTTTTTTCTCGAGTATTCTTGGCTATGACTGTTCTTAGTTGTTTGTTTCTAAGTTAGAGTCGAGGGAAACGCCTGACGCAAGTCCGTGCCAGGAGGTTCGCTCTACCTGGAACGCACCGCCAGTGTCGGTCGCACACAATACTAATTAACAACCCCTTCGGGAGGGGCGCTGTTTTGAACTAGGGGGGGAGGGGGGCGGAAATGTTTGCCAGGGTTGGTGAAGGGGGAGGGGGGTTTCCGTGTTTGTGCGTGTGTGTGTGTGTGTGGGACGAGAGGAGAATGGTGGGTAATCCCGCGTGTTCTGTCTCGAGGTGAGAAAGGAAAGGGGTTGTGTGTGTGTGTGTGTGTGTGTGTGGGATAGTGGGAGGGGGAGGTTTCGTGGTGTTTGCGCAGGGAGGTACAAGGGGTCTGTAAGTGAAGTTTGCCGTCGGCGCAATTAGCATCCAGCCGGCGACACAGCCGCGTTAAGTCTCCTGGAGCTTCGGAACTGGAGTCGTAACGTTCTGACGTCGGGCGGTTCGGAGTTTCTGTGGGCCTTTGCTCTGAAGCGCTGACTTAGCTAATCAACTACTCAACTAAAAGAAAATATATGCGTGACTACTTACTACGTGCGTTAGAAGTGAAACATAGCCCTTTCAATAATTCACTTGACCGACACGAAATTTTTTATATTTTATCTCACAAAAAAAATTTTTTTTTGTTATTTTACAAAAGATTCTTTTGGAAACCAGCTGCTACGAAATATTTTTTTAAGTGAAACTTCTAATGCGACTTCCAACAAGCTTGCGTTAAACGTTTAACGCTATCATGGAGAAAGCACTGTTGCGTTAAACGTTCAACGCTCCTGGGGAGGGGGAATAGAAAGAGACAGAGCGAGAGTGAATGCGTGGCACTCGAACGCATGCGCGTAGTATACCTGTTACAGGCCAGCGCGAGCGTTAGCAACGAGTAGCGTCTAATATTCCAAGCACATGCGCGTGGTATTCTTGCTATGCAGCGAAGTAAACAGTGAAGTTTCACTTCTTCCGCGCGGAGGGACTCCACGCACTTTTTTTTAATACAACAGGAAGAACATTCTACGTATGTAGAATCATGCTGCAATTTTCGTGAGCACGACAAGAAATACTTATTGAGTATTGTATCCAAATACGTATTTCACGTAAGAAAATGTGTTGTATAAATTTACAGTATTTTTCTTGTAGTTTTAAGAATATTTCTCGGCAAATGGATTCCTGAGGAATCGTTTGTAAATGTATACAAAAATTATTTCTGTGAGCATTTTCCTAGAACTACAAAGTTGAGAGAACCCAATTTTAATGACCTTGCTGTTACAAGAAAAAAAATGTTCATTGGCCGCCACGTGAGCTACAAGTGGAACTTCACATATAGAAGTATAATAATGTAAGCCTATTCACAACAAATAATTAGGCAATCAAGTTGACCTTGAAAGTAGATACTTACCTTCTAACCATGTTAAAATGTGTTCCAAATGAACATGACGACTAAATCCTGCAAAGAGTTTTACATATGTCTTGCTCTCTATTTTGTTCGTTATTCTCCTTCAAACTTTTTTTGATGTGTGACATCTTAGCTCTCAATATTTCGTGTATTGAACGAAAGTCGCGAAGAACGGAAATGAGTAACTGCAGTGCTGCCATCTTGTGGCGGATGGCGCAAACCAAAATCCACCCAAAAAAAAGAACATATTTTGTTTTCGAACAACTTCAAATTTACACATGTAAAAAGTTGTGGTTATGTGAGACATTAGGACTCTGGCAATACCAACTTTACTGCATCCCATCTGTTGTGATTGCATTATGAGATGGATAGAGACCTGCAAAATTCGCGGATTCATTCGGTGATAGGCTAGAATTCAAACACATATACCTCTTAGATAATTTTGTATTGGCTTACTGTTCATCTAGACGAATCTCAACCAGTTATAAACCCTCAACCAAAGAAGGATCGAATCACAGACAAACCAGCTGAGACGACTTACAAGTCGGCAGCCAATGGACTTGGGTTATTTGCCCGAGTGTACAGGGGTATGTGCAGTATATCCTGAAGGCCATCGAAACCGCGAATTTGGCAGGTCTCTAGTAATGGACCTCTGCATGTGATTCTCGTCCACAGCAACACAAATGGTTGCTTCTAAATTAACCTGTCCTACCCTTGTTACATATTTCAAATATTTTTCGAAAATAAATTATATTATTAAGTAATAATTAGAACATTTTCAGGCTCTAGTATTTTTAACTTGAAGTAAAGATTGAGGTCATGGAAAAAATATAATTAACCTTATCGTTTTGTTCTATAACCATTCCTCTCATCATCACCATCATCTCTTCTAAGTAATTTTTACGCGTATATTTTCTGCAAATTTTTACTAGCTTAAACGCAGTTACACGCTGGCTGAAGTAGTCCGAAATTTTGTGTTTTTTTTCAGGTGCTCAAGGCGGCAGCAATGCCACGAGCAACCATGCAGCAGGGCAGCCAACTTTCGTCACCAAAGGAGCGACGTACCGCATAAAGACCAATGACACCGTTGTTCTGCCGTGCGAAGTGAAAAACCCAGGTAAGTCGTGTTTTTGGGCTCTATCAGGGGAAGTACCTTGGCTCCTGGGTTGTAGCCGTGTTCTAGCTGAATTATTCGCCAAGGACACGGCTACAACCCAGAAGCCAAGCTACATCAGACAATGGCCGTGAAAGCCTGCGAACATTATCTATCAGTAGAGACCGGAAAAATTCGCGGGTTCATTTCACGGCAGCCTGAAATTCAAATAGTTATACCTCAGTGCTGCCTCTGCTATTGGCTCACAACTCACCTGGACGACTCTGGGCCGGTGAGAAACACTCAACCGAAGCTGTATCGACTCACAGGCCGCTACGTTGGGACACCTTCACAAGACAGCAGCCAATGAGAGGGTGACATTTGACCGAGTATACGTAGAACTATAAAGTTCATCCTAGAGGTCATTGAACCCGCGAATTTTTCCGGTTCATATCTATCAGGTAAAGATGATCTTTACATAAAGTTTCATAGTTAGTTGTTTTTTTACCGATTGACCCGGAAAAGGGTCAAACATAGTTAAAGTCTCGTTGATATCAAGTTCCTTCTGAGTCGAGATTAGGATTAATCAATGACGGAATGAATACACGAGTGTTTAAAGACAGTAAACATTATTTTTTTTTTTTTTTTTTTGGAAATGGAACACAAATATTCGAGTAAAATTACAGGCATTTGTAAATTTGTACGTTTAACTTAAAACAACTTTATCACTGTAAAAAAAAAAAGTGTTCGCAGTAATACTGGCTTCGGGTTATCACCCTGTCATTTATGCTTTGTGTTGTCCCAGTACTTCCGAAAGTTTAAGATATTTTGTAAATCTTTCCGTGAATAGATTTCCAGTATTAACCGCACAAATTAATAAGCATAATGAAGCAACGCATAGTCAAATTATTGAGTATTCGATTATCTTTTCCATTTTTGAAAAAAAAAATATGCTTGAATGGAACATCAATTAAAATATAAAATTATGTGCTAATTTTCGTAATGAAATAGTCAGTCATTATCTCGATGAAAAAAAAGTAAGTATTTCTTGACCATGCAGAAATAACAATATACATGTGTTGTAAAAAATATTTTTTTTGTAGGAGATTTTAAGAAAATATTTCTAGGCAACTGGTTTCCAAAGGGTTCTTTTGTAAAAAAAAAAAGTACATATATTTTGAGAAAACGTACCAACACGAGACCCGTTCGCCACTCGCTTGAAATCAAAACTTTACCCCACCGAGTGACCAACTTTCTGACCATTAAATTGTTTCTACACTGTTTTAAAAATTTTCACCTTTGATTTAAGAAGAGCACGCCGGTTAAAAATTATCCAAACGTATCTTCGTAATTTTACGACTTTCTTCGTAAATTTACGGAATTTGAGTTTACTTACTCTGAACATGAATCTCAAAGAATATTCTTGGAATATTTTTAAAATAAAAAAAACTGGTTATGTCCACAGTAAGAAAACTCTTATTTTGTCCATGTGTGTGTTTATCTTTTTTTTTAGAACAACATAAAACTCGAAAGTTTAAATACGACGTTGTTTCTACGTAGATTCAGTTATTTGAAATTACGAAAAACTATTAGTTTATTTTAAATAAATTGTTCGTTAAAAAATTCGCAAATTTGCTGTAATTTAAAAAAAAGTATCCCCTTAGTGAATATAACGAGTAGGGTCGGGTTTATACGTAAAGAACTCAAAAACGAAAACAACGCAAGATAATTACTGCCGTTTATAAAAACAAGTATTGATGATGCAAAACATTAGAAAACAAATTTCTTCCCTAGGCTTCATTTGATAATTCAAATTATTTTTTTTAAGACGACATATGAAATAGCCATTAGTTTGGTTCATAAAAGTTATTTTCTTTTACTGCGTGAAAGTTTCAATTGAATAACGAGATGAATATGCAAAAAAAAAAAAAAAAATTGTGTTTTTCTATGCAAATTGTGTCTGTGTCTTTAAAAGTTTTCGAAAATTTCACTTACAATTATAGGAAGGCGGAAACGGAAATGTAAAAATTTGAAATAATGCTTCCGTTGCGTATTGCGTCGTTATTGAACCTCTTTTGTGTGTTTTTTGCGTTTATGCGTGACTTGCGCGGTTCATGAACCCAGCATGAATGTGATGAGTACTGCCCATTTCTTATTTCTGCTCAATCTCGTTAGCGAAATACCGTTCATTTAACTTTTTTTCTGCTTCTGTAATCGCTTCGAACAATACACGTGTCACGCAGGCGTAGATGTAGAGAAGAAAAAGCAAGTGAAAACAAATTACCAGCAAATATGATCGACGCGGGCTGCTTTCAAGTTGATCACTTGCTTTGCTAATGAACAGAATTTCGCATTAATGCCAGCGTGCGCCGACAGGATATTAATAATTTTCACGTTATTATGTGCATATATGCAACACGGCTACGTCACAAACAAGAGCCGGTTGGTTTTCGAACAAAACATTTGAGCTCACAAACACCAATTTAAATTATGCATGCACGTCGAACTTTCATCTGTTTGCCTGCATTAGAAAGCAATGAATAACGCATTACATTAAACACCACGAAACTTTAATTTAGATTATTGGAACCTTACAGCTATGATGTGTCAAAAAGGGGGGTTGTCTGTAAAGTCGGTTTACCGACGAAAATTTTACGTGATAACGTCATAAGAAACATTGATGCAAAATTGCATACTTTTAAATTTTAAAATATTATTTACTGTTTTTAAAAATTTAATTTAAATAATTTGTTTAAATATAATCACGAAAATTTAGTTAAAAAGCCCGCCTTAACCTGTTTGATATGATAAAAGATTTTCTCGCACGCTGGTTGGCCGGTTATTGCACGCTCGGCTCAGGCGGAACGTGACAATGAGTCATGCTTTTTCGTGCGTGCAACCGGCGTTCATCGATTTATAAGACGTTATCACGTCAAAAAATAATACTCAAATTTAATGCATCTGCTTTCGTCAAATCTCTGGTTTTAACCAGTTCCTTAAACATATTTTACTGTACTTTAAAATATTGATTCAATGGGGAATTTTGATTCAAAACAATTTTTTTTTGGACATAAGCCATAGCAGTTTTTCACTATTTGTCATGGAAAAAAAACCTGAAGAATGCCAATAAAGAAATAAAAAATGTAAACATAAACCCACAGAGGACAAACCTAAATCAGCTGATAATGTTCGCAGGCTTTCACGGTCATTGTATAAAGTAACTTGGCTTCTGGGTTGTAGCCGTGTACTAGGCGAATAATGCACAGACGTTTCGGTCGACATTGCAGTCGCCATCATCAGGGATCAGTTACCTACTGATATTCTTAACCAGTTGTCCTGCCTTTATATACTCTCGCCTGAGGGCAGGACAACTGGTTAAGAACATCAGTAGGTAACTGATCCCTGATGATGGCGAACTGCAATGTCGACCGAAACGTCGGTGTAATTATTCGCCAAGGACACGGCTACAACCCAGGAGCCAAGCTACTTTAAATCAGCTGATGTCGAACAGATGGACCCAACAACTAAACTAAAATTGTATTATGGACAAAGACATCACAGACGAACACATTCAAACTTAAAATATCAGACAGAACAAGAATTCCGTGGAAGCACGACAATACCTGAAACATAGCAACGGTTTGTCTTATGAAACCTTTGTGTTCGTCGGTGCTGTCGTTTTGTAGTCCATAACGCATGTTTGTTTTCATTCTTTGAGTTCGTATGTTTGCTGCGTTGTGCAGCCTGTGTTACCTGTCTGCATTCACTGTACTCGGTGAATCTGTTTCTCGTCATTGCTATCCCACCGCGTTTGTCTGTTCTGCTATTTTGTAATAGTTAAATTACTTAGACCTCCAATAGTTAAAACTTATTTTAAAACGGTTCCCTGAATAGCCTTCCAGTTTTAAATGGGCACGTTAGTGAGTCCTATATTAAAATAAAATGGCCCAATTATAGAAAATTCGGTTATATTTTACATGGGTTAATAATGAAACATCAATTAAAATTTTAATGACGCACCAATTTTCATAAGAAATACTCAGTATTACCTCAACAAACCTTTTTTATATAAGAAAACAATAACCATAGTCATGTGTTGTACAAAGTTACAATACCTTTTTTTAGTATACATTTCATTATTTCAAATTTCACAAATTCACATTTCAAAATTTCACATTTCACAAATTCACATTTCACAATTTCATATTTCACAATTTCACATTTCACAGTTTCACATTTGGTGTTGCCGTTACAACTATATTGACGTTAGATAATACGACTTGGTCGTGGACCCAAATATTCCAGATTAAAGACCATTCGCTATATAACACAAAACTAAATGAAACTCATTAATCTCTCATCGTCTTCCATGCCACGAATCATTCAAAGTAAATTGCGAGAAAAAAAACCTTTCGGACGAATTTGTGTACGAATTTCCTACGAAACGTTAACGAAATTTATTTCCTTCGTTATTGGAAGCAAATGTTGTCACGTATCACGTCTTTGATGGGTTGGATATATATATATTTTTTATTTTTCCCTCACGAAGACATACGATATGTATTCCCATGCGAATACCAAACATAAAATATGCTAAAAAAAAAAAATCATTCGTTCGAAGTAGGTAAAAGGTTGACAGTGCGAAAGGAAAAAAAATAAAAATTTCCATTCATGAAAAAAATTGAAGTGAAATATTCGGAGATATTTTATGGACATATTGTATTAGCGGATCCTGGAGGGGGAAAGGAAGGAGAAGGGAAGTTTTTGGACGTTGGCAGCCTTGAGGGACATGAAATATCGAGGTAATAAGGGTAGCGCGTTATCCCGTCCAGCGCTATACGGGATGTGATAAGGATAAGGGGTTGGGAGAAAGGGGGTTGCACTCTAGAGAATTGGATGGCCGAAGGGGGTGGTTTTCGAGAGAGGGGGGGGGGGGTTGATAGCAAAGGAAAGGGGGGAGGGTGAAGGGCGCATCAAAGCAACCAGAGGCGATGGATGGCTCGTGTATTGGATTCCTGCGCGATGCTGGCCAATGGACGGGCGAGAAGGAAAGGACACCACACGTCATAAACGCGGTGGCGTCGCACGTTCCTTCGAACAACCGAAACCCCAAACACAAACCCCTACCGAAAAAAAATTCCTTTTTTTCCTTATCCAGAATCTTGAGAAGATACTCCCCCCTCCCCCCTCCCCCACCCCAAACACACACACAGCGTCCGACAACCCACAACTTCTAATGCTTCTCTCTCTTTCTCTCTCTCTCTCCATCCGGCTGTAATCTCACTGTAATCTCACCACCTACTCACCATGAAAGGAAAGCCACGAAGAATCTAGGAATTAGTCTGGAACCCGCTTACACAGACATAAAAATGCGTGTGCGTGGATTCCCCACGCGACAGAAGCGAAAATTCTTGTTTAAATATATTACTAGGCACAGGAAAAAAAATTCCCTTTGGCTGAGGTCGCAGACCGAAATAATATATGCATGTATGCAAGTGTATGTAAGTTTCAAGTATGCAAGTATGCATGTGTACACGCACATAAGTGTGCAAGTATGCTACTTTGCAAGTGTGCAAGTACACAAGTATGCAATAATGCAAGTATTAAAAGTATGCAAGAGTTTTAAGTATATGCACGTGTGTAATTATGCAAGCATGCAATTATGCGAGTGTGCAGGTAAACGAGTTATCTGCGCTATTTTTTACCTCTCTCTTTTCGTCACCTCCTCCTCTACCTGGTTCCCCCACCACGTACCTAAATAAACTCCCCTCATGCGATCGGAATTTTTGTAACGCTCGAAAAATTGTAGCCCCCCCCCCCCCCCCCTCAGCACAAAAGTTTCACTTCACAAAAATTTTCTGTGCCGTTGCAAAGTATTGCTTTGGAAAACAGTTGAAAAGAAAAAGTTTGTAATACTAGGAGAAAGATACTGTAATATTGTACAACACTTGGCTATATTTAGTTTTATAGTGATTATTAATATGCGCAGTTAATACTGTAAATATATTACCGGAACGGTTTCCTAACCAATTTAACTATTGGAGGTACTGGGACAACCAGAAGCATAATTGCCCAGGCAAGATTCTAAACCCAGTAATACTGCAAACAATATTTTGTGTTGATACTAACTATTGTTTTCACGTGAATGTAAAAAATAAAAAAAAATATATATCAATAATGTGGCATGAATACTTCTGTTCCATTAAATAAAATTACAGTGTACATAGTGTAGACAATGTTTCGTAAAATAACATCACGTGATTTAAAACCTGCTCGTGGCATTCGAAAATGGTCGGATGAATATATGTTGTTCTGTTCCTGTATTTCGTTTTTTAAGATTGTGTAGATTCTTTAAAGTTCTCAAGGGACTTCTGCGTTACAATTCCATTTCATTTTCCCGCAATATGATGATAAGGTCACCGCTCATATCTCATAGTTTCCCTGTGCACGACGATAAAATCTGCTCGCAAGTCCACAGCCTTGCGCTTAAAGGCGACACCGAGCTAGAAGCACCAGCAAGCGTCGCCCTTACCACAACGCTTTCCTAGCACAAGTTCACCCTTGACCATTGAGATTGTTACATATGGCTAAAAGACGAAACAGTCCAACGTAAAACAAATTGTAGCTAAAAAAAATTGTTAACAGTAAATCAGGAAGGTAATATTATAATCACATACGATTATCTCTATTATTTTATATTTGTTTGAATTCTACGTAAAATAATTTTCTTTTTGCTACAAACACTTTCGCTTGTAACACTGACATTCATATCAATAGTTACTAGAATCGTTATAAAAAATAATTGCACTGTTTTAAAATTCACGGAAGGTAGGCTTATTTTAACCGGTTCACCACTTTAATTAGAACGTCCCAACATCGAACACTCATAACTTAGAATTATTAAATAAAAACCACATAACTTAGGACTGTCATAAGTTAGAACGATCATAACTTAAAACATCCAACACAAAAACACACAACTTATAAAGTAATAATTTAGGACTATCACATCTTTGAAACACACAACTAATAATCATCACAACTTAGAAAAAAAATCCCTTTTGGCACAGCTTACAGACGTACGTAGATTTCGAAGTCCCTAATTAATCTGGAAATATTTTGGAAACGTCTATACATTAAAGGCGATATATTGTACTACTACAAGATTATTTGTTTTTTTGGAACATTTCACCGGCAATCTTAGACCAGGGGAGTATTAAAAACAAACTGGACACGTTACACGGAACAATTGCTCCCGATGTACAATAATATATATTTATTTATCTAGTTTATATCAAAGCTTTGTAATGCACATCGTTAAAAAAATTGATAATTTGACAGGTTCGAATATTAACAACAAAAAATTCCACTGCTTAATTTATTATAATTTCTCACGTTAAAATACTTTTGGATATGTTACACAAAACGATTTTTTCAGGGTTGGCGGGGGGGATGTTTCTCAAAGTTTTATGCGTGTTTTCGAAATCAAATTTATGTTGGTCGTTATACATGTTTGCATCACAAAACAATCCGTTCTTTTTTATATATCAGTTTTGTTACGAATGCAGGCAGGACAGCGGCGCGCGCAGGTTCGGAGCTGGCTGGCGGCCCCGCACGGCCTCTGACGTCAAGATGCCGCCGCAACATGAGACGTGCCGCGCGCGCCTGGTGGATTACAAGGGTCTTCGCTTCCCCTCCCTCCTTTCCAAAATCTCCCCGCGCGGCGCTCTGTCTCGGCGCAGTTATCTGACACCTGACAGCTGGGGAGCTCCGCAATCAATAAACCTGTGCAGTAAAATCTTTAATTGGGCCATCCATTTACGAACCCAGTAGTTTTTCCCACAACGATCATTATTCATTTTAATAAGCCGTAACATATTTTTGACGTGATAACGTCTTATAAACCGATGAACGCCGGCTGCACGCGCGAACAATTTCTCACGTTCCGCCTGAGCCGAGCGCGCAAGAATCGGCCAACCACCGTGCGAGAAAATCTTCTATAATATCAAACAGGTTAAGGCGAGCTTTTTTTAAACTAATTGTTCGTGATTATATTTACAACAAATTATTTAAATTAAATATGCAAAAAAACTGTGAATGATATTTGAAAATTAAAAAAGTTTGCAATTTTTCATTATTTTTTTCTTATGTCGTTATCGCGTAAAATTATCGTCCGTAAACCTACTTTACAGACAAGCCATTTTTTTACTTTGGAACGCGACCTATAGATCAGTAAGTAGAGACCGGACAATTTCGCGGGTTAATTTCGTGATATGCTAAAATCCAAATAATTATACCGTTGAGCCGCTTCTGCTATTGGTTCACTGTTAATATGTAGTACTCTTGGCCAGTTAGAGAAAATCAATCAAAGAGGTATCCAACCACAAGTTACCCACTTGAGACGCCTCATAATTCAGTACCCAATGAACGGGCGCCGTTTGACCAAGTAGGCGGAGGATCGTGGAATCTATCCTTGGAGGTCATTGAACTCGCGAATTTTTCCAGTCTCTAGCAGTAAGGAACAGAAAACGTTCGACGGACGGTGGATCGAGTGTGCTCGACGCAGAAGTCAAAAGGCGCATGCGCCTCGCGGTGTATCTTCACGGCGCACAGACCTGGTTTAGCGCCGCCGCGGTCGCTGAATAAGTGAATCCGCCGAGGGGAGAGACGTCAGCGTTGGACGTGAGGAATGCCGTGTGTGCGGTTCCCGCTGCGGGAGTTACGCCCCGTCCGATGTTCATCCCGTGGAGAACCCCGCACCTCTCCCTCGCAGACTGTTATTTCACGGGGAGGGGAGTCCAGTTAACAATCCCGAGACCGGCCAACAGATATATCTCTCTCCCTATATCCTCTAACCCCAATCTCTCTCTGTCTCTCTCTGTCTCTCTCTGTCTCTCTCTTTGTTTCTCTGTTTGTCTATCTCTTTCTCTCTCTCTCTGTCTCTCTCTGTATCTCTATTTGTTTCTCTCTTTGTCTATATCTTTATCTCTCAACCTCTCTCTATGTCTCTCTCTTTTTATCCTCTCTCTATCTCCTCTAACCCCAATCTCTCTCCGTCTCTCTGTGTCTCACTCTTTGTTTCTCTCTTTGTCTATCTTTTTCTCTCTCAGTCTCTCTATGTCTCTCTGTGTCTCCCTCTCTATATCCTCTCCCCTTCTCTCTGTCTCTCTCAGTCTTTCTCTCTGTCTCTCTCTCGGGTAGTTCGTCCTCGACCCCGGCTGAGAACACACTCGCTACTCGCTACTCGCTACTGAACCAGTAGCTGCGGGACCCACATGACACCTGTCACTGTCTTGTGGTGGTCGCCGTGGTCGAGAGGTTCACTCGAGACGGCAGTCTGCTGGAACGAACTTCATTTGGCCGAAATGTCGGAGAAGAAATAATAATTAAAAACGACCACCGTCGGCCCAATGTCTAGGGGCATGCAGATTTCGCGAAAAGATTCCGAGACTAGACGAAAGTTTAAAACACTGTGACACCGTCTGTGCTTCTTGATCGGTAGAGTCCGGAAAAATTCGCGGGTTCATTTCGTGATATGCTAAAATTCAAATAATTATACCGTTGTGCTGCTTCTGCTATTGGTTCACTGTTAATATGTAGGACTATTGGCCAATTAGAGATAATCAATCAAAGAGGTATCCAACCACAAGTTACCCACTTGAGACGCCTCATAATTCAGTACCCAATGAACGGGCGCCGTTTGCCCAAGTAGGCAGAGGATCGTGGAATCTCTCCTGGAGGTCATTGAACTCGCAAATTTTTCCAGTCTCTAGCAATGACCCTTCTTTTGTTTAAAAGCTGTGGTAGTTCTATGTTGTAATTTTCTGAAGTTGGGATTCCTGTGCAGAGGCTGACGCAGAGCACACTGCTGCAAGGGAGTGCCACGTGGAATGTTTCCCATGACGCCTCAGTTGCAGGCAGCAGCCGCTAGAGAGCAGTGCAGTCGCGGCCGAATGAAAATGCAGTGTCCACAGTTGGGCCACACAACATAACCGTCAGAACTCCGACTCTATGAGAGAACGGGTTACACCGTGTTTGGGATGTAATCGAAATGCCTCTTCACCTTGTAATTTTTGACGTGACAATGTCTAATAAATCGATGAACACCGGCTGAACGCACAAAAAAGTTTCCCATTACGCACATTGTCCCGTTACGCTGTGTCCCGTTACGCTCATTGTACGCTTGCGCCGCATCTCTCTCTCTCTCTTCTACTCGATTGGAACAACCATCGATTTGACTTTTTCGAGGCACATTAATTAAACTTGAAACACTCCCATTCGTTTTCTACTTTTCCTATCATTGTCCTATCCTTAACAGAATAACACAGATGGGAAGAAGTTAAATAGCAAACATGTATAAAAGTTATAGTTAAAATAATCTCTTCGTTAAAGTAATAAACATATTTGAATTAATGTGTGCCAATAAAAGTAAATTTATTAATTCAATTGTAGATTTCATTTCACTCCTTCTTTGTACCCATACATAATAGTGATAATTCAATAAAAATGATTAAATTTTATTCATAAAAGTATGCAATCATTTCATCAATGTTTTGTTTTGACGTTGTCACGTTAAACTATCGTCCGTAAACCGACTTTACAGACAACCATTTTTTTTTAACAAGACTCGATTGATTAGATATTAGAAACAGTTCGCATTCTAAATTTAACTTTTATCAATAGTACAGACATATCTGAAGGACACTACGTACCTTCTACATAGAAAAAAGTTCCCAAGTAGGTAGAAAAATAAATAATGTATGTAACAGATTATATGAAAATCACACATTCGAGACTATAAGAGCCCCTGGTTTAACCTGTACGATGGTTCGCACTCAAAAATTAATTTTTTGATAGAGAAGACACGAGTGAAGGACTGTTTTTACCTGCATATTAGAGAAATTTCACATAGTGGGTTTAAAAATAATAAGTTTTTGACAGAAAATTACACATTCGAGGGTTTAAGAGCCCCTTGTTAAAACTGTACACCGTACTTATTTTGGAAATCAGGCGTGGTTTCAGCATTCCCTTCGCATAGTTGCAGTAGAATTTCTTGATATTCAAAATTTTCTAACATAAAATTAAGAAAACAAACTCGTCCTTTCAGCACCAGTACCGGACGATGACTGACGCTTCATAGGAATGGCCATCTTTGCGTCAGCCGTGCTGCATAGGAATCCCACCTTAAGTTACAAACGTTTCCAAGTTCTGTGTTCCGCCGGCGTTACGTGTTTCCAGAAATCACCGAGTACAAAACTGGGCAACCAAAACGTATCTTTAAAAAACGCACAAATTAGTTATTTGAGTATACATTACATCCACAAAATAATTTTCGGAGCCATACCATCAAAACACACTGTGCACAAAATCACACTTCAGTCACACTTCAACACCGAGAAGACTGGATACGAATTAAAAAAAAAAAAATCAGTTATCAGATCAGTTACGTTACCGGCAAACATCTAAATGCTTCAAATTACAACAACGTATAAAATTCCCTACTGTGAACTCCAATGTTTTCCATATATATATATATTTTTTTCATTTTAAATAATAATTTTTTTCCTCCTCACACATGATTTAAATTTTTTTTTCGAATTCTATGTCATCAAAAACCAAATATCGAAAAAAATCGATTATTTAGACAAGGTATATCGATGTATTGATATATCGATGTATCGAATTATATTGTAATCTAGTTATGGATTTATCGATGTATCGATATCTATCTATCAATTTATCGATATATCGATTTATCGATTTTCCCAGTCTCCCAGACGCGCGGTCGTTGCAGGCAGCTACGTGCTGGCGTGGAAGCGCGGGATCGCCATCCTGACGGCCAGCAGCGTGAAGGTGTCGCCCGACGAGCGGCTGCGGCTGGTGGACGGCTACAACCTGGAGATACGCGACGTGGCGCCCAGCGACGCCGGCGACTACACCTGCCAGATCGGCACCTTGGAGCCCAAGGAGATCACGCAGACGCTCGAGATACTCGGTGAGTTTCCCCGGCCGCGAAGGAGCAGTCGAGTTTTCTTTTCAAGTTCGAATATCAAAAACATTCGAAGTCTCGCTTCGAATGTTCGAATATTGGAAACATTTGAAGCTTCACTTCGAATGTTCGAATATAGAAGAAAACTGGATTTCTCACTTCGAATGTTCGAATATCGAAAAAAATCGAAGTCTCAATTCGAATGTTCGAATCGAACAATAGTCAAAACTGAAATAATCGATTCTTTAAAGTGGAAACAGATTATTTAAAAAAAAGTCTTACCTAGAATATTCTATTCAGAAATGTGTGTAATGTTTTTTTTAAGGTCGATTCTTTGAAGTTGAATCAGAATATTTCGAAGGGGGGAAAATTTTTCTTACCTATAATCTATTCCGAAAAGTTTTCGAGTTTTGTATTTAAAGTTCGAATCTGGAAAATTGTCTTACTTTGAATGTTCAAATACAATTATAAAACCTTTAAATATCGATCCTTTAAAGTGACTGACCCAAATTTTTCTGAACTATAAAAATGTCTTTAACTGGAATGCTATTTCCTAAAAATTGTATAATTTGTTTTTTTTTTCCTTTTAATTGTGAATCCAAAGTATTCATAGGCCTATCTGAAACGTTAAAAAAACATCTCTCGGAGTCAAATGCGTGATTTTTTTTTACTCCCGCGAGTGTTGGTAACATGAGACGGCAAAAAGAGGAAGGGGGGTTATGATAGCCAAGCTCGGGGATGCAACACAACGCCGAATACACAAACGCCGAAAAATGTTATTGCAGGACTGCCACAAAGGTTAGGTTAGGTAAGACTAGGTTAGGTTAGGTTAGACTAGGTTAGGTTAGACTAGGTTAGGTTAGACTAGGTTAGGTTAGGTTAGGCTAGGCTAGGCTAGGTTAAGTTATGTTAGGTTATATTACGCTAGGTTAGGTAAGGTTAGGTTTGATTGTGGTATTTCGGCGTTAAGGTACATTTAAGAAACACACACAAATTCATTCAGTTGTTATTTCGGCGTTGTGGTACACAGCAGTTTTCTAGCTGTCGGCGTTGTTGTCAATTTTGACATTCGGCGTTATGGTATTTCGGCGTTGTGGTAACGACCCAGGAGGTGGTCGGGGCGCAACTAACGAGACTTATAAAAAAATACAAGTCAAAAATTGGTTGTCTGTAAAGTCGGTTTACAGACGATAGTTTAACGTGACGTCATAACAAAACATTAATGAAATGATTGCTATACTTTTATGAGAAAAAAATATCAAAATTTTTATTGAAATATCACTATTTTGTATGGATACAAAGGAGGAGTGAAATTAAATCTACAATTTAATTGATAAATTTACTTTCATTTTCACTCATTAATTCAAATATGTTTATTACTTTAACGAAGAGATTATTTCAACTATAACTTTTATAACATGTTTGCTATTTAACTTCTTCCAATCTGAGTTATTCTGTTAAGGATAGGACGATGATAGAAAAATTAGGAAACGAATGGGAGCGTTTCAAGTTTAATGTGCCTCGAAAAAAGTCAAATCGATGGTTGTTCCAATCGAGTGGAAGAGAGATAGATGCCGTGAAAGCGTACAATGAGCGTAACGGGACACAACGTAACGAGACAATGTGCGTAACGGTACAAGTTTTTTTCGTGCGTGCAGCCTGCGTTCGTCGATTTATTAGACGTTGTCACGTCAAGAACAGCTCTGGGAGCCAAATGCTTGTTTTTTTTTTTTTTTTTTTTACTCCCGCGAGTGTTGGTAACATGAGACGGCAAAAAGGGGTGTTGGGGGTTGGGGGGTTTATGAGAGCTCCACCGTATAATCCAGGAGGTGGTCGGGGGCGTAACGAACGAGATTTATAAAAAAAAAAAATCCTCCGAGACTCGGATAAGAAACACTATCGCACCTTAGCCACAACACATTCATTCTCTGCTGCACTATTTTTCCCCGTCGCCTGGCGGGAAACCTAACTCTTCAGCTCTCGGGAGGGATAAACATCAGGTGGAGCAATGAACGTGGACTCAACGTAGCAACAGGACACGCGCTGCGCTGCGGGAAACCCCGCGAATAAAAAACCCAGAGCTTTTATTTTTTCCCTAACCTAGCTTAAAGCTATGAGCAGGGGCACCCGTACCTTTGAATATATATACTGTATAGAAGTCGCCAGCCCAGGTTAAAATTTCTAATACGGTTTTGAGGTAGTTGGTTAATTCATCGCCGCAATCGCCACCATCTCTAGGGAATCGACTTGTGGTGGTCCCTAGCGGACAAGTGTCGAACTCTTCAAACACCCCTTCCCCCTCCCGTTGAACGACCTTGAGCTGCAGTGAATGATTGGTGGGGGGTGCGGGGAATGACAGCGGGCGACAGGGCTGCGCTCTAACGTGTAAATAACAACTTAGACGATACAGGGCGTTACGGCAGCTCACTGCAGCGGTGAAGTTCCCAAGCTGCTCATCATACGCTTCTGAAAAACGTAGAGTAAATCCTATCCACTCGCGACTTCTATACAGTATATATATTCAAAGCCTGTACTTCGCTATTTCATTTCATGTCAAGGTATTTCACAAAACACTGTAGCTTTTTTCTAAGAGTCATGGCTAGGGACCGGAAAAAATCGCGGATTCATTTCGTGATGGTCTAGAATCCAAAAAAAAAAAAAAACGTTTGCCCTTTTTCTGCATCAGTGATTGGGCCACAGTTTATCTGAATGATACTCGGCCAATGAAAAACCTTTAACAAAAGAAGTAGGCTATCGAATCACTAGCGTCCCAGTTAACAGGTTGTCACGATTCAGTAGCCAATGAGAAAATGTAATTTTCCCGCGTGCATAGAGGATCATGCAGTATATCCTACAGGTCATTGAAATCGCGAATTTTTCCGGTCTCTAGTCGTGGCAAATTTCGAGGGTGCAGCAGTACGGTTACCACATTCTCATTGGCCCCGTCAAGAGCGGGACGACACCTCTCGCCGACCTCAGCCAATAGCCACAGGAGAATATCTACAGTAATTTGTGAAACACCTTGACAAAAAATGTATTCGCGAAATACAGGTGTCTCTAGCTATGAGTAGAGACTGGAAAAATTTGCGAGTTCAATGACCTACAGGATATACTCCACGATCCTCTGCCTACTTGGGCAAACTGCGCCCGTTCATTGGGTGCTGAATTTTGAGGCGTCTCAAGTGGGTAACTTGTGATGGGATACTTCTTTGATTGATTGTCTCTAATTGGCCAAGAGTTCTACATTGTAACAGTGAACCAATAGAAAAAGCAGCACAACGGCATAATTATTGGAATTTTAGCATATCACTAGGGGCAGGCATTTTTCGCTAATAAATCTTAAAGCCTATTAGACTGCAACAAGGTACACCCGCAACAGTGGTTTCTCCCTTGTGATTGGCGGGCCGTCTGCGAGAGAAGTCATTGCCTTATTTGACCGAGCCACTCAGGATGCGTTTGCTTCCGCATTCAATTACTGTGATTGGTGTTGTAACAAACGACATGCGCCTGAAAGGAATTCACCCAATAACGAAACACAGATGATGCTACAGTGTTTTAACTTATAACTGATCTCGGAATCTTTTCGCGAAATATGCTTGGCCCTACATATCCCGAAATGAACCCGCGATTTATTCCGGTCTCTAGCTATGAGTGTGTGGGAGGGTGTTTACAGTTTATGGGTGCATATTTTATTAAGTTAATAAATGATGCTTCAGTTTAACTAACACGTTAAACTTACGTTAAATTCTGTGCGGTCATTTTTTTTTCAAATCGAACGTATTTACATTACAATAAAATCACGGAGCATTCCTTTATTTGATATTATTTGTGGTAACAACTTTCTTAGAAATCAAAAGTTTAGTGATAACTCAAATTATTATGACTTAAGAAACTACGTTTTTTTTTCCTTCAGCATTTCGTGATTTTATTTTGTACGTTGCCTACATTGTAAAAATAAGTAAGGCCCGGTATAGAATATTACTTTAGAAGTCATCGAGTCGTAGCGAATGTTTGGGGGGAAAGTAAAGTCTTTTAAGGAAATATTATTACGGAATAATGTGCGTGGATGGTAATGTTATTGATTGATGTGAATTTCCTCTCTGAAAAGGCGGACATGAATTTTTTTATCTCTTCCCGCGGAAAGAGTAGATAGTCGCTAGTTTCGCTGGTAGGAGATCCATTTCGGAAGTTTTCATCACCGACATTAAAAATAATGCTGTGGTACAGACCTGGTCGTTTGCCATAACCCTGTAAATCATCTACCAAACTAAACTAAAACTTAAAAAAAAAAAAAAAAGACCACAGTGAGGTGTAAACATCTAACATCGGTAAGGAGAAAATTCACGTATTTTTTTTCTGTTGCAAATAAACTCACACAAAACTCGTACACAAAATTCAGCGTAGAATTCTTTAAAATAAAGCCAAGCGTGATAAAAATGCCAAAAAAATTTTGATTCAACTACATGTCTGGACGCGAATCCACGTATTCTCCATAATCGCCGCTAGAATTCGCTACCGGAGCAGCTACGTCGACTATCGAATGATCCCATTCGCAGACCGAAAATTTTAAACTGTATAATGGAACAGCTCCGATGACAGAGAAACTACTTGAAACAATAAGTAGTTATAAACTCCTACTTTGCACCTGATTATCGACAAAGAATTTAATTAAAATAATGTTGGAATTCAATTAAACAGTTAATAGTCTACTATAAAGGTTCCCCTTTGGCTTTGTGAACTTTGATTCGTGGCAATCGTCACAGATGGCAGCACCTTGGTTACACATTTCCGTTCCATGCGACTTCAGTTACATTCACGATTTTCTCCGGTCAAATGCCGAATTACAAGAGCCAAGATGTTTACAAATTTAAAAATATTGAAACTGAAATCATTAAATTTGTAAATTCTAAATCGAAAGTGCAATTAAAAATTATTAATGAAAATAATATCAATACGCAGAGACGATAAGTGTTTTCTTTAATTTACGTAACTGTTCATTGTTCGCGCTGCCTTTCTATCTCCTCGACCATATCATCATCGTTATCATTGTGTTTTGTGTATGTTATTATTATTATTTCTTTATGTAATATTTGTTAAGTGCCCGCCTGTTAAAGGCTTTGACTGTTGGTAGGCACTCAAATAATAATAAATATATATATATATTTATTTCCTCTGCTTTAACAAAAGATTCCTCTGGAAAACAAGTTGCCGTAGTGACTAGCGCGTGACGCTTCAAGAAAGGCGTTGTAACTCTTAAATATACATGCCTGTTTTTTTTCCTTTATTTTGTTGTATAATGAGTGCAGTTACTAAAGGAAAGCTACCGGTACTGGTACTGGAACAACACAAAGCATAAATGCCATCAGTTTTTGACGTGACGTCTAATAAATCTATGAACGCCGGCTGCACGCACGAAAAAGTGTCCCGTTACGCACATTGTCCCGTTACGTGGTGTCCCATTGCACTCATTGTACGCTTGCGCCACATCTATCTCTCTTCCATTCGATTGGAACAACCATCGATTTGACTTTTTCGAGGCACATTCAACTTGAAACACTCCCATTCGTTTCCTACTTTTCCTATCATCGTCCTATCCTTAACAGAATAACACAGATTGGAAGAAGTTAAATTGCGAACATGTATAAAAGTTATATTTAAAATAATCTCTTCGTTAAAGTAATAAACATATTTGAATTAATGAGTGCAAATAAAAGTAAATTTATCAATTAAATTGTAGATTTCATTTCACCCCTTCTTTGTATCCGTACAAGATAGTGATAATTCAATAAAAATGATTCAATTTTATTCATAAAAGTATGCAATCATTTCATCAATGTTTTGTTATGACGTTGTCAATTTAAACTATCGTCCGTAAACTGACTTTACAGACAACCAATTTTTTTGCTTCCCACGCAATCGCTGCGATTCGTGGTCCGACAGAACACACGCATCAGGAAAGAAATCCAACGATGATGCAGTATTTTAACACAAAACTAGTTCCAAAAATTTTTATTTTTTTTCACGAATAGAACATGCCACCTGATAGGCCTACACACCCAAATTACTTCAGCGAATAAACGAATTATTTATATTTCTATCCCTCGCATATTGCTTATTTAAAGCTCCATATATTTTACTATCATTCTTAGGTTAATTACATTAAAGATTTGCTAGCATTGAACACTGTTTTTTATATAAAATATACTTGACGTTCTTTAAGTTATTCTTATGTAACGGGGAATATTTAATTGAAATATATTGCAAATTCACACTTATTGGTTGTCATAGAAAATACCTCAAGTATGGCCAATAAATATTAATATAAAAAAACAAGCCAATATCAGCTGGCGTAAGAAATTAAATACAGAAAATTAAAGACCGCACCTACGATAACAGTGGGTTAATAATGACTGAAACAGTTGCAAAAAAAAAGTAAAGTTTCCCCCCCCCCCCTTTTTTCCATGTATTTACCGTTTCTTTTTCCAACTGTCAGACTACTATGTTTTTCTACGGAATTCCCTGTGCTGTTTGAGCACGTAACATTTGACATCATTTGATATCGGATTGTTTTCAATGTGTTTGTGTATTCGTATTTGACGTCCATTCTTGAGGTTTTCACGTGACAATATATACGAACGAGCATTGGCCCATGTACATGAAATAATTTTAAATTTTAAGTCTACGTTCCATGTTCTGAATGGCATAAAACTTATAAAAATGAAAAAAAAAGGTTCGGCTTTATTAGCTTTTGTGGGACATTTTATTATTTTTAACCAAAAAAACTATAAATTTGGTAAAAAAATTTTTTATGGAATCAACAGTCTATATTTTACCTAGCTGTAAGAACTAACGAAACAAACATAGAGAATAATCACGACGCTAAAAGTCAGGTGAAACTTGTAACTACGAATAGACTATTTGTCTGACTATTTACTAACACAAATAACAAGTAGCGATCGACCTGGAAAGACAAGGTTCACTACAGAACATTAAATGCGACGTCGATAGAAATTGCCCCTTGGTAACAAAAAAAAAAGCTTGAAAACCCTTCAAAAACAATAACATGGTGCGTAAAAACCATAAACCCAACCTCTAAAAAAACCACTATTTACGTATTACTATTCTCGCAATAGCTACATTTAATTTTATTTTTATCGGGATCGCCTTCAGGTAGACAGCGAATTTACCACTGAAATGAACTGTTGTAAAAGTATATATTTAAATATATATACTAAATAGAGACCTGCAAAATTCGCGGATGCGTTGACCTCTAGGATAGACTCCACAGTCCTTTAAATACTCGCAGAAATGACACCTGTTCATTGGCTACTGACGCGTGAGACGTCTCAACTAGGCTGTCCGTAATTCGGCACTTTCTTGGTTTAGTGTTTCCCATTGGCTCACAGTTCCCCGGATAAAATGTGGGCCAATCGCAGAAGCGGTACGAAGGTATATTTGTTTTGATGCTAGCCTACGCGAAATGAATCCGCGAATTTTGTATATCTCTAATAATAAGGTAAATGCAGCTATACTACTTAAAAAAATATGTATTCTATGTTGTATATTTTTATTATTATTATCAATAAGCTCTCACATCTGCGTTACAGACGAAAATTAATGTCAGATCCAAAGTGATCTCTCCACATTCAATACGGGATCTCGAACCGAATATGCCGTACAAAGCGTACTGAAAAATTAATATCCATTAGTTTTGCGGGTGGTAATGGGGGAGAAGGGAAGGGGAAGAGTATTAAAGAGAGTAGGTACAGCAAAAGTGAAAATATACGCATATGTAGACGCTAATGGCTCCGTCCCAGACGTGACCCCCGGAGTGGATTGTCTTGGATGCAACGAACGCACGCACGGAAAAAAAAAAAAACCATACCGCGGTGTTCCAAAACAAATGAACATCGCTGCTCGCCGTCTGTAGCTCGGAATGATGCGAAGCCTTCATTTCACAGACGAGAGAGCCACACCCGAAGTTCCCCGAAGTTCATGCTCGCTTTTTTTTTTGTATAAACCGGCGTGGCATTAAATTTTGCGGTCGGTTAGAATAGGTTAGCTACATTATAAATACTTTAAATATTTTGGATGGTTGGTTATATTAGGTACGTAAGTATAGCTACATTAAAAATACTGTAAAATAATTTTATGGTTGCACTGCAAATAAGTTTTTAATATGTAGCTATCCAGGGCTAGGAAACCGTTTACATGATTTCACAGTATCTTTAATGTAAGATATCCTAATTAAATCAACCGTCCACAATGTTTTAAAGTATTTATAATGTAGCTAACATAACCTAATTGACCATTAGTTATCATGAGTTACAAAGAACCAAAAAAAAAAAACCGAAGATGCACGATCGGGCGTTTGGCTCTCTCGTCTGTGAAAAGAAGGCTTCCCCCTCGGAATGATGGAAGGTTGTTTTCGAGAGGTCGAAGCAAGTGATCGAGGAGTATCGATCACAGGGTCGAGGAGATAGAAAGGCAGCGCGGACAGGCAGTGAGCGACGGTAAATTAGATGCTGAACTCTTTCAAAAATTTTGAATAAGTGGCGACGAACAATGAACAATTATTACGTGAAACCCCGCAGTCGTGAAGTTAAGGCGCGTACAAACGCTAGGAAAACCACAGGGCGTTGACGATGCCGAATGTCACGGGATTCCGTTCGCTTCGCTGACGTTCGTTCAGAAACCGGCCGGATACTCATCTCTCTCTCTCTCTCTCTCTCTCTATATATATATATATATATATATATATATATATCTTTATATATATATTTCTTGTGTGCGTGTGTATGTCACTGATCTCCTCCTAGACGGCTGGACCGATTTTGATGAAATTTTGTGTGTGAGTTCACGGGGATTCGAGGATGGTTTAGATTCACAATTGGACTTTTTATCTCGATTCTGAGTTAAGAAAAACTAAAAAAGAACACGCTTTAAAAGCAAAAATTGCAACGAATTATTAGAAGCCATTAAGTTTTGCTATTGTAAGGAACTAAGTAGAGAGTAAGAAAAAAATAAAGATCCTGACAGTTTATAGCGTCGCCATATTTATTTCAATTTTCAATACCCTTTTTTTATATTACAATTTAAATTGCAGAAAAAAAATAATTTTTCATAGCCACACAAATAGTGAGGATGGTTTAGATTCACAATTGGATATTTTATCTCGATTCTGAGTTAATAAAAACTAAAAAAACACGCTTTAAAAGCAAAAATTGCAACGCATTATTAGAAGCCATTAAGTTTTGCTATTGTAAGGAACTAAGTAGAGAGTAAGAAAAAAATAAAGATCCTGACAGTTTATAGTGTCGCCATATTTGTTTCAATTTTCAATACCCTTTTTGTATATTACAATTTAAATTGCAGAAAAAAATCATGTTTCATAGCCACACAAATAGTGAGTGTGTGTCATTTCTCTATGTCCACGAGGTCTCGCCGCGTCAATTTTCTCCTTGGAGCGAACCCGTCCGCTTAATTAAATAAACAGCTTTTATCGCTGAATGATTTCATGATTTATTTAACGAAAATATGCTCTCATAAAAAAATTAGTTAGATAGACATTCAATAGGTGTCTTTCTCTCACTCTCTCTCTCTCTCTCTCTCTCTCTGAAATGTATGTAGCTTGCTCGCGGGTCAGTAATGCAGACAATCTTTACATTCTAGCTCAAGACGGAAAAAAACAGTAAATGTGGTTTACAAAGACATTTTATGAAGTGACTTCCCGTCATTACATTTGAAAGTAGAAACATATTTACTCAAAATTTAGGTAGTAACATATTTTTATTGCAAAGACTGAAATAGAGGTGAGAAAAATTATCATTTGTGAACATAAGAAAACTACTACAACTGTATCAACTGTTATGTTATAATGTTTAAATTTCTAAATGGTGCAAGATAATACAAAATTCCATGCGGAAAAAGTCGTGGGCAGCAGATACGTATAGTTATAGGTGTGGGGCTATGCATGCTGATTTTTCATATACTGCATGGATGCGAACACGTAAGAATAATCTATCTATCTTACTATAATGAAACAGTACTTTTCTGTCTGTCTGTTTGTACACGATTTTGATGAAATTTTGTGTGTGAGTTCACGGGGATTTGAGGATGGTTTAGATTCACAAGTGGATATTTTATCTCGATTCTGAGTTAAGAAAAACTAAAAATACATGCTTTAAAAGCAAAAAAAAACTAATCATTGTTGATAATTAGCCTCCATGGCAACGGGCTTTTGCATTGTTGTTGCCTTCTGCGTAACCATGGGAAAGGTTTTTGGTAACGGCAGTGGCGTGCCCAAGAGGAGGGGTATGTATAATGAGAAGATACAAAATGTCCAGCGTAGAAATACTTACCGCCATATCCATATCTCACAAAAAGTACATTTGGGCAGGACAATGTCTGTCGGGTCCGCTAGAAAGATATATAGAGATATATATGTAGAAAGATATATAGAGAGATAGAGATATAAATAGAAAGATAGAGAGAGTTATAGAGATATACATAGAGAGATAGAGAATTAGAGAGATAAAGAGAGATGCTTAGTATACGTTTAAAAAATTACAAAAAAAAATTGATTGAGGCATTGCAACGCATGCCGGGCATTATCTAGTATATATATATATATATATATATATATATATATATATATCCTCTGCTTTGCTTTCTCAAAAGATTCCTCTGGAAAACAAGTTGCCAAAGTGACTAGCGCGTTACGCTTCAAGAAAGCGTTGTAACTCTTTAATATACATGCCAATGTTTTTGCTTTTATTGACATAACAACGTCTAATAAATCGATGAATGCCGGCTGCACGCACGAAAAATTGTCCCGTTACGCAAACTGTCCCGTTACGCTGTGTCCCGTTACGCTCATTGTACGCTTGCGCCGCATCTATCTCTCTTCCACTCGACTATTTATAAAGTGAAGTGAACAGTTAATGTGGTTTTCGTTGCTTATTACAACAATAATTTCGGCAATAAAGGTTAATTATTATTCCATTTTAATAATCTGATTACTAGTATAATTTTAAATATTTATTCCTTAATTAATAAAATAAAAATGATCAAATTTTATTCATAAAAGCATGCAATCATTTCATCAATTTTTTGTTATGACGTTGTCACGTTAAACTATCGTCCGTAAACCGACTTTACAGACAACCAATTTTTTTGTTGCATCATGAGTGCAGTTACTACAGGAAAGCTACTTGTAGGTACTGGTACTGGTACTGGAACAACACAAAGCATAAATGCCATCAGTTTTTTTTTTTTTTTTAATTATGTGAAACACCTTAGTTCTTTGTATACTGCATTTGGTAGAAACATTTTCGTGAATGGAACGGAAGTCACGTAGAACGAATATATGTAACCACGGTGCTGCCATCTGTGACGTATGGCGCGATCCAAAGTTAACAAAGCTAAAGGGAAAATTTATGGTATTAACAGTTTGATGAATCTTAACAAGATGGGCAGCATTTTAATGAATTTTCCTTTTTTGAAAATCATGTAAAAAGCCTAGTATTTTTCGCTTTTCTTCTAGCCGTTTCATTATAGAGTTTAAAATTACGGTTTGCAGAATCTAATGATTCGATAATCGACGTAGCTGCTTCGGCAGAGAATTCTAGCGGCGGGTGTGGAAACTACGTGTTATTCACGTCAAGAAATGCATTTGAAACAGAATTGTCGTAAATTTATCCAGTTCGACATTTTTTTTTTTTTTAAGAATTCAACGTTATATATTGTGTCCGTGTTTCGTATTATAAATGTATTATTGTAACATGAGATTACATGAATTGGCTGGTTACGGAGGTTATGTGTTACACATATCTGGCCGGTAATGAAAAATTCGTTCACATGTTTTGATTTTAATTTTTTTTTTTTTCGAACCCAGTAGAAGTGTTGTGAAACTGATTCCTCTTGAGAACCGGAATCGCTAAATCTCTATATCGGCGTCAATTTCCCCCCAGATTTCCGTACTCGCAGCATATAAATAATCGGCTGGACTCTTGCCGGAACACCCAATTACCGACGACTTTATCGACGTGTGTTTCTCGGAACAAGCCAATTAGCAGTCAACGAGCCACCACATTCGCACGCAATATCCGCATTGGTTTCCGGAACTTTTCGTGCCGTGAATAGGAACTGATGTTCACAGCTTACAGCAACCGTTTATTTATTGTTTTATTTTTTTTTGTTTGGAAAATTCGAATGCGTATTGCTTGTAACCTGAAAATAAAATTGCTTCTAATTTCATGCTCAAAATGTGGCCTAAATATTTTAGAGAAAGGTGGAGAGAGGGAAAGAGAGGGAGAGAGAGGGAGAAAGAGTTGGAGAGGGGTAGAGAGGAGAGAGAAAGGGTAGTATGAGAGAGACGGAGAGAGAGGGAGAGGGAGAGAAGGGAGAGAGAGTGGTAGAGAGGAGAGAGAGTGGAAATGATAGAGAGGGAATGAGAAAGAGGGAGCGAGAGAGGGAGAAAGGTATAAGGGAGAGAGAGATAAGGGAGAGAGAAAGATAGAGAGGGAGAGAGAGGGAGAGAGAGAGGAAGATAGAGAGGAGAGAGAGAGGTAGAGAAAGTGGTAGAGAGAAGGAGAGAGAGGGAATGAGAAAGAGGGAGAGAGATAAAGGAGAGAGGGAGTGAGAAAGGTAGAGAGATGGGAGAGGGGTAGAGAGGAGAGAGAAAGGGTATGAGAGAGACGGAGAGAGAGGGAGAGGGAGAGAAGGGAGAGAGAGTGGTAGAGAGAAGGAGAGAGAGTGGAAATGATAGAGAGAGAATGAGAAAGAGGGAGCGAGAGAGAGAGAAAGGTATAAGGGAGAGGGATAAGGGAGAGAGAAAGATAGAGAGGGAGAGAGAGGGAGAGAGAGAGGAAGATAGAGAGGAGAGAGAGAGGTAGAGAAAGTGGTAGAGAGAAGGAGAGAGAGGGAATGAGAAAGAGGGAGAGAGATAAAGGAGAGAGGGAGTGAGAAAGGTAGAGAGATGGGAGAGGGGTAGAGAGGAGAGAGAAAGGGTATGAGAGAGACGGAGAGAGAGGGAGAGGGAGAGAAGGGAGAGAGAGTGGTAGAGAGAAGGAGAGAGAGTGGAAATGATAGAGAGGGAATGAGAAAGAGGGAGCGAGAGAGAGAGAAAGGTATAAGGGAGAGGGATAAGGGAGAGAGAAAGATAGAGAGGGAGAGAGAGGGAGAGAGAGAGGAAGATAGAGAGGAGAGAGAGAGGTAGAGAAAGTGGTAGAGAGAAGGAGAGAGAGGGAATGAGAAAGAGGGAGAGAGATAAAGGAGAGAGGGAGTGAGAAAGGTAGAGAGATGGGAGAGGGGTAGAGAGGAGAGAGAAAGGGTATGAGAGAGACGGAGAGAGAGGGAGAGGGAGAGAAGGGAGAGAGAGTGGTAGAGAGAAGGAGAGAGAGTGGAAATGATAGAGAGGGAATGAGAAAGAGGGAGCGAGAGAGAGAGAAAGGTATAAGGGAGAGGGATAAGGGAGAGAGAAAGATAGAGAGGGAGAGAGAGGGAGAGAGAGAGGAAGATAGAGAGGAGAGAGAGAGGTAGAGAAAGTGGTAGAGAGAAGGAGAGAGAGGGAATGAGAAAGAGGGAGAGAGATAAAGGAGAGAGGGAGTGAGAAAGGTAGAGAGATGGGAGAGGGGTAGAGAGAGAGAGGGAGAGAGATGAAGAGAGAGAGGGGGAGAGAGGTAGAGAGTGGGAGAGAGAGGGATAGAGAGAAAGGTAGAGAGTGGGTGAGAGAGGTTGAGAGAGGGGGTGAGGGGTAGAGAGAGTGGGAGAGAGAGGGATAGAGGTAGAGAGGGGTAGAGAGAGAGGGAGAGGGGTAGAAGGAGGGAGAGAGAATGAGAGATATGCGAAGCCAGCAACCCCTCAGGGGATGTCGCCCTGGACCCCGACACTACCTGTTGATTATCGATCCTCGGCGAAGGGAGAGAGCCCTTACCCCGGAACTGGTAAGCCCTAACCCCTCCAAAGCCACCCCTACACCCCTTCACCAACCCCTCGGGACACTCGCACCCCCACTCCTGCGTATCCGAACCACCCTCTTGCGGCCTGGGAGGCTACGCCTTCACGGCAAGGGAGGAAGCCCTTGCCACACCCCCTCTGGTACACACGCTCCCCGCTTCCGACCGTAATCGACCCTTATACTACGTTATTACACAATTATACCCCTAAGGGATGGAAAAAAAAAGGAAAACATGGTTTTTACGAAATTAAAAAAAAACTCCAAAGAAAATCAAACGTAAGTTAAAATGTAAAAAGAAA
The DNA here is from genome assembly GCF_032445375.1 of Bacillus rossius redtenbacheri. Lineage (NCBI taxonomy): Eukaryota > Metazoa > Arthropoda > Insecta > Phasmatodea > Bacillidae > Bacillus > Bacillus rossius. The sequence continues at coordinate 22,910,768 of NC_086345.1, forward strand.
AAATAGTTTAAACTATTTTCTGATATTTCATCCCTAAAGGCATGAAAGGGATAGTAAACTTTGGTATTATTATACATAAAAACATTTATTTAAATCATCTTACTGGCGAATTAAATTAATAAAACTTTGTTTGCATGTGTATCACGAAAAATAATAATAAAAAAATTACAATAAATAAATTAAAACATAAAAAAATACAAAACAATTTAAAGAAATTAAAATACAAAAAATTACTAAAACAGCTTCGGCCATGCTTTTTTTTAATTTTTGACGTGATAACGTCTTATAAATCGATGAACGCCGGCTGCACGCACGAAAAAGCATGACTCATTGTAACGTTCCGTCTGAGCCGAGCGTGCGAGAACCGGCCAACCACCGTGCATAGAAATTCTTCTATAATATTAAACAGGTTAAGGTATGCAATTTTTTCATCAAATGTTTTCTTAAGACTTTATCACGTAAAATTATTGTCCGTGAACCGACTTTACAGACAACCCCCTTTTTTAATATATATATTTCATTTATTTATTTCGTATCCTACAGTATCCCACCGACCGTATCCTAAGGTATCCTGCATCAGATCGTATCCTAAGGTATCCTGCATCAGATCGTATCCCTGAAAAGAGATAGTATCCCTGTGATAATATCGTTTCCTTTCAAAGTTCATTTTTCGTACGTGTTTCTTTTTCGTTAAAATTTGCTTCCTTTAATTTTTAATGTACTACCTTTTTTAAAAATGAGCTTTCATTTTTTAAGAATGTGCTCTCTTTTTTTCTTTCTAGAATGAGAATCGATCAAGTCTGTAAACAGTTAATTACTGGCCTCGTGGTTTGGAGACGAGATCTCTATATTCATGACATTGTGCATGACCTGGCCTCGTGGTCCAAAGACACTTGGCCTATACGCATAACATTTCACAAGACCTGGTTCGAAGGTTTTTCAAGTATCTAAAAAAAATTAGACCTCCATGGTAGGCACAGCGAAATAATTTTTTTAAATTTCGTTGGACAGGTATCTAATATACGGTAGTTTTTCTGAAGAGAGAATGATTAATTAACTCCTCGAAAGTTAATGGGAAACAAAATTAAAAAAAAAAAAATTATTTTAAGCTTTAGTTACGTTAATCACTGACCGAGATTCGAACCCAGGACGGGAATCGATCGAGTGAATCACTAAAAACTGGAAATTTTGGCGAATTTAGGCGAATTTTCGGCGAATTTTAGGAAATTTTGAAGGTCAAGATCAAAGGTCATTCAAGATGGTCACCGTGACGTCACAATCCAAGATGGCGGTCGGATCCTCCTCCAGACTCCTGTAGCCGGACCGGCTATTTTATACTACTACATAAATACAATAAAAGCAATTGATATAATAAAATTATTTTCTTTAAGGTTTTGGATTTATATCACTTTTAGTTTAAGTTGACTATTTAAAAAAAAAAAACGCTTGAAATTCATTTCTTTCTGCCCCTCAAAACATCACCGTCATTACTAATCGCGATAAAATTGGAATCTTGTGCTATCGGATTTAACTGTGTGTCGAGCAAGGTTTTCAAAGTAAAACTAACGTGAGCTTAATGGCAAAGTCTTCCCACTGCAAGGCAAAGTCGTGTTAATTGGAAGCATTGTTTCGAGATAACTTTAGGGTTGTTTGCATGACTTGGGGAAGTTGAAGTTTCGGGATTTTCCATTCCAACCGTTTCTTAAGAGGGAGGAAAAAAAAAATAACACGGAATTCCCGTGGAACAAGGAAAAGGCTGCTAAAGAGACAACGAAGCCAAGATACTGTGCATTCTTCGTTTGTATGCAAAACCCTTCCCAAAAGTTGAACTTAAACATCATTATTACCTATTAATTCATTGGTTATTATTTAAGTGTCACAATGTTTCACATTAACATTTAGAATTATTTTGGTTGTATGCTAGGTCTGAAATGACTCAAATCTCTAAAGTTACCTTTTTTATGCGTAACTAGTATTAAAATTCATTTTTTAACATTTCTGTAGTCATCCATGAGGAAAAAAAAATTAGAGTTTCATGTGTGGAAAAAATTCAAACAACTTAAAAGGTTGAAACTATTTGAGGCTTTTCAGAATAATATACTAACAAATATTATTATAATATGCATACAAATTGTTGCAAAACATTTAACCCAGTTAGTATTGATATTGAAGTGCTGTTATTTATTTTGAATTCATTTAACTTTTATTATTTTGACATCTAATAAATTGCAACTAATTACGATCCAACGAAAATCAAACATTTTTAATTAAATTTTTTGTAGATGGACAATTTTGCGCAATAACGAAATTAAAATTTTTTAAAAACTTCATTTCTTAACATGTTCTAGTTAAATTCTTTTCCTTTGACGATTCAATTATTTAAGCACATAACCGGACTCCATGGTCCTAATTTTCAACAATATTTTGCTACTCTCTTACTCATTTATCCATACAAATTAAAACCTACTAGCAAATTAGTAAAATACTAACAATATTGTAATATTACTGTTGGAATGGTTCTCAAAACTTTAAATTTTCAATTTTCAAGCTCTGGAAAGTATTTCACATCACACACCACCTTAAAATATGGTGCAGACCCTCTTTTATGGAGCTTATTATTTTTTTAATGCATAGTAAATTATATAAAAAAAACTTAGTAGTGGACTGAGTTATCGGATAAGGCGAGATGTGAAATTTTGGTTCTAATAAATTATGTCTGCATCGGTTATAACTTTTGATATAGCTAAATGGTTTTATCTAAAACAAGAATCATCAGATTTTCAATTCATGTTTGAGATAAATTTTCACAGGAAATGGACAGCTACAAGTGGGCCTTACGGGTCGAAGCTCCAACAAATACAAAAATTTCTCTCCTTAAAACCCGATACGGTTTTGATTTCTAAAAAAAAAAGTTCCTGCAATCAAACATCTAATTACACTTATAACGACAGCTCTAAAAATAATTGCAGTAGCATTCCTAGTGACTAGCTGCAAAGTCCTTTTTGACGAGATAACGTCTTATAAATCTATGAACGCCGGCTGCACGCACGAAAAATTGTCACGATTCCGCCTGAGCCGAGCGTGCAAGAACCGGCCAACCACCTTTGCGAGAAAAATCTTCTGTATTATCAAACAGGTTAAGGCGGGGGCTTTTTAAACTAATTGTTCGTGATTTTAATTTTAAAAAAAATTATTTAAATTAAATTTTGCAAAAACTGTAAATAATATTTAAAAATTAAAATGTAAGGTATGCAATTTTTCATCAATGTTTTCCTTACGACGTTATCACGTAAAATTATCGTCCGTAAACCGACTTTACAGACAACCTCCCCTTTTTTTTACGTTGGTTTTCGGGCTGAGAGGGGTTTGTGTTTGGGACGGTGCGAGGTTGGGTGAGGAGGGGGGGGAAGGGGGGTTGATAAACCAGGCGGTGCAGTGGGGAGGTTTCACCTACGAACAACCACGAAACGGAACGCAATTCCAACGCGTTGTCCAGTTTGCCTAGCAATCAGGGACGTTGGCTCACTTCCAAACGCGCTTGACATGAGGCGAGATGGTGGGGGGGGGGGGGGTTGTAATTAATCCTTTTCAGGGGGAAAGGGCCTGATGGGGTACAGGGGTGGAAGGGAAAAGAGGGGTGAGTTTCCCCTCTCGTTATTTTTTTTATCACCCCTTTCCAGTCCTCTTGTTTGAAGGACCCGGTACCCAGTTTCAATCAAATCGGTTCGGGAACACGAGTATATTCGGGGGCCCTGGTGAGTATGTTGCGAGACTAACAAAGCATCAACCGACAACCACAACGGTATTTCGTTAATTTAAAAAAAAATTCTAAACAGTCATGAGGACTACCGACAGAAATGAAAACTTAAAACTATAAACAAACAGTTGTTATTTTTGGAAATCCAATTTAATTGTTTGATCTTAAATTAAAACTTTTAAATCAAAGTAGCTATTATTAATATTAATAATATATTTAATAAAATACAAATATAATTAAAAATACCAACTGTGTAAAATAAAATTGTGTAACATAAGAAAATATGTTGTGATAAAAAATCAGGGACTTTTTCGCAATTTTTTGGGAAAAAATATTATCACACAACAAATTAGTTTCATCACGTTAGTAAAATAACTCCTAAATTACTGAAATACTCATTGCATATTAATTGCAGGTATTAACAAAATAAATAATCATGTTCTTAATTTTTAGGTTATATTTCTAAAAAGACTCCGTTTTCTTCGTTATTCAAACTGAATATCTATATTATAATATTAATATATTTTATACTCACTTTTTACTGCACAGTAATCGTATACTTAAGATTTAAAAGCGCAATAAGTTATACTAATAGGAACATATATAGTGTTATCGTTAACACGTCACGTGACCATGTCTATGACTACTTACATGAATTTACTCCCTGTCCACAAACCTTCCCATAGAAGTTTTCACTTTTAAAAAAAAGTCACAAAACGATTCTACGCATTATAACAGCACACGTGACAACGAGCACAAACATCCTGCGAGCATCAACATCACGGTATCTTATTTATGCACTCACCGTCAGGTACATCGGGCATGATGATCATGAACGTGATGACGTGGAAGTAGTGATGTTGCGTTTCCGCTTCTCCTCTGGCCAATCCGAGTCGTTGACGGTGCTGCCACGGCCTCCTGCGGCAAAAAAAAAAAAAAAAAAAAAAAAAAACATGTGGGTGTGAAAAAAACGGATCGATGTGTCATCATCCGACGGACGCGACTTATTAAAACCATGTTTGCAGCGCCTGGCGACAGGGATATTGCCAATTTAATTAAAATAAGAAAGAAAAAAAAAGAACTGTGTACCCCAAAACCCAATATCGGAGCGCAAGCCCGCACGAGTTGTCAGCACTGCGCAAATAGTTCGCATTAACATTTAATTAACGCGAGCGGAAGACTGGCCTGTTTTTTTTTTTTTTTTTTTTTTTTTACCTTCGGAGCGTGTCAAACATCACTGGATTTTCGGCTCTACGTCCCTGCATGGACAGCACTCCGAAATGCATCGATGGGAATTTTTTTTATGTTAATATCCCTACTAATATTAAAAATGTGAATGCAAGTTTGTTTGTTACGCTTTCACGCGAAAACTACTTAACATATCATCATGAAACTTTGTACACATTTTCTTGGAGGTATTAGAAGTAACATTGGATACTTTAAATTAAAAAAAAATTTACGAAAGATAAAAAAAAAATTGTCAAAAATCTTAAAATCTAGCTACTTTAACGCCATCTAGCATTCCAGTTATGAAGTTCCAACCCTGAGTACTGTAATACCGTTGCACTGTATTATCGACGGTCAAAATTCAAAATTCAAAATTATTTATTTTTGTTACAGATAAATATATTTTATTGATTCATTTCTATTGTAATTATCTCTGATACTAATTTAATGGCTTCAATGCGAGCGAAGCCGCGGGGAAAAGCTAGTAGTCACATAAAGGTAAGAAATAGTAACCAGAAAGACGCCATATTGGTTTCAAACATTTTTATCAGTTTGCTATCTTGCTAAATGCGGATAGATAGACAGTTTTTCAAAAATTTTTGAGAAACTATATTATACATAAAAAATATTTTCGTATGTCTGTTCGGTACAAATTTTGTAATCGTTTATAAACTACCTTTCCGATCAGCTGGAGAATTGAAACTTTCAACATAGCTCACAACTGGATGACAATGCAATAGTAACTCGGTTTCTTGTCTGGTTGTGTGTTTGTTTGTCTGTTCGGTAAGAATTTGTTTGGTTTTGTTTAGCAATTTCACCCACCCACCTCCCTTCCTCCTACAGAGGGTTTCGGGTGGTCAGGCTATAAGCTGAACAGTAGCGTGTTGCGGGATGCATAACCATGTACTCCGCAGGCGGTGCCTACAATACTGATATTACATCTGTTTGTAACGACTTTGGCATTTTATTTTTCAGGGAAATAACAAATAAACAAGTTGACATTATTGGTAGATAGGTAGGTGTAACCATTTAAGATGATAGCAGGTGAAGATACATTTAAACAAACTTGCAATGTTGTAAATATCTCGGTCATAAATGTTTCTTTAAAATTGATTGCAAAATTTCACAAACACATGACTTAAAAGCAGAAAATAAAAATTGTTTAAAAATTATTTTACCATAAAATGTTCTTAAAATGGACTAAAAACTATAAAATAATTTCTTCTAGCCCCATTTGTAAACCCATACAGACTCCTAACCTTAACACAGATTTTCATTAAAATTTGTAATTTTAATTTTTTAATAGCTTTGAAAAAAACTTGTAAGATTAAAAACGGAAAAAAAATCACGGGGCGCATGAAATGAAAAATGAATGGTTCACCCAGGTCACTAATAATTTTATTGTACTGGAAATTATATGAACTGTTGTGTGAGTTTACTCAGCGAGAGATAATCCCTACACTTCTTACTATAGCAAGCACCCCATGTATTTGTTTTTCGTTTTAAAACTTACAAGTATTTTCATAAGTATTCAAAATCACAAATTTCTAGGACAATATGTGTGGGATTAGGAATCTGTGTGAGGTAATAAATCTGTATGGGACTAAGCAAAATTATTTTATAATTGTAAGTCCACTTTAAAATTATGGTTTACTAAAAATATATATATAAGTTGTTAAAAATAATTTCAAGAGCAAATCGAAAAACCAAATAGTTTTTGACGTGACGTCTACTAAATCGATAGACTCCGGCTGCACGCACGAAAGAGTGTCCCGTAACGCACATAGTCCCTTTACGCTGTGTCCCGTTACGCTCATTGTACGCTTGCGCCGCATCTATCTCTCTTCCGCTCGATTGGAACAACCATCGATTTGACTTTTTCGAGCCACATTAAACTTTAAACACTCCCATTCGTTTCCTACTTTTCCGATCATCATCCTATCCTTAACAGAATAACACAGATTGGAAGAAGTTAAATAGCAAACATGTATAAAAGTTATAGTTAAAATAATCTCTTCGTTAAAGTAATAAACATATTTGAATTAATGAGTGCAAATAAAAGCAAATTTATCAATTAAATTGTAGATTTCATTTCACTCCTTCTTTGTATCCATATAAAATAGTGATAATTCAATAAAAAATTATTCAATTTTATTTATAAAAGTATGCAATCATTTCATCAATGTTTTGTTATGATGTCGTCGCGTTAAACCATCGTCCGTATATCTACTTTACAGACAACCACTTTTTTTTTTTTATGAAATCTTCTCATGTTCTTAAACTGTTGGTGTGACCTGCACTTAGCGCGAAGCCACCAGGTTACTGACGATAAGGTCGTAAATCGAGTCGTGTAGGAGTTACTGTCGAACCTTATGAGCTATCAAGTGTCCTCTTAGGTAAGCAGGCTTAGCGTCGTAACTAAGTGTCTCCGGGCAGCAGTTAGGCAGCAGAAGTGGTTTATCATGCTCAGTCATCACTAGAAGTTTGACACAACTGTCTATAAGCAGCCGGTACTGCGAGCAAACCACTTCTGCGTGTTATTCAACACTCGAGATTTCGTATATGACGAGGGTTGAAATTAGCACTAGCACTTTACTCAATAATTTCATTAGCGTAAACTGAAACGTGGAAAATAATAAACTTCAATAAATTACATTTTCAGTTCTACTTCATCAAAATAGATTTGATAACTTATTGATGTTTCGAATCATTTATACAAATTTTTTATAACAATAATATATTTAATACAATTTAGTAATTAATTGTTTTTATATTCATCGTAAACATTTTTTAAGATTTTAACTAATTTTTAATGTTTTATATAGAAAAGTATAAAAAATTAGGCATTTTTAAATTACACGAATAATTAAAAAAGAATAATTTAAATCGTATATTTTATGGATGAATAGTTTTCAAAGTTGCAAAGTAATTTTATTTTAATGATTTTGGAGACTTCCCCAAATTGTCATTACTACCGGTTACTTCAAGACATAGTTATAAATTTTTTTCGTGATGAATCTATTTTTAACTTAATTTTGAACACCGTAGCGTGACGCTCATTCGGGTTGGGGTCTCTGGTTCGATCACAATACATCGGTGTGACCCAGGTTTGTGACCACCCTGTCGGGTCTCACGTAATTCAAGACCGACTCTGTCCTGCAAAGCGTGACCATGCTATGAAAAATCACAACAAACAAAAATGGAAAAAAAAGAGGCAATTTCGTTTGGGTGTAGAAATTTCCAACATGTCGTAGAGTTCCAATGACCAAGTTAAGTAAAATAGATTAAAATTATTTAAGAATTTATAATGACGTTATGACAAATTCATAACTATACCTATACTTTTGAAATAAAAAGCTTCAACTTCCTTATTTATTTTATATTTATGATATTTTTTAAACTTATAAAAAGGGATTATTTTAAGAGATATATATTCAAGGATAACAAAAGTTTTTTTTAAAAAAATCAATGTAATCTTGTCACAATTCATAAATTAATTAATTCTTAATAGCTAAACGATATTTATCTGGTTTCAGTGTATTAATAAGTGTGTTATCAAATACGCTTTATCCAAACGCTCGTGCATTAGGCACTGATAATCTTCACTTTTATAAAAAAAAAAGTCCAATAAGTCGTCACGTTAATTTAATGGTATATTTGTGAGCGCGCGCTTTTTTTTTTTTTAAATGTTTACGCAGAGCTTCGTGATCGCGATTCCAATTGCCACAAATCCAATTACGTCACTGTCACTGAAAGAATCTCGTAGTCGGATCGGACCTTTTTTTTTCGCATGGTCAGTTACCCTTATTTTTATTTTGTCGTTGATTCTGTACTACCAGACGAGAATAAAGTAATATATATATATATATATATATATATATATATATATATATATATATATAAGTTAACCTTTAAAAATGAACTTAAGCACCGCTAATCATACATGAAAAAACACATGTACACAAGTTATTCCACATGGCAAAACTTAAATTAAAATTCGCTAAATCAGTTAGTAAATCACCGAGACGTAAGTATTATCATCTCGAAACTAATTTCTACGTGAAAAAAAATTTTTTTTTTAATGTTTCCAACCGGGGCAAAAACTCTTCCTTGATTAACTACCCCACTCCAATTTTTTAAAATCATAATGCATTCCTGACAACATACCATATCGCCACCACATATTAATTCCACTATTCGAAATATATTTAATTCAAATTATATGGTAAATAAATTTATTTATTTGCAGTCATGTAATTTTTAATATTTTGAAAGTTGGTTAGTACACGAAATATAAGTTTTTTAAATATTTAACGATATACATGTATATATCTTTAAACAGCAATAATTCAGTTGATCTGACCTAAAAAAAAAAAAATTAAGTTATAACGGTAATATGATCAAGTAAATAATAATTACTCTATCTGTTAAGCGCCCTCTTCAAAAGCGAAGCCCGATGTCTAAGCCTCTTCTGCATATATACGTCTCTGGATATATGTGTTTATTTGGCCTGGCTTTAAATACGTCTGACTGGTTACACTTTGTTTATAATACTCGCTTCGAAGTGGAACATCATCGGAATAGTCCTGGGTTTGTACATAAATATTCCTGGGATGTATAAGCAACTTGAGGTAAATTTTATGTTAATAATCATACTAGACACAGGCACCTTACATTTATTTAAAGTGAATTTTTTTTATTCATTCAATGGGTAAGTTAAGACGATGACTCATAATAACGCGACGTAAAGTGCATTGCTCACCTTTTAATTTTTGTGTTTGAAAATGGAACAGAAATATTCATTTAAAATTACAGATATTTGAAAAATTTTAAAACAAATACATCGCAATTACATCAAGTTAAAATTCTTACCCGGGAATTTTTACGCTTTGTGTTGTCGTAGTACCTCCAACATTTAAAGTTGTTTGCAAATCGTTTTAGTAACAGCTCGCCAGGATTAAGTGTGCGCAGTAATAAGCACGACAAAGCAAAACAAAATCAAACTGTTTTAAATAATCGATAATTTTTTTCCAACATAAAGTGGGAAGTTTCACTTAAGACGACGCGCACGGCGGCCACATTAGTTGACGTGCCTCTGGCAAACTTACGTCTGGTCAGCAATAGCTTATCTTACTTTGTAAGGCCTACCTGAGGATTAAATATTTGGAGGGACCAAAAATAATAATAAAAACATTGGTTGTCTGTAAAGTCAGTTTACGGACGATAGTTTAACGTGACAACGTCTTAACAAAACATTCATGAAATGATTTCATACTTTTATGAATAAAATTGAATCATTTTTATTTTAGAATTATCACTATTTTGTATGGACACAATGAAGAAGTGAAATGAAATCTACAATTTAATTGATAAATTTACTTTTATTTGCACTCATTAATTCAAATATCTTTATTACTTTAACGAAGGGATTATTTTAACTAGAACTATTAAACATGTTTGCTATTTAACTTCTTCCAATCTGTGTTATTCTGTTAAGGATAGGACGATGATAGGAAAAGTAGGAAACGAATGGGAGTGTTTCAAGTTTTAATGTGCCTCGAAAAAGTCAATTCGATGGTTGTTTCCAATCGAGTGGAAGAGAGATAGATGCGGTGCAAGCGTGCAATGAGCATAACGGAACACAGCGTAACGGGACAATGTGCGTTACGGGGCACTTTTTCGTGCGTGCAGAAGGCGTTCATAGATTTATTAGACGTTCTCACGTCAAAAAAAAAAAAAACAATTTACGAGTGTCCTTACGAGTGTTCGTTTCGCCTTGGTTGCGTGTCGCGTGAGAGGCAAGTATAGATCCTCTCTGCTACCATTTCACCCCATCCGCCCCCCCTTTTCCCCCTTTCTCGCGATTATTTTTTCAAACGCTAACGTACTCAGTCTTGTATGTCGAGGAGTTATCTGATGGCCACCCCCTATCCTCTGTGCCGAACCTCTCCATGAGCGAAGGGTTGCGATAGAGGATGGGCCAAGGCTTGGTAGTCGTTCAAACGTTCGTAGGGGGGTGTAGGAGGAGTAGGGGTAGTTTGTGGACTGACCAGTAGGGAAGAAGAGAAAAGGGGGGTGGGGTTGTGTGTGTGTGTGGGGGTGGGCGAGAGCCCAGGCCCCTAACAATTAATTACGTTTATCTGGTCACGTGGATGGGGAGGTGTGGTTTATCGCGTCCCAACCCTCCTCTGCCCCCAAACACCCACCACTAAGGGGGCGGTTTCGAAACCGGGGTTCGGTTGTGGCGCACGAAAGCAATCCCTGGAGGAAAACCAGGCGACCGCGCTCATCCGTGCCAATTAGCCCGGGTTGGCGAACAACGGTTCCGAACGGGTGGCAGGCACGAGACCGAAAGTCATTTGAATGAAATTTCGGATGAAATGACAGCGGGAAAAAAAATGACCGTCGGTCAGCTGTTCTGCCGGAGAAATGACTGTTAAATGAATGTCGGTCAACTATATTCTGTGAGATAAATGATGGTCAAATGACTGTCGGTCAACCATTCTGTCAGAGAAATGACGGTCAAATAACTATCGTCAACTATTCTGTCAGATAAATGATGGTCAAGTGACTATTGGTCAACTATTCTGTCAGATAAATTATGGTCAAATGACTATAGGTCAACTTTCGATCAGATAAATGATGGTCAAGTGACTATTGGTAAACTATTCTGTCAGATAAATTATGGTGAAATGTCTATCGGTCAACTATTCGGTCAGAGAAATGATGGTCAAATGACTACCGTCAAATATTCTGATAGAGAAATGACGGTCAAATGACTATCGGTAAACTATTCTGTCAGAAAAAAGACGATCAACTGACTGTCGGTCAACTATTTTCTCGAAGAAATGACTGATGGTTAAATGATTTTACTTCCAGTGCCTGTCGTTCAACTGCCTCTTGCT